>NC_091978.1:104121750-104451818 GCF_044704955.1 Pristiophorus japonicus | reverse complement strand
CCCAACAAAAACCCAAACTGTGCCCTTTATGATTAAATGTGATATCTAACTCAATCTATTTTCTGCTATTTGCATGGTTAGACCATAACATTTCCACCTCCTTCATTTCTCTTTCTCATCCTGTTTTTAATAAAACATACTCCTTTTCACTTTCCCTTTTTCTTACTCTGTTGCTTTTTACTCTCTCCCTTTGTTTGTTAGTGCAATGACAATCAGTAAAGCTGCAACAATGGAATTCAGGCTGTTGATTACAAGCAGCACCATCAGGACTCTGAAGGGTGGGTACTCTATAGGGTAGGCAAGTGTCAGCATCTGTGTGTGACTCTCTTCATTGAACACACACACTTTAGAAAAATGGGATATACACGGAGGGCATTCTTTTGAAGTATAATACATACACAAAATATATACACAGTGCATATGTATTATACTTTAAAAGAATACTTAGTATGAATAAACATAGTATTTGTGAAACACAGGTTTTTGAAAGTTATGTATACTTTAGCAGTACTTATGTAATCCACTAATCTTAATAAAATCTATATGAACACACAGAAAATGGAATTCTATATTACCATTTGCCACCATAGTTTTCAGTCAAAATTGCAATCATTCGTTCCACAGAACCCAGGATAGCACGGTGAATGATAACAGGCCTATTCTGGTCACCACCATCATGACTGAAATAAAGTAGAACCATAACAGTACTTCCTGTGTTTAACATTAACTGCAACTGTGTATCTTTTTTTTTTTAAAAAGGCTTATTTAGTAAGAGGAGAAATAATTAAATCTGTTATATAAACTGCAAATCAAGACAAGCAATTGACTCATGATTATATTATAAATTTATGAAAGGAATCGATAATTATTACTGTCTACTTAGCAACCTCCAGGGGTTTCAGAGATTCTCATACAGGTTGCTAGATGAAGCATGCCAAGATGCCAGAGTGCTCTGATGGCGCAAGAAACACATGCACACACAACAGAGGGTGTTTTAGCAATAACGTGTAGCATTAATTGCATTATGAAGCAGTGCAGACAGTGGCCATAAGTGCAGGATGACAAGTTATATACAGAAGACTGAAAGGAGTCATTTTGGGGGTGGGAAATCCTGAAAAGCATAT
This sequence comes from Pristiophorus japonicus, assembly GCF_044704955.1. NCBI lineage: Eukaryota > Metazoa > Chordata > Chondrichthyes > Pristiophoridae > Pristiophorus > Pristiophorus japonicus. Next base: position 104,450,694 of record NC_091978.1, on the reverse strand, counting down.
GTATAAATACATTTTCTATTTTAGGGTTAAACCTCAGTAACCACCAAAATTGCTCCTGAAAAATGAATTCCAAAATTGGAATTAGCCATCATGTAGCATCAATGTAGATACCTCCATTCACTTGCATCACATACAGTTGGCTGAATGAAGTTCCACTGGGAGGAAAGGGGGGGCAAGGGGAGGTGCTGAGGATCCAGGTATGGTTGTCTATCAACTCCTTTCAGTATCTTATGTTGCGAATATAGTTCTAAGTATTTACTGTTAGATATTAATTTACTGTTTCGATTCTTCCAAAAACATTGCTTGCTAAAACCAAAGCATTTGATTACAATTATTTTACTTAATTTTTGACCCCAAAATGCACATTTTTCTTGCAGCTGATTTCCTTCATTTTCTGGTCAAGAAAATCAGACACTCCTTTTTGCAATAGCTTGTGAAAAGATAACTGTTCGATGCCAAACTTCCAAAGCATGTGTTAACATTGAAATTACATACAAATATAATCAGGCTCTATAACTTAGTTTCATACTGAAATCATTTAACTTGCCATAATACATTTCATTTTCTCTATATTACCCTTGAGTACAAGAAATATACTCTTTAAATGGGAAGAGAATAGCGATTTAAAATAAATTTTGCAACTGGACAGCTCAAAATGAACATATTCCCTACTTAATGTGATTTTAATTTTAGGAGGCTTACCTCACATAGGTCAAGTTAAATCTGATTGGCAACTGGAAATCCAACTGAATTGTAGCACACTGATGATATCTACCAATAGCATCTTTGATTTTTATGTCAATCTAAGAATTTTTAAAAAAAGATGTTAGAAATATTTTTGTGTCACATTAAATGTTTCTGGTATTATTACATTCATTTAAGTTACCTTCGGCCCATAAAAAGCACCATCACCAGGATTCAAGGTCCACTTCTCACCAAACTCATTCAGGCTGTTTTCCAGTTGCTGGGGAAAAAAGGGTTATACAATTACTGCTCTGATTAAAAATGCACAATAAAATACAGGCATTGAGCATCACCTAAATGTGCACAGTACAATTACTGACCTTCTCAGCTGTGTTCCACACTTCAATATCACCAAGAAACTTCTCCGGTCGAGTAGAAAGCTCAAGTTTAAAAGTAAATCCAAAAACATTGTAGACAGCACGCAGGAAGTCCAGGCAACCTTTGATTTCTGCTTCAATCTGGTCAAAACATTTTAAAAACAATTACCACCTTCCTATTTGTTTTTTTTTTTAAAAACAGAATTCTTGGATGAACAATAGTTTATGAATACAGAGCAAATAAGAGTAACATCCCACTTATTCTATGACTAAAAACACAAGCTACTCATGTTGATGTTAGAACTATGGCAGGGAGACAGAGAAGATACTTATCTGCTAGACTATTAAAACAATTAAAATATTGAGAGCGCTCATACATTCATGGCGTTTCAGTGTTTATTTTAAAATAGCACATTTCTATAAAAAAAAAAGTGCACTTGCACAGAAACTCAACAATCCCAAGTTGTGGAAGCAAAAACAACCTCACACAGGACCAATCACACCCACTTTGCCATATAATTTATTTTTCTTAACAGGATTATCTCGCCCAATGGTGGCTCCTCTCTCACCTATCAATACCATCTCTCTCTTTCAAATTCACTGTGCTACAGATATTTCCTCCTCCTCAGGTTTCACTGTTGAAATCAACACTCATTGCACTGCCATATTCCTGGACAAACTTGTCTTCAACAAATTATTGCTCTTAGCTCCAAGCAAGTAGATCAAATACTTAACACTTCATCTCATTCATTCCTTCCTCCTGCAATCCAAGGGCTTTTAAAATCCAAGCTTGGCATCATCTAACCATTTATTCTTAATTTATCCCATCTTTTCTTTCTCAACCTTGCTGGTGCCCTGTACTATTGGCTTTGACCCAGATTTTTAAAATAACAAACAAAGCTTGCCAAGAAGTGACCAGAATCACACTACATACATTTCAACAATCCTGAGCAACATAGCAGCATGTGTGAAACCTAAAGAAGATTGAATCATGATATACCTGTTCCATGGTACAGAAAATGTGGGCATCATCCTGCTGGAACCTCCGGACCCGGGTCAGGCCTGTCAGTGCTCCAGACAGTTCGTTACGATGAAGCACTCCAAAGTCAGCGTACCGCATTGGCAGCTCCCGCCAGGATCGTGGCCGATGGTCAAACATGAGGCTGAAATATGGACAAATGATGAAAACATCTTGCATTTAGAACAAGACAATTTCATGCTCAATGTAGTCAAAATTTCATAAAGTTGCATTGATATACTAAGTGAAGCAGCATCCAAACTCAACACAAGAGTTGATCAGGAAACTAGCCAGTACACAGTAAAACGCAGAAGACGACCAAATATTTAGTACAGGAAAATGGGAAGGAATTAGGGTGGCTAGTTCCATTGGGAGAACTGGCCTGAACAAAATGGGCCAATTGGTATAACCTGTACAGAATTTCTACAGTTTAAGAAACTGCAGAGTGGAATAATGGAGAGGTTTAGGGTGGGGGACCAAAGGCAGAGTCAAAGCAACGGGTTTGGAGGCTGTTTTCAAAACAGACAGGAAGGTGTTAAGTCAGAGAAAATTAGGCAACATTACAGAGAGGAAGAGCAGTGAAGCAGTAATCATCATCATCATCATAGGCAGTCCCTCGTATCGAGGATGACTTGCTTCCACGCCAAAAAGGGTGAGTCAGTGCACACAAAGTCTGGTACATAATTTGCATATTTATCTATCTTTAAAACAAGAGACAAAAAATATTTACTTCATACTCTAAATTTTGCAAACTCCAAACAGCTTGGAGCCATTTCAGCTCTTGGTCGGCGTTGAGGATCTATTTTATATTTGGAGGATGAAACATTGTGCATGGACTGGATATGCAATTTTTTTTTTATAAAGTGAATCAAAGATTGGCAGGCAAAGCTGTAAATTGAACAATGGGCTGCCTTTAAAGAGGAAATGTTTTGGGTACAGTCAAGGTACATTCCCACGAGGGGCAAAAGCCAGAGCTCCCTGGATCACGAAAAAGATGAGAGTGCAAGATAAAGCAGATGTCAGGATGAGAATACAAGTGTGAACCAGGCTGAATACAGAAAGTCCAGAGGGGAAGTGAAAAAGGAAGTAAGAGCGGCATATAAATAGTTAACAGGTAGCAACAGGATGGGTGGGGCCAATGAGGGACCAAAAAGGAGACCTACGCATGGAGGCAGAGGGCATGGCTGAGGTACTAAATTAGTACTTTGCATCTGTCTTTACCAAGTCACAGTGAAAGAAGAGGTAGTTGAGAAACTGGATGGGCTAAAAATTGAGAGTTGGTATGAGAAAGGCTGGCTGTACTTAAAGTAGATAAGTCACCAGGACTGGATGAAATGCATCCTCAAATGCAAAGGGAAGTAAAAGGTGGAAATTGCACAGTACTGGCCATAATCTTCCAATCCTTCTTAGATACGGAAATGGTGCCGGAGGACTGGAAAATTGCAAATGTTACACCCTTGTTCAAGAAAAAAGGTGCAAGGTAAAACCCAGCAACTACAGTAAGTTTAACCTCTGTGGTGGGAAAGCATTTAGAAACGATAATTCAGCCTCAACTCAAGTATTGTGTCCAATTATGGGCACCGCACTTTAGAAAGGATGTGAAGACCTTAGAGAGGGTGCAGAAAAGATTTACGAGAATGATTCCAGAGATGCGGAATGTCAGTTACGAGGATAGACTGGAAAAGCTGGGGTTATGCTCCAAACAGCAGAGAAGGTAGGGAGGAGATTTGATAGAGGTGTTGAAAATCATGATGGGTCTGGACAGAGTAGATAGTGAAACTATTCCCATTAACAAAAGGGTCAAGAACCAGAGGGCAGAGATTTAAGGTGATTGGCAGAAGAACCAAAGGCAACATGAGGAAAAACATTTTTACACAGCGAGTGGTTAAGATCTGGAATGCACTGCCTGAAAAGGTGGTGGAGACAGATCCAATCGTGGCTTTCAAAAGAAAATTGGATCAGTACCTGAAGGAAAAAAAATTACAGGGCTACGGGGAAAGGGCAGGAGAGTGGGACTAGCTGAAGAGCTCTTGCAGAGAGCCGCCACAGGCTCGATGGGCCAAATGGCCTCCTTCTGTGCTGTAAACATTCTATGATTCTATGGTCTCTAAATACTCCTAGCTGATTGTTCTCTCCTCTCCCACAGGCTGAATGAAGAAATCAGAATGAAAAACACATGACTTTTGGAAAGGGTGGAAAATTATTCAAACGCAAGCTAAAAAAAAATTCCCAAGCACTAGGACACACTTACCTCTACATTTAAGTGCGTCTACAGCAGCACTGTGAAGCCATGCATAATTACACCATGGGAACTGTACACCACGGAGAAAGCACTGCCTTAAAAGGGAGGGGAAACTGGAGAGGCTGGGTTGTTAAGACTTCTTGGACCTGAATTGCTCACTTTAAAAAAATCTCGTTAGGTTGTGGATGACACTGGCAGAGCAATATTTATTGCCCATCCTTAGTTCACAGAGCATTAAGAGTCAATCATGTGGTAAGGGATTCAAATCATATGCAGGCCAAACTGAGTAAGGTAACAAGTTCCCTTTGCTGAAAGACATTAGTGAACCAGCTGTTTTCTTTGTGACAATTCAGCAGCTTTCATGATCATTTTTTTCTGGTGTTAGCCCACAAATTACTAGACCATCATGGTGGAATTTGACTTCTCAGTGGTTAGTCCAGTACCATAACAATTAGGCTCCCATTACCTTATAATTAATTTCTATAATCACAGACAGAGAATGGAAGAGTCTCAGGAAGGCATTCTGAAAGTGGAGGAAAACTGAAAAGTTTGAGGTTTCAAGAATGTAATCACATACCAATGACCTGGACAATTCATAGGTTTTAAGGCAAAGATCTCCTTCTCCACCTCGAAAGAGAATATGTTCTCACTGTAATGCTGCCAGTGTCCTGAAGTTTGCCACAGTTTGCTGTTGTAAATGTTGGGAGTCACCACCTCTGTAAAGCCCCTCTTCTGGTACTCGCTCTTTTTAAAAAAAAACACACAAATTCACAAAGGAAGCATCAGTGACCATCTGAAGTTATAAATTTACATTGATTAAAAATATGCATTTGTACCCAAACCTCTCAAGTGGTGTAGCAATTTTTGCTCTTAAAAGACTGACAACAGAGACACCAGTAGAAACTGGACATTTTTCAACAGGAGGTAGCATGTAAAAAGTATATAATTCACAAGAATCTTTTAAAGGCACAAAAACACCACAGGAACAGTGGTCCATACGTGGCTAACAAGAGAAGTTAAAGATAGCATTAGATCAAAGGAATAGGCTTATAATGTTGCCAAAAAGAGCAGTAAGCCTGAGAATTGGGAGGATTTTAGAATTCAGTAAAGGAGGACCAAGAAATTGATAGAGATAATAGAATGAGAGTAAACTAGCAAGAGACATAAAAACTTAAGGTATTTAAAAAGGAAAAGATTAGCAAGAGTAAATGTGGATCCCTTACCGGCTGAGACATTAGAAATTATAATGGGGAATAAGGAAATGCCAAGGAAACTAAACAAATACTGTGTGTCTGTCTTCACGGAAGACGAAGCAAAAAACCTCCCGGAAATAGTGGCGTACCAAGGGTCTTGCGAGAATGAGGAAATGAAATAAATTACTAAAAAAAAAAATAGTAGTGGAGAAATTAATGGGACTGAAAGCAGATAAATCTCCTGGACCCGATGGCCTACATCCTAGGGGTTTGAAAGAGATGGCTATAGAGATGGTGGATGCATTGGTTGTCATCTTCAAAAATTTCAGATTCTAGAACAGTTCGTGCGGATTGGAAAATAGAAAATGTAACCCCCGCTATTTAAGGAGAGAGAAAACAGGGAACTACAGACTAGTTAGCCTGACATCAATAGTGAGCCTGACATCAATAGTGGGGAAAATGCTAGAATCTATTAAAATCATGGCAATAGGGAACTTAGAAAATAATAGAAACATAGAAAATAGATGGATTAGGCCATTCGGCCCTTCGAGCCTGCACCACCATTCAATATCATGGCTGATCATTCCCTCAGTACCCCATTCCTGCTTTCTCTCCATACTCCTTGATCTCTTTAGCCGTAAGGGCCATATCTAACTCCCTCTTGAATATATCCAATGAACTGGCATCAACAACTCTCTGCGGTAGGGAATTCCACAGGTTAACAACTCGTGAGTGAAGAAGTTTCTCCTCATCTCAGTCCTAAATGGCCTACACCTTATCCTAAGACTATGTCCCCTGGTTCTGGACTTCCCCAACATCGGGAACATTCTTCCCGCATCTAACCTGTCCAGTCCCGTCAGAATCTTATACATTTCTATGAGATCCCCTCTCATCCTTCTAAACTCCAGTGAATAAAGGCCCAGTTGATCTAGTCTCTCTTCATATGTCAGTCCAGCCCACCCTGGAATCAGTCTGGTGAACCTTCGCTGCACTCCCTCAATAGCAAGAATGTCCTTCCTCAGATTAGGAGACAAAACTGAACACAATATTCCAGGTGAGGCCTCACCAAGGCCCTGTACAACTGTAGTAAGACCTCCCTGCACCTACACTCAAATCCCCTAGCTATGAAGGCCAACATACCTGCATACCAACTTTCAATGACTGATGAACCATGACACCTAGGTCTCGCTGCACCTCCCCTTTTCCTAACCTGCCGCCATTCAGATAATATTCTGCCTTCGTGTTTTTGCCCCCAAAATGGATAACCTCACATTTATCCACATTATACTGCATCTGCCATGCATTTGCCCACTCACCTAACTTGTCCAATAGGATTGGGCAGAGTCAACACAGATTTATGAAAGGGCAATCATGTTTGACAAATCTGTTATTTTGAGGTTGTAACTAAAAGAAAGACAGACTTGGATTTATAGTGCCTTTCACAACCACTGGATGTCTCAAAGCACTTTACAGCTAATGAAATCTGGTGAACTAGCAGAATATATAAGGGGAATCAATGGATGTTGTGTATTTGGATTTTCAGAAGGCCTTCAGTAAAAGTGCCACACAAGAGGTTATTAAATAAAATTAGGGCTCATGGGATTGGGGATAATATACTAGCATGGATTGAGCATTGGTTAATGGACAGAAAACAGAGTGCAGGAATAAACAGGTAATTTTTGGGTTGGCAGGTTATAACTACTGGGGTACCGGCAAGGATTGGTGCTTGGGCCCCAGCTATTCACAATCTATATCAATGATTTGGATGAGGGGAGCAAATGTAATATATCCAAGTTTGCTGATGATACAAAGCTAGGTGGGAATGTAAGCTGTGAAGAGGATGCAAAGAGAATTCAAGAGAATATAGACAGGGTAGAGAGTGGGCAAGAACATGGTAAATGGAATATAATGTGGAGAAATGTGAATTTATCCACTTAAATGGTGAGAGATTGGGATATGTTGGTGTTCAGAGAGACCTGGGTGACCTTGTACACAAATCAAAGTTAACATGCAGGTACAGCAAGCAATTAAAAAAGCAAATGGTATGTTGGCCTTTATTACAAATGGATTTGAGTACACAAGTAAAGAGATCTTACTGCAATTATACAGGGCCCTTGTGAGATCACACCTGGAGTATTGTGTACAGTTTTGGTCTCCTTGCCCAAGGAAGGATATATTTGCCATAGAGGGAGTGCAACGAAGGTTCACCAGACTGATTCCTGGGATGGGGGGGGGGGAATGGTTCCATGAGGAGAGATCGAGTAGACTAAGTCTATATTCTCTACAGTTTAGAAGAATGAGAGATGATCTCATTGAAACATACAAAATTCTTACAGGGCTTGACAGGGTAGATGCAGGATGGATGTTTCATCGGGCTGGAGAGTCTAGAACCAGGGGGCACAATCTCAGAATAAGAGGTCAGCCATTTAGAGTGAGATGAGGAGAAACTTCTTCACTCAGAGGGTGGTGAATCTTTGGAATTCTCTACCTCAAAGGACTGTGGGGATTCAGTCGTTAAGTATATTCAAGGCAGAGATCGATAGATTTTTGGATATTAAGGGATATGGCGATAGTGCAGGAAAGTGGAGTTGAGATCGAAGATCAGCCATGATCTCATTGAATGGCGGAGCAGGCTCGAGTGGCTAAATTGCCGACTCCTTGTTCTTAGCTCATGCAGAACAACTTTTGCTCACCTCTTAGTATTCATAGATATTCAACTGCTAAGAGCAAAAGTGGAGAGAATTATTTGCCTATCCTCTACCAAGGGAGAGCTCAAGGAGATGGGGCAGCTAAAATCAGAGACAAGATCAGTTTTTTTTTTCCAGTAAAACATGATACTGATAAATCAGATCAACTACAGAAAGAACAAAGACCATGTAAAATTTGCAAGCATTCCATCAAGAATCTTTGGCAAAGTATAATTTTGCTGTTCGGGATAGAGATAAAAAGACATATTCCAGAAAATGTAGAGATCAACATCACAGCTACATAATCACTGTGACATGCCAGCATTATCTGGAATCACTTGCTCTTTTCCAACACCAGAAATCAAAAATTTTGAAAATATTGAAGAGAAAGTTTACTAAATAAATAGGACATTCATAAATCACATCAGTGTAATTTATTCAGAATGTCATCACTGATGGGTTACACTGCACACCTCCCTGGTAGAATGAGACGACATATATTAAACTTCTTATCCTTTCCTGATGAGCTGCAAACTTGTGCGACATTGGCTTTCTGTCTGTTGGAGGGACGACATTGATGTCCAGCAGCTTGAAGTATCCACATGGTGGCAGATAAACTAATACACGAGTTATGCTGCTCTCACTTCGCTGCTGCCGCCACCACCCGAAACACTATTTCCTCATGGTCCTTCCCCCACCCCCTCCAGTACATGTTATAAAAAGCCCATGGCTCCCTCTGCCCAATTTCTTTCTTTAAATGAGATTTTTGCAAATCTTTCACAGGAAATGATTTAATTAAATTAGTTTAGATACATAAATCTTAATAAAAAAACATGAACAACTCATACCCTAATGAACTCAATGAGCTCATTGTAGATGTAGGCTCCTTTAGGCAAAAAGAAACAGCTTCCTGGGCTGAGTTCATGGAAGAAAAACAATTCTTGCTCCTGAAAGTAAAAACACAGAATTTATTTATTTATTTATTTATTTTTTTTAAAACAGCTTCAGAGAGCAGATAAAAAATTACGTTAACAATCTGACCACATTTAATGTAGTGGTTTTAAAACACATTGTTAAAAGGGTAAAAGCAATGTTATATTGCTGTTTGAAACAAAACTAATGTTAAGAATTTTCCACTCCAGTTACAGCCTCATTTAACAGAAAATAGTTTCTGAAGGACGGGGTATTCTGCATTCCAATGGCAAACATTTGGTTTACAAGAACCATTTTAGATAATATCACAACGGTTATCCCAAGTGGGTAAACAAATTAGAAACATTGAACGCACTGACGTAGAGTTAGCAGAATTTCTTGTGCTGCCCCCAAAGAGCTGAATAAGCCTGCTTTACACCCTCTTCTCAACCACATCAAACATGGAGAGTTGGGTTAATTCCATCTTGGGCACTTGCAAGTCACATTATAGACCATTATGCACATTTTTAATGGGATTTGCTGGAGGAAAATGTGAATAAAGAGAATAGTTCTTGATAGAAGGGATCCTGAATATTGTTTATTTCAATACATTTAGTAGCCAAGATGATTTATTATATGTTTACATTTATTGTTCAAGACTAACCCTCCCCAGTTTTCTATGGTCTCGGTTTTTGGCTTCTTCCTGGAATTTTTCCCATTCTTTCAACATTTTAGAATCTGGAAAAGAAATTCCATAAATCCTCTGCAGTGTCTCCATATCAGCCTTTCCTTCCCAGTAAGTGGAGGAATTCTGTCAACAAAAAGATCAAATGACTGGAGGTTAAAAAGAAAACGAGGCTAAATTGAAATAATGTTTTTTTTAAATTAAAAAGTGAACATTTATGCCTGTTTAAATAGAATTTTCCACGAAGAGGCAGTGTGACTTTTTTTTTTTTTTAAAAAGAAATGTGAACATCCCCTGTTCTCTACAATGGAGTATAAAGCACTTACTTTGTGAATTTTCATGGCCTTTATTTTTCCAGTGTGTCTGACATGAGGTCCTCTACACAAGTCAATCAGTGGTCCACACCTGAACCAAGGAATAAAATACTCAATTCATTCCCAGTACTGGAAATACATATGCTACTAACAAAGTACACACTTCTGCATTTAGGCAACAGATGAGAATATACACAGCCCAGCTAATTGCCTAAATGTTCTGTGGCTCAAAATTTGAATCATCATCATTTTAAATTTGAAATACTTGCTCACCAATTGTTGCAGAGTAAAAGCAGTTTCCATTTTAATCAGCACTAAGAGGTCAGGCTTACAAGCATTAGACAGACAGAGTAAAGCTCCTTCTACTCTGCCCCAACATTGTGCCTTGGCCCTAACTTTAAAAGCATCTTCCGCTGCACAATTGTGACGATTTTCCATTTCCAAAAATGTGTATCCTATGGCCTGAGTGAGATTGACATTTTATTGACAAGTCAATTTTATGCTGTGGGCTCAACCTCACTTCATGTAGGACATTTACAGCCAGTAGCTAGGATACATTCAATTAATGAGCCTGGCCTGAACGTGAACGATTTGAAATGTCAAACCACTGCCTCACTCATTTCTGAGTATCATCTGTGTCACCAGATCAGCATTTCCTTAATATTGGTGTTTACTATTTTCTTTTATATACCTTGTACTAAAAAAAAGTTTCATTCCTTGCATCTGAAAGTGAAATGTTTTATGAATACATTTATTTAAAGCTATCTTAATATTCTCAAACAAAGCCTCCCAAATCATCACAGTAGCTCTGCTCCTTACCTATACACTGTTGTAGTTGGAGTATTCACCTTCTCATTCAGAATCCTACATTTGAACTTGTTATACTAAAAATTAAAAGGTGGAATATAATCAGCAACAAGTCCAAGTACAAACTAAGAGAATGAACATCTAACTTCTGCTTCAATATCGACATCCTCGAATTAGTGAAAACCAGGATCAGTTCAAAAATGTCAAAGAACAGCACATTCCTATTAAAAAACTTAGTTTTGCTTGAACACAGTGATGAATGTATTAATGATTGATATGGTGTATAACTTATGTTTCAGACTGACTCCTTCTGATCTCTTAATTGTCCTTGGGAAATATATGCAGGTATCAAGACAACGGGGTCCATTAACATCTCTCCCACACATCAGGCGGGAATGGGATGGTAGAGCATGAAAATGGCAGTGCAACATTTACTGCCCCATTCCTGCCTATGTCAATCACTGCCATTTTGGTGGGGGCTCAGAGTCCTGCCAGAAATATATGGGAGCCTTGTTAGCCCATCTAAATAAGGGTCCTATGATATGACTAAGACCCTGATCAATTTTGAAATATCAACAGGTGAAGAGTGCGCTGTGCACACACACTCTTCTTCCCCAACATGTACTTGGTGTATAGTGGTCTAACCAGCACTCAATAACTGGTAAGAAATAGGTTCTTTTTTTTTAAGAAATAAAAAGTGATTTCTCCATAAAAATCCACCCTTCTCACTATGCACAAGCTCCCTCATGATTGCCATTACCTCATGCTCCCACCCCACCAGCTTGGATCAGATGGGCTCTGCAGAATGACTGCTGGATTTCAGTCTCTTCAACTGGTAGCTCGCTGACATAATTCACAAGACCTCGCCTTGAAAATGGTTCAGGTCTCGGACCTTTTCCATTGGGCGGGAAATGGACTCCCTCCACACACCACCTGCCCCATGGAAGTCATCATTTCAAAATTGACACCAAATAAACAAGTCCACTGTAGTGTCGGGTTGTGTTACTGAACTAATAGATCCCGAGAATGCGAACTTATTTTTGGTAAAGCAATTTTCCCAAGTTATGTATCTATTTATAGGACACAGGTGCGCTAATTTGTTCAGCTATTGCAGGCACAAAACAAACTGGGGAAAAAAATTCTCTGGATTAAATAACATTTGATATACTGTTCTTCTGTAATGGTTAACCCTCAAAATACCAAAAAAAAAAATACTTATTGGAAAATTAGGTGCTATAAAGTGTCTGAAGTTTTTTTTTTATAAACTCACTATTCAGTTGCTGGCCTTCTGTGAAGAGGGAGGTCATTGTCCTAAAGTTTGAAGTGAAGAACACCGTTTCTTCAAAGCAGCTTTAGTTTCTAGAAATACCTCTATTTTCATAGAAAATAGGTGCAGGAGTAGGCCATTCGGCCCTTTGAGCCTGCACCACCATTCAATATGATCATGGCTGATCATTCCCTCAGTACCCCTTTCCTGCTTTCTCTCCATACCCCTTGATCCCTTTAGCCGTAAGGGCCATATCTAACTCCCTCTTGAATATATCCAATGAACTGGCATCAACAACTCTCTGCGGCAGGGAATTCCACAGGTTAACAACTCTGTGAAGAAGTTTCTCCTCATCTCAGTCCTAAATGGCCTACCCCTTTTCCCAAGACTGTGTCCCCTGGTTCTGGACTTCCCCAACATCAGGAATATTCTTCCCGCATCTAACCTGTCCAGTCCCGTCAGAATTTTATAGGTTTCTATGAGATCCCCTCTCATCCTTCTAAACTCGTGTATAAAGGCCCAGTCGATCCAGTCTCTCTTCATAGGTCAGTCCAGCCATCCCGGGAATCAGTCTGGTGAACCTTCACTGCACTCCCTTAATAGCAAGAACGTCCTTCCGCAGATTAGGAGACCAAAACTGAACACAATATTCCAGGTGAGGCCTCAGCAAGGCCCTGTACAACCTCAGTAAGACCTCCCTGCTCCTATACTCAAATCCCCTAGCTATGAAGGCCAACATACCATTTGCCTTCTTCACCGCCTGCTGTACCTGCATGCCAACCTTCAATGACTGATGAACCATGACACCCAGGTCTCGTTGCACCTCCCCTTTTCCTAATCTGCCACCATTCAGATATTCTGCCTTCATGTTTTTACCCCCAAAGTGGATAACCTCACATTTATCCACATTATACTGCATCTGCCCACTCACCTAAGCTGCCCAAGTCACCCTGCAGCCCCTTAGCATCCTCCTCGCAGCTCACACCGCCACCCAGTTTGGTGTCATCTGCAAACTTAGAGATATTACACTCAATTTCTTCATCTAAATCATTAATATATATTGTAAAGAGCTGGAGTTCCAGCACTGAGCCCTGCAGCACCCCACTAGTCACTGTCTGCCATTCTGAAAAGGATCCGTTTATCCCAACTCTCTGCTTCCTGTCTGCCAACCAGTTCTCTATCCACGTCAGTACATTACCCCCAATACCATGTGTTTTATTTTGCACACCAATCTCTTGTGTGGGACCTTGTCAAAGGCCTTTTGAAAGTTCAAATACACCACATCCACTGGTTCTCCCTTGTCCACTCTACTAGTTACATCCTCAAAAAATTCCAGAAGATTTGTCAAGCATGATTTCCCTTTCATAAATCCATGCTGACTTGGACCAATCCTGTCACTGCTTTCCAAAGAGCTAGAGTAGAACATGGGGCATGGAAGCTGGGGATGGACAATAATACATCACCGTCTCATGCTTGAGCTCAGTAGCATCAACAACCAGGGGACATAGATTTAAAAGTAATTGGGGGGGGAAGGTAGAAGAGATACGAGGGGAAATTTCTTTCAGGGGGTGGGGGTGGTCTGGAACTCACTAACTGAAAGGGTGGTAGAGGCAAAAAGCTTCACCACATTTTAAAAAAATACTTGGATGTGCTCTTAAAGCACCATAACCTACAGGGCTACAGACCAAGAGCTGGAAAGTAGGATTAGGCTGGTCGGCGTGGACACTATGGCCTAAAATGGCCTCCTTCCATGCTAAATTTCTATGATTTCAATTTCTATGATTCTAATTTCTATGATTCAATGTTGGTGACTCTGGTCAGTAAAGCTGTGGCATTTCCTTTTTAAAAAATTCTTTATTCCATAGTGGAATCAGGGGATTCCGACGAACACCACCTTATCCTAGAGTTTTCTTTAAAGCATCCTCTGATCAGGACATCTTGCACTTCCAACCAGCTAATACAAAATACAATGAGCAGAAGCAGGGAAACGGGCTGCCTGACTAACCTCTTATGGTATAAATGACCAGAAAGGTTAAAAAGAAAACAAACGGTATACCTTGAACATCGCCAGAAGAGTCTCTTTTTTTATTTCAAGTCTCTCAAATGGTTGCTTATCCTTCATAATACGCTTACATAGATTTTCTAGAGCTGGAAAATCATTGCTGGAGACACCTCTGTTATAAAAAGATTTTTTTTGTAGAAATAGAAAATCAAAAACTTATTTACCACTGAACAGATAACCGTAAATAAAAACAATGAATAAAAGAGATTAACTGAAACATACGCCTCCTCCAAGAACATGTCATAATAAAATCCATTTTCAATTGGTGGTCCATAGCAGAGACACCCTCCAAAGACTCGTTCCATGGCCTCTCCCAATATGTGGGCACTAGAATGCCAATACACCTAGCACACAGAAAATGCAGTTTTTCATAGGAATAAAACAAATGTTGTGCAACAGAGACTGTGCAACAGAGACATCTATCTATATTCTATCTGACACTACCTGGTTCAGACGCTGCACGTTAATGATTATTCAATCGGATTGGTTAAGGAGATGCACAGTTGCTTGCCCTGTTCACAGGTCCAAGATCCCCTGCAGAGGTCAATGCGCTATTTTGGCTATGAATTTACAGTTAAGTTCCAGTGCAAAATCCCATAGTGTGGTCAACTGTAAGTGTGATGAATGGCTGGTGCCATTCCTTCGCCACGGACCACAAAATCCAACCCATCGGGACTTTCAATTGCTGGACTACAACTCAGTCAAGATTTTATGCACACTTTAAGTCAGGGCTAGCATTGGGTTGCTTTGGTTCATGCTGAGTAACAAGTTTTGTAGAACCATACAAAATAAAGCCTGCTGCACAAAATCTCTTGAGTCAGTCAGGTTAGGGATTCAGGTAGGGTAGAGTTGTGCCTTTTGTTGGCATTCTTTAAGTGTTGCATTGCTACTTCAGGTCAGGTCAGAGATCTGGGTTTAACTTCTTTTGGCAGTAAACTATAACTTAATTATTTGACAATTTTGGTTATTTGCCAAGGGGGAGTGCTGTCGATTATGGCTGATCACTGAAACTATGTTTCAGCATAGTTGTAAACACATGACTTACAGCCTGAGCATCCTCATCGTCAAACTTAAGCAATGCTAGACTGCAGTCTCCTTCCAGCGGTCGATCCAGGTCCCAAACGACTCCATTTACTTTAGCAACAACCACGTTGTCAGCCAAACCCTGACTGGATTAAACAAACACAAACAAAATAAAATGATAAACAAGAATAAGTATCCTCTTTAAATTAAGTAAAAATACTTGCATCAGTATAGTACCTTCCCCATGAAAATGTCTTCACACAATGAATAACCTTTTGAAATGTACTGATTATCTATGCCAATAACATTCCCACAAATAAAAGTGAGGCAACTAAACAGTTCAACAGTGGCTTTGATAGCCAGTAACAAGACACTCAAGAAAGATAAGAACGCCATCAGGTGTAGGAGGGGGAGGAGCTAAATGGCAGAGTACAGGTTACAGCGGGTCAGCGTGGCCAGTGAACGAATACCCAGGTCCCTGACAGAGGTTGGACCGCGGAGAAAACCCAATATGCACATTTCCAAGGAGAATTCATGAATTGTAATGGCAAGCTAAGCAGCAATAATTAGTAGCATCATAAATTGTATATCTTTTATCTACATGCGGGAAGCTGGTTGAGGGGGAAAATGGTGGACAAAAACATTTCAAGTAGTACTTTAAGCAGCCATTTGATTAGTTTATCTTCTACATTCAAAGAAATAGGCACATGACCAAATTAGCATCTCCATTAATAAACTTGTATACCAAAATCAGGAAGAAGAAATTTGAAGAGTTTCAACCACAATAAATTTAGAATTCACAGTACAGGAGGCTTTTCAGTCCAGCTAAATCATTAGCCTAATACAAAAGCAAAATACTACAGATGCTGAAAATCTGAAATGAAAACAGAAAATGCTGGAGCTGGTTAGGCAGCATCTGTGGAGAGAGAAAAAGAGAGTTAATGTTTCAGATCGATGACCCTTCATCAGAACTGGAATGATGCAACAGGTTTTTAAGCAAGTGTAGAGGCGGGGAAAGGGGGGAGGGGAGGAAAGAACAAATGGGAATGTCTGTAATAGGGTGGAAGGCAGGAGAGATTGAGAGACACAAGGGATGATGGTGCAAGGCAAAATGAGATGGTAATGGGGCAAGTTAAGAAACAAAAGATGAGTCTTAACTTTCCCCATTACCATCTCCTTTTGCCTTGCACCATAGAAACATAGAAAATAGGTGCAGGAGTAGGCCATTCGGCCCTTCTAGCCTGCACCGCCATTCAATGAGTTCATGGCTGAACATGCAACTTCAGTACCCCCTTCCTGCTTTCTCGCCATACCCCTTGATCCCCCTAGTAGTAAGGACTTCATCTAACTCCCTTTTGAATATATTTAGTGAATTGGCCTCAACAACTTTCTGTGGTAGAGAATTCCACAGGTATAATCCCTTTTGTCTCTCTAATCTCTCCTGTTTCCACCCTTATCATAGACCTTCCCTTTTGTTCTTTCCTCCCCTTCCCCCACCCCTACACTTGCTTAAAAACCTGTTACATCACTAGCTTTTTTCCAGTTCTGACGAAGGGACATCGACCTGAAACGTTAACTGTTTCTCTCTCTACAAATGCTGCCTGACCTGCTGAGTATTTCCAGCATTTTCTGTTTTTATTTCAAATCATTAGCCAAGCTTGCCTTTTTGTTGCATCATTTTATATTCTTCCTTTTCAAATTTGTTTTTAAACAATGTTCTTATCTTTGCCTCAATAGCCAATTGTAGTAATGCATTCCATAGATCTTGGAACTTAGATCCTCTTAACCCTTTCCATTTCAGTGAGAAAAGTCACAACTCTGTACACCCATCTTCAACTTTTACTTCTCATTCTAGTAAATCTTCTCTATTCTTCACAGTTCTAATATCCTTCTTAAAAGGGAGATCGTTACTGGTTCTACTGCAATACAGTAATAAAAGAAACAAACATTCAGTAGACGCAAGTACTCTACCTAATTCCACAGGCAATCTGGTAAGGGGTGCTTTTCCAGGAGTCTCCATGTACTTGTTTACCATCTGGTAGAGTAATTGTTATTTGTTTGCTCTCTTTCATAGCACGTTCTGCTAAAAGAGAGTCATTTTCTGCTTTGAGTTTGTTGTACAGTTCAAGACGTTCATTGATATAAGCCGGCCATGGATCCAGCTAAAGGGGTCGGGGGTGGGTAGAAAAATGTGAAAATTACATAATTTTGCCAGTAGCCTTCCAAAATCAGCCTCAATCAGAAACAAGCAGGCACTTGTACTCTTCTTTTCGGTACATTCATTTGTTGAGATACATAAAGCATAGCACTGTTGAGGTAGCGAGCAGGTAAGATATCCAGTTTGTATTAGCCCCAAGGCTACGGCCTGTAGAGCTTGGCTCAAAATGGCAGAGGTCACAAACAGCCTGATTGAGGTTAAACAATACATAGATCACAATTACTACTTAACTTTCTCACAAATTCATACATGCTTAATTGAATAACTTCGGAATGTAGTCACAATTTTACTTAAACTAAAAACCAGCCTGCTCGGCCCTGGGACCATGACAGTTGTCCAGAGAGCCAGGAATTCCCTCAAAGACTGGTTCGAGCTGGTGCTGAAGTAATGTAGTTAGAAAGCTATAAAAATTGTGCAATTGTACTCAGGTTTAAAGATAAAACAGGAGAGAGAAGTCTAGAATGTTGAGCTCAACAACTGTAGCGTGATCTGCTGCAGCAAAGCATCAGCTTGGATGTTGTCTCAATAAACCTGCAAACGTTTGACATCTGCAACTGGATTGGTGGAACATAGACAAGGACTGCAGCCTCAGTCTATTTTTGTAGCATCACAGTGCCACCTTCTTTAGTGGAATGAAAGCCAAGTGCAATAGTAAGTATACAAGCCTTACAGCTTAAATGTAAAGTGTCAGGCCTCTCAGCTCAGTTTACTAGAGAGTTTGTGGGTTCAAGTTCCACTCCAGAACTTGCGTGTACACTTCAAGGTGAAGTACAGAGGGAGTACTGCATTGTCAGGAAATGCATCTTTCAGATGAGATGTTAAACCAAGAGCATCCGCCTGTTTAAGTGGATGCAAGAGAATCCATGACACTCACTTTTTTGAAAAAGAGCAGGGAGCTCTCCTCGTGTCCTAGCCAACACTCATCCCTCAACAGATTAAGTATTCATCTCATTGCTGTTTGTAGAACCTTGCTATGTACAAATTGGCTGCTGGGTTTCCTTATAAAACAATAGTAGCTACACTTCAGAAAATATTGCTGAGAAGCACTTTGCGACATCCTGAGAACGTGAATAGCTATATAAATGGAAGTCTGAAGTCTAAACACTGGAGGTGTGAGAAGTAGTGTAATAGTCAATGGTGACGCAGAAATTAAGTGCTGAACAAACAGGGTCAAATATTACATATTTATTAAAGTTTGTATCACCACTTGCTGCATGATCATTCAGCACAAAATTTATTCCCATTTGGTTTATTTCCTAATTCAGGATTCTCAGCGTTAAGCAAATGAGTTAATAGCCAGTACGGATAATGAACACTGGTTGTTCAGTCTTGCTGTTCTATTCACTCTCCAGTCCTAGTTTGCATCAGTGGGTAAAAATGTTACAGGTCAGAAAATCGACTTTAAGCCCCCTTCCAATAGTTCAGTATATAATCTAGGTTGACAACTACAATAATGAGTACTACTACATTGTTGCGAAGTGCCATCCTTCAACTAAGGCGGCTCTACATGCCTGCTCCGCGATTCATGCAAATATTATCTGATAGTATCTAAACGGCAGGAAGCTCTCTCTGGTCAACATTCCTCCTTGATTAACAAAATTAACTGGTTGATTGTCCCATTGCTATTTATGTTATGATGCACGCAAAAAAATCTGCCACAGTCACATATATACCAAAGAAGTCACTGCACTTCAAAGTAACTCTTCGCATTTGAAGTGTTTTGAGACATGCAATGGATACAGTAAGGCACTATATAAATGCAAACATAAGAACATAAGAAATAGGAGCAGGAGTAGGCCATACGGCCACTCGAGCCTGCTCCGCCATTTAATATGATCATGGCTGATCCAATCATGGACTCAGGTCCACTTCCCTGCCCATTCCCCTTTATTTCCCTTATCGGTTAAGAAACTGTCTATCTCTATCTTAAATTTATTCAATGACCCAGCTTCCACAGCTCTGAGGCAGCGAATTCCACAGATTTACCACCCTCAGAAGAAATTCCTCCTCATCTCAGTTTTAAATGGGCGGCCCCTTATTCTAATAATGCCCTCTAGTTCTAGTCTCCCCTATCAGTGGAAACATCCTCTCTGCATCCACCCTGTCAAGCCTCCTCATAATCTTATACATTTCAATAAGATCACCTCTCATTCTTCTGAATTCAAATGAGTAGAGGCCCAACCTACTCAACCTTTCCTTATAAATCAACCTCCTCATCTCTGGAATCAACTTAGTGAACCTTCTCTGAACTGCCTCCAAAGCAAGTATATCCTTTCGTAAATATGGAAACCAAAACTGTACGCAATATTCTAGGTGTGGCCTCACCAATACCCTGAAAAACTGCAGCAAGACTTCCCTGCTTTTATACTCCATCCCCTTTGCAATAAAGACCAAGATTCTGTACCTGCATACTATCCTACTGTGTTTCATGCACCAGGACCCCCAGGTCCCGCTGTACTGCATCACTTAGCAATTTTTTTCCATTTAAATAATAACTTGCTCTGAGTTTTTTTCTACCAAAGTGCATGACCTCACACTTTCCAACATTATACTCCATCTGTCAAATTTTTGTCCGCTCACCTAGCCTATGTCCTTTTGAAAGATTTTTTGTGTCCTCCTCACACATTGCTTTTCCTCCCATCTTTGTAGTCAGCAAACTTGGCTACATTAGAAACATAGAAACATAGAAAATAGGTGCAGGAGCAGGCCATTCAGCCCTTCTAGCCTGCACCGCCATTCAATGAGTTCATGGCTGAACATGAAACTTCAGTAACCCCTTCCTGCTTTCTCGCCATACCCCTTGATCCCCCGAGTAGTAAGGACTTCATCTAACTCCCTTTTGAATATATTTAGTGAATTGGCCTCAACTACTTTCTGTGGTAGAGAATTCCACAGGTTCACCACTCTCTGGGTGAAGAAGTTTCTCCTCATCTCGGTCCTAAATGGCTTACCCCTTATCCTTAGACTGTGACCCCTGGTTCTGGACTTCCCCAACATTGGGAACATTCTTCCTCCATCTAACCTGTCTAAACCCGTCAGAATTTTAAACATTTCTATGAGGTCCCCTCTCATTCTTCTGAACTCCAGTGAATACAAGCCCAGTTGATCCAGTCTTTCTTGATAGGTCAGTCCCACCATCCCGGGAATCAGTCTGGTGAATCTTCGCTGCACTCCCTCAATAGCAAGAATGTCCTTTCTCAAGTTAGGAGACCAAAACTGTACACAATACTCCAGGTGTGGCCTCACCAAGGCCCTGTACAACTGTAGCAACACCTCCCTGCCCCTGTACTCAAATCCCCTCGCTATGAAGGCCAACATGCCATTTGCTTTCTTAACCGCCTGCTGTACCTGCATGCCAACCTTCAATGACTGATGTACCATGACACCCAGGTCTCGTTGCACCTTCCCTTTTCCTAATCTGTCACCATTCAGATAATAGTCTGTCTCTCTGTTTTTACCACCAAAGTGGATAACCTCACATTTATCCACATTATACTTCATCTGCCATGCATTTGCCCACTCACCTAACCTATCCAAGTCACTCTGCAGCCTCATAGCATCCTCCTCGCAGCTCACACTGCCACCCAAGTCATTAATGTAGATTGTAAATATTTAGGGTCCCAGCACTGATCCCAGTGGCACCCCATTGGTTACTGATTGCCAACCCGAGAATGAATCATTTATCCTGACTCTCTTGTTAGTTAGCCAATCCTCTATCCATGCTAATATATTACCTCCAACCTCGAACTTTTATCTTGTGCAGAAACCTTTTATGTGGCACTTTGTCAAATGCCTTCTGGAAGTCCAAATACACTACAGCCACTGGTTCCCCTTTATCCACCCTGTTTGTTACATCCTTTAAAGGTTCCTTTATTTTAAAATTATTCTGAAGCTAGTTCCTTCATTAAAAGTATGAAAATAGACTGATGCAATGAAGGGAGGACAATCACTTTGTGGCATGTGGTGCAGTGTGTACACATGCAACTTAATATAAACCAAATAATTACATTCCACAGAATTTCAGACCAATTCCTGTTAACCAGAATCATAAACTAAAAATAGTCAATAACCCTGATTATTACCAACAGCTAGCTTTTGTTCTATACAAAAGGTAAAATACAAATAATTTTCACCTCGGTTCTCTTTATATCGCCACCTTCTTGAATAGTTTTCTTCTTACTTCCATTTTTGTGTTTCTCGGACATAACTTTAAGCTGAAAGCATAGAAAAAAAAATCAAAATCTGAAAAATACATTGTGCAGTACAGGAGGATTCTGGCTGTAGTACAGGGTAAATACCAGCAAATTATGAGATTACTCATTACAGGCCAAATATCAGAGCGTTACACCTATTACTACCAGTTATATATCGACCATCAGCAAGATATACTACTGTTGATTATTGGAGGGGAATCTGAGTGTTACCAGTACAATTATTCATACAATTTGAGTGAGTTACTATTAGTTAATGCCTCCCACCTCTGGTTTATCACTGAGAGTTCCTCGCTCACGCTGGGTTTCCTTTCATAGAATCATCAAAAAATACGACACAGAAGGAGGCAATTTGGCCCATCATGTCTGTGTCGGTCAAAAAAGAGCTACCCAGCCTAATCCCACCTTCCAGCACTAGGTCCATAGCCCTGTAGATCATGGCTCTCAGTGCACATCAAAGTACTTTTGTGATGAGGGTTTCTGCCTTTACCACCCTTTCAGGCAGCGAGTTCAAGACCTCCACCATCTGGGTGAACATTTTTTTCCTCATCCCCCTCTAACCTTGTAACAACTACTTTAAATCTATGCTCCCTGGCTATTGATCCCTCAGCTAAGGGAAACAGGACCATCTTGTCCATTCTATCTGGCCTCTTCATATTTTTATACACCTCAAATAAATCTCCCCTCAGCCTCCTCTGTTCCAAAGAAAACAACCCAACCTATCCAATCTTTCCTCATTGCTAAAATGTTCCAGTCCTGACAACATCCTCGGAAATCTCCTCTGCACCCTCTCTAGTACAATCACATCTTTCCTGCAACGTGGTGACCGTACGCAGTACTCAAGCTCTGGCCTAACTAGTGTTGTATACAGTTCTAGCATAACTTCCCTGCTCTTATATTCTATGCCTCTTTAACTACCTTATTAATTTGTCCTGCTACCTTTAAGGATGTGTGAACATACACTCCAAGGTTCCTTTGTTTCTCCACACGTCTCATTATCCACCCATTTATTGTGTATTCCCTTACCTTGTTGTCCCACCCTAAACACTTCCTGTATCTGAGTCAATTTTGGATTCAATTTGCCACTCTCCCTTGCGCTTTTGCTTTTTTCGCCTGCTCACAAGTTCTCTGAACTTCTCGCACAATAGCTGCTATCGCAAAACCACAAGCAAAGTTCCAACCTTTACAAGGTAAATGCAATAACATTCGTAGACATTACCTCAAGGACTGCCTCCAATTAGAGTGGTCAATCCTAAGCCCAGCTAGTGCAGCAGTCAAGGCACTACAATTCATCAATATGCCTGGGATAGAAAGAGGAAATCCAGTCATGGTTCCCACTCCTGAACCATATTCAGAGAGCCTTGCTGAAAGTATACACATGTTGGGATCAGCTGTGATGTGTCACACAGGTGAATAAACAGTCACCACACCCTGTCAAAGCTTCCACAATGAACAATAAACTGCACGATGATGTACAAGGCGGCTGTTTGCATCTTCTTGATACAGGATACAGAAGGCAGAGCAATCTGGCAAATGAAACAACTGTGCCAAGACTATCATCCATTAAAGCATTCAAACTTGATGCCGGTCAGTATCACTGATGTACCAGGTCTGTACTTGCTGCACAATGAGCCGAAAGCTGGTGTCCAAGGGGCGGACAATATCGATGCTCCTGAATCTATCGCTGCTACAGCTCAAATGTTTCGAGAATTCACGTTTCTTGGATAAACCGGAGAGCTGACAGCAAGTGGCCCCGCACTTCACAGCCTCAAAACGCAGAGGGGGCAGCGCAGGGTGCCCAACCCCGAGGACAGGGCCTCCCAGCGAGAGAGGTACACGGGAACCTAAGCAGCCGGGCGCCGGGCCCCGACCCCCACTCACTCACCTGACCATCCACATTCATGGCCTCCAGCTGCGCAGCCACTTGCTCCATCACTTGCTCCTGTCGCCCACTGAGCTGATGCAACCACACCGGTACTCAGCCTAACCTGCTGGCCCGTCTCCAGTGACTGACGGGCCGCCGACCACTCAGCAAGCTCGTCAGCCTTGGTGTCATCCCATCAGAGCCGCTGCGTGGTGAACATCAACCAACCAGATAGCGGAGAGTGGGCGGGACTAGAGGAAACGCCGCAAAGTTTGGTTGGCCCGCCGCGGCATTGAGCGAACAAGCGGAAGTGATAGCACACAGCACTCTGGCCCCATCACCTGCTCGCGGTTCCAGCGCGCCACATGTCAGACGTGTCGTGACCTAGCGCGTGATGGACCAGAGCTGCCCGTTACTCACTCAGAGGAGGACTTGCTTCCACACCAGTTCATAGATGTTCCAGTCCTGAACTCCAATTCAGGGGGTGGAAGATGGCTGTGTGTGCATTTTTTTAACGTGTGGCGACCTCCCACTAGTTTTGGCCACTTTACGGAACCTTGTTTTGAATTGGATACCGCTCCGTTGCACTTAACAATATAAGACAGGCTCGCTGGACAAGCTGGTCTTTTGCTGTCTATTTTGTTCGTAATCATAAATATTTCAGTACATCAGGACATCAGTTGGCCACTTACAGTTGTACCTTGGAGCTATCCACTCTAATCCTACTTTGCTACATGTGATTGCTACAACAGCCATTTGTAATACAAACTATAGGCTCAATTTTCCCCAAAGCATTTTTTTGGCATACTTGAAGAGTTACGCCTGATTTTTTTGGGGCCTAAGTACGCCAAAAAAAAATCTAATTTTCCCCGTTGGATTTCTTCATTTTGGCGTGGCGCAACCCGACCTTTAGTTTTGGAGATGGAGCCTTGATCTGCGCCAAAAAGATCGGGCTGCCATGGTAACCAGGGACACAATGCGAGCTGAGGCTGCAAAGTGAAGCATACAGATGTTATGTATTCAATGACGAGAAACTGGGATTTAAACCACGTG
Organism: Pristiophorus japonicus; assembly: GCF_044704955.1. NCBI lineage: Eukaryota > Metazoa > Chordata > Chondrichthyes > Pristiophoridae > Pristiophorus > Pristiophorus japonicus. The sequence continues at coordinate 104,426,077 of NC_091978.1, read as the reverse complement.
AGCATAGCCACTAGCAGAACAGACGAGAGGGACTGTGTTAAGGAATGGTTGGGACAGAGATTCAACATTGTTAAAGCAGCACACAGTTCTCCAGGCAGACAGGGGCAATCGGTCATGCCCCAACATGTAGTCGAACCCAGAGGAGGAGTTCGACAGAGACAATGGCAAGCTGAACGGCGATTCATGCCATTGCAAGGGACAATGCAGCCAGTAATGGGGCCATCAACACCTGTTAATGGCGCACTCAAGGACAATAACAGGGGCAGTCAGGGACGATCGACTGGCAAGAGATCTTTTGTTTCCAACAACAGCTCATGTTGGAGGCGTGGAGGCACACACTCAGCCAGAGTTTGCAGAGATGAGCAAAATACCTGCAGAAATTGCAGAAATGAACGTTGGGGGAAATCGCTGGAAGCTGAAGTTCAGCGAGTTCATGTGGAGCACGTATACAGTTCATACACCAGGACATAATGGCATCCCAGTATCAATGGAGCTAGACACGGGGGCCAGCCAGTCTCTGATGGGTATCAAACAGTTCGAAAAGTTGTAGGCGTCCAAGGCCAGGAGGGCAAATTTATCACAGATTGATGCACAGCTACGGACTTACACAAAGCAGATCATTCCGGTGCTAGGCTGCGCCACGGTAGTCATGACCCACAAAGATTCGGAGAACAGGTTACCACTCTGGATTGTCCCAGGGGACAGTCCCGCACTACTGGGGAGGAGTTGGTTTGCTGTCATGAACTGGAAATGGGGCGATGTCAATGCAATTTCCTCTCTGGAACGAGTATCATGCTCACAGATCCTGGACAAATTTAACTCACTATTTCAACCCGGCATCGCACTTTCATGGGGGCCAAGGTAGTGATTCACATAAACACGGACGCCAGGCCAGTACACCTCAAGGCCAGAGCGGTGCCGTACATGATGCGGGAAAAGATAGAAGGCAAATTGGACCGCCTGCTGAGGGAAGGCATCATCTCGCCAGTCGAATTCAGTGACTGGGCGAGCCCGATTGTGCCGGTGCTCAAGGCGGATGGGTCGGTCAGGCTATGTGGCGATTACAAGGCCACCATCAATCGGGTGTCACTCCAAGACCAGTACCCACTACCGAGAGCGGAGGACCTCTTTGCGACGCTATCCGGTGGCAAACTTTTTTCAAAATTGGACCTGACCTCAGCTTACATGACCCAGGAGCTGGCGAGTGAGTCGAAGAAGCTGACCACCATCACGACAGACAAGGGGTTGTTTGAGTACAACAGATGTCCGTTCGGGATTCGCTCGGCCGCCGCAATCTTCCAACGAAATATGGAAAGCCTCCTCAAGTCGATTCCAGGGATGGTGGTTTTTCAGGACGACATCCTCATTACGGGTTATGATACTGAAGAACACCTCCAGAATCTGGAGGAGGTGCTACGCAGACTGGACCGGATAGGGCTGCGACTGAAAAAGGCGAAGTGCGTCTTCCTAGCTCCAGAGGTAGAATTCCTGGGGATAAGGGTAGCAGCAGACGGGATCAGCCCTACTGTGTCCAAGACGGAAGCGATCCAGAGAGTACCCAGACCCCGTAACACGACGGAGCTGCGTTCGTTCCTGGGGCTCCTGAACTATTTTGGTAACTTTCTTCCCAAATTGAGCACGCTGCTAGAGCCGCTACACGTGCTCCTACGCAAAGGTCGCGAATGGGTCTGGGGGGACAGCTAGGAAAGGGCTTTTAATAAAGCATGCAATTTGTTATGTTCCAACACTCTGTTAACACTATACGACCCATGTAAGAAATTTGTGTTCACGTGCGATGCGTGTCGGGTGTTTGTTGCAGCATGTCAATGTCAAGGGTCAGTTACAGCCGGTAGCTTATGCCTCCAGGAGTCTGTCCCAGGCAGAAAGGGGTTACGGGATGGTAGAAAAGGAGGCGCTCGCATGTGTATATGCTGTAAAGAAAATGCACCAGTACCTGTTTGGCAGGAAATTTGAGCTGGAGACAGATCACAAACCCCTAACGTCCCTTTTGGCCGACAACAAGGCCATAAATGCAAACGCATCGGCCCGCATACAGAGGTGGGCACTCACGTTAGCCGCCTATGACTATACAATTCGACACAGACCGGGCACAGAAAACTGCGCCGATGCACTCAGCAGGCTCCCACTAGCCACCACTGAAGGGGCTACCAAACATGCTGCTGAGATGGTCATGGCTGTTGAAGCTTTCGGAAGCGAAGGCTCACCCGTGACAGCCCGTCAGATTAAAGTCTGGACAAATAGAGACCCGCTATTGTCTATAGTCAAGAAATGTGTCCTGAATGGGGACTGGGCAGCCACGTACAGGGCATGCCCTGAGGAATTTAAACCATTTCACAGGCGCAGGGATGAACTCTCGATTCAGGCTGATTGCCTACTGTGGGGAAACCGCGTAGTCATGCCCCAGATGGGCAGAGAGGTGTTCATCAGAGAACTCCACAATGAGCACCCGGGCATTGTTATGATGAAGGCAATTGCCAGGTCACACGTTTGGTGGCCAGGGATAGACGCAGATCTGGAACTTTGTGTTCGCAGGTGCAACACGTGCACCCAGGGAAGCCCCTCTTAGCCCCTGGCCATGGCCCACCAAGCCTTGGTCATGCATCCATGTGGACTACGCAGGTCCTTTCATGGGAAAAATGTTTTTGGTTGTAGTAGACGCCTACTCCAAATGGATCGAGTGTGACATTTTAAATTCAAGCACATCCGCTGCCACGGTAGAAAGTCTACGGGCAATGTTCGCCACCACGGTCTACCGGACGTTTTGGTCAGCAACAATGGCCCATGCTTCATAAGCACTGAATTCCAGGACTTCATGGCAGGCAATGGAATTAACCATGTCAGAACGGCACCATTCAAGCCGGCCTCAAACGGCCAGGCAGAACGAGCAGTGCAGATAATCAAACAGGGGATGCTCAGAATCCAAGGGGGTTCCCTACAAAGACGCTTATCATGCCTCCTGTTGGCCTATAGATTCCGACCACACTCGCTCACAGGGGTTCCACCCGCAGAGCTGCTAATGAAAAGGACGCTCAAAACTCGGTTATCCCTTATACACCCCACCATGAAATTGTCGAGAGCAGGCGCCAGCCACAATATGACTACCATGACAGGAATGCGAGGGCGCGATGTATTGATGTAAATTATCCTGTTTTTGTCCTCAACTACGCTACAAGGCCCAAGTGGCTCACAGACACTGTGATTGCCAAAGAGGGAAATAGGATTCTGGTAGTTAAACTTACCAATGGACAAATCTGCCGCAAACACGTGGATCAAACAAAAAGGAGGTTCAGCAACCCCATAGAAGAAGCAGAGGAAGAACACGATGTAGAGTTAATTCCACCACAGGTGACCAAACACCGGAACCAAAGGGAGGAGAGCCCAATCACTGTGGGCAGTCTGGATAGGCCTGAGGCACCGCAAGCAGCAGACACTCAGGCCAGCGCCCAACAACCAGAGCCCCAACTCAGGCGCTCTACAAGAGAGCGTAAACCACCAGAGAGATTCAACCTGTGATCCCAATAATACTTTGGGGGGGGGGAGGTGTTGTCATGTATTCAATCAGCATTGTAACCCATGAATATTAAGGACCTATCAACAGACACATTAAAAGAATTGAAAAACATATAGCAGCAACTTACCTCCAACCCCACCCGAAGTCTCTCTTGAACTGGGGACTGAGAATTGGACCGGACAGCCTTCGGGCGAGGCTGGAGGTAAGCTGTTGCTGTGTGTTTTTCAATTCTTTTAGTGTTTCCAGGCTTCTGCTGCGCCGATTTCCTTAACTCTCCACAAGGTTTTTCAGCAGAGGCCACAGACACTGGTCTAAGCACAACTGGAGTAACTCTCAGCTGGCCAAACATTGCTAATTGGCATAGGTGGCTGGTTACGCCCCCTTTGGCTGAAAAAATAACTGACCTAAAAAAATCGTAACTAACTGAGTTACACTGCTGCAAATTATGTGGGGAAACTGTATTCTTCAACTTAGGCCAAAAAAGAGCAGCTTGCTCCAAAAAAAACGGCGCAAATCACTGAGGAAAATTAAGCCCATATGAGGGATAAACATTGGCCTGGACATCAGAAGAAATCTCCTGCTCTTCTTCGAATACTTTCATAGGATCTTTTACGTCCATTTAAAAGGGCAGAAGGTACCTTGGTTTAATGTACCATTCGAAAGACAGCACTCCCTCAGTACTGCACTGAAATGTCAGTACAAACCGGACGGTCTGCACCTGGGCAGGACCGGAACCAATGTCCGAGGGGGAGTGTTTGCTCGTGCTGTTTGGGAGGAATTCAACAAATATGGCAGGGGAATGGGAACCTATATGCAGGGAGACAGAGGGGAATAAAATGGAGACAGAAGCAAAAGATAGAAAGGAGAATAGTAAAAGTGGAAGGCAGAGAAACCCAAGGCAAAAAACAAAAAGGGCCAACTTACAGCAGAATTCCAAAGAGTCCAAGTGTGTTAAAAAGACAGGCCTGAAGGCTCTGTGCCTCAATGCGAGGAGTATTCGGAATAAGGTGGACGAATTAACTGCGCAGATAGCAGTTAACGGATACGATGTGATTGGCATCACGGAGACATGGCTCCAGGGTGACCAAGGCTGGGAACTCAACATCCAAGGGTATTCAGCATTTAGGAAGGATAGACAGAAAGGAAAAGGAGGCGGGGTGGCGTTGCTGATTAAAGAGGAAATTAATGCAATTGTAAGGAAGGTCATTAGCTTGGATGATGTGGAATCGGTTTGGGTGGAGCTACGGAATACCAAAGGGCAGAAAACGCTAGTGGGAATTGTGTACAGTAGTAGTAGTAGTGAGGTTGGGGACAGCATCAAACAAGAAATAAGGGATGTGTGCAATAAAGGTACAGCAGTAATCATGGGCGACTTTAATCTACATATTGATTGGGCTAACCAAACTGGGAGAAATGCGGTGGAGGAGGATTTCCTGGAGTGTATTAGGGATGGTTTTCTAGACCAATATGTCGAGGAACCAACTAGAGAGCTGACCATCCTAGACTGGGTGATGTGTAATGAGAAGGGACTAATTTGCAATCTTGTTGTGTGAGGCCCCTTGGGGAAGAGTGACCATAATATGGTAGAATTCTTTATTAAGATGGAGAGTGACGAAGTTAATTCAGAAACTAGGGCCCTGAAGTTAAGGAAAGGTAACTTTGATGGTATGAGGTGCGAATTGGCTAGATTAGATTGGCAAATGATACTTAAAGGGTTGACAGTGGATAGGCAATGGCAAACCTTTAAAGATCATATGGACGAACTTCAACAATTGTACATCCCTGTCTGGAGTAAAAATAAAACGGGGAAGGTGGCTCAACCGTGGCTAACAAGGGAAATTAAGGATAGTGTTAAATCCAAGGAAGAGGCATACAAATTAGCCAGAAAAAGCAGCAAACCGGAGGACTGGGAAAAATTTAGAATACAGCAGAGGAGGACAAAGGGTTTAATTAAGAGGGGGAAAATAGAGTGCGAGAGGAAGCTTGCCGGAAACATAAAAACTGACTGCAAAAGCTTCCATAGATATGTGAAGAGAAAAAGATTAGTAAAGACAAACGTAGGGCCCTTGCAGTCGGATTCGGGTGAATTTATAATGGGGAACAAAGAAATGGCAGACCAATTGAACAAGTACTTTGGTTCTGTCTTCACAAAGGAAGACACAAATAACCTTCCGGATGTACTAGGGGACCGAAGGTCTAGTGAGAAGGAGGAACTGAAGGATATCCTTATTAGACGGGAAATTGACGGGATTGAAGGCCGATAAATCCCCAGGGCCTGATAGTCTGCATCCCAGAGTACTTAAGGAAGTGGCCCTAGAAATAGTGGATGCATTGGTGATAATTTTCCAACAGTCTATCGACACTGGATCGGTTCCTATGGACTGGAAGGTTGCTAATGTAACACCACTTTTTAAAAAAGGAGGGAGAGAGAAAACGGGTAATTATAGACTAGTTAGCCTGACATCAGTGGTGGGGAAAATGTTGGAATCAATCATTAAGGATGAAATAGCAGCACATTTGGAAAGCAGTGATAGGATTGGTCCAAGTCAGCATGTATTTATGAAGGGGAAATCATGCTTGACAAATCTTCTGGAATTTTTAGAGAATGTAACCAGTAGAGTGGACAGGGGAGAACCAGGGGATGTGGTCTATTTGGACTTTCAAAAGGCTTTTGACAAGGTCCCACACAAGAGATTGGTGTGCAAAATCAAAGCACATGGTATTGGGGGTAATGTACTGACGTGGATAGAGAACTGGTTGGCAGACAGGAAGCAGAGAGTCGGGATTAACGGGTCATTTTCAGAATGGCAGGCAGTGACTAATGGAGTGCCGCAGGGCTCAGTGCTGGGACCCCAGCTCTTTACAATATATATTAATGATTTGGATGATGGAATTGAATGTAATATCTCCAAGTTTGCAGATGACACTAAACTGGGTGGCGGTGTGAGCTGTGAGGAGGACGCCAAGAGGCTGCAGGGTGATTTGGACAGGTTAGGCGTGTGGGCAAATACATGGCAGATGCAGTATAATGTGGATAAATGTGAGATTATCCACTTTGGGGGAAAAACACGAAGGCAGAACATTATCTGAATGGTGGCAGATTAGGAAAAGGGGAGGTGCAGTGAGACCTGGGTGTTGATGGTCGATCAGTCATTGAAAGTTGGCATGCAGGTACAGCAGGCGGTGAAGAAGGCAAATGGTATGTTGGCCTTCATAGCAAGGGGATTTGAGTATAGGAGCAGGGAAGTCTTACTGCAGTTGTACAGGGCCTTGGTGAGGCCCCACATGGAATATTGTGTTCAGTTTTGGTCTCCTAATCTGAGGAAGGACGTTCTTGCTATTGAGGGAGTGCAGCGAAAGTTCACCAGACTGATTCCAGGGATGGCTGGACTGACATATGAGGAGAGACTGGATCAACTGGGTCTTTATACACTGGAGTTTAGAAGGATGAGAGGGGATCTCATAGAAACATATAAGATTCTGAATGGACTGGACAGGTTAGATGCGGGAAGAATGTTTCCGATGTTGGGAAAGTCCAGAACCAGGGGACACAGTCTTAGGATAAGGGGCAGGCTATTTAGGACTGAGATGAGGAGAAACTTCTTCACTCAGAGAGTTGTTAACCTGTGGAATTCCCTGCCACAGGGAGTTGTTGATGCCAGTTCATTGGATATATTCAAGAGGGAGTTTGATATGGCCCTTGCGGCTAATGGGATCAAGGGGTATGGAGAGAAAGCAGGAAAGGGGTACTGAAGGAATGATCAGCCATGATCTTATTGAATGGTGGTGCAGGCTCGAAGGGCCGGATGGCCTACTCCTGCACCTATTTTCTATGTTTCTATGTTTCTAGAGTATGCCCTCAAGTCCCTGGGACTTGAACCCACAATCTTCTGACTTAGAGGCAATAGTGCTACCACTGAGCCAAGGCTGACACCTAAATGAAAAACAAGTCAGGGAGGATCTTTGATAATTGTATCCAAAACATTCTAACTGCCTGAACAGTTTTTCTAACCTCCAATTTATGCTCCAAGAATGACTTGCGTTTAAAAAACTTGTATTTGCATTGCACCCTTAACGGGGAAAACAGCCCATGTCGATTGGCAGAGGCAGAAGGAGAAAATGGAGGCTACAGCAAAGTAAGAGCTATTTGGAAAGGTGACCAAATGTTTGGTCAAAAAGGTGGGTTTTGAAGTGGCTTTTAAGGACAGTCTCAAAGGAGGAGAGGTAGGTGAAGAGGTGTTGGTGTTTAGTAAAGGAATTTGAGAGAGTACATAAGGAATAGGCCCTACAGGCCCTCAAGCCTCCTCCGCCATTCAATAAGATCATGGCTGATCACCGACCTCAACTCCACTTTCCTGCCCGACCTCCATATCCCTTGATTCCCCTCGACTCCAAAATTCTATCTATCTCAGCCTTGAATATATTCAGAGACTCAGCATCCGCAGTCCTCTGGGGCAGAGAATTCCAATGATTCACAACCCTCTGAGTGAAGGAATTCCTCATCTCTGTCTTAAATGACCTACCCCTTATCCTGAGACTGTGCTTCCTAGTTCTAGACACTCCATCCAAGGGAAACAACCTCTCAGTATCTACCCTGTCAATCATCTTCAGAATCTTGTATGTTTCTGTCATGTATGTACATGCTGTTTGTAGTCACCAAATGGTGTCATTGTTGGATGTCGGTGCTGCTCGAGTATAAAAGGCCAGCCATTTCGTGAGTCAGACACTTTGGGCCGAAGTAAAGCAGAACCAAGGTTGTACCTTGTTCAGTTAAACAGTACTCAGTTTGTACCTTTATTGCATACATAACAGTTTCAATGAGATCACCTCTCATTCTTCTAAACTCCAGTGAGTATAGGCCCATTCTACACATCTCTCATCATAAGACAGTCCTCTCATCTCAGGAATCAATCTAGTGAACCTCTATTGCACCACCTCCAAGGCAAGTATATCCTTCCTTAGATAAGGATACCAAAACTGTGCATAGTACTCCAGGTGTGATCTTACCAAAGCCTTTCTTACTCTTATACTCCAACCCCCATGCAATAAAGGACAACATGCCATTTGCCTTCCTTATTGCTTGCTGTACCTGTATTTCTTGCACAAGGACAGCCAAGTCTCTCTGAACACCAACATTTAAAGTTTCTCACCATTTAAAAAATATTCTGTTTTTCTATTCTTCCTACCAAAGTGAATAACCTCACATTTACCTATATTATACTCCATCTGCCACCTTACTGCTCACTTGCTTAGTCTGTCTATATCCCTTTGCAGACGTTTTGTGTTCTCCTCACAGCTTATTGTCCCACCTAGCTTTGTATCATCAGCAAACTTAGATACATTACACTCGATCCCTTCATCTAGGTCAGTAATATAGATTGTAAATAGCTGAGACGCCAGCACTGATCCTTGCGGCATCCCAGTAGTTGCAGCTTGCCAACCTGAAAAAGACCCGTTTATCCCTACTCTCTGTTTTCTGTCCGTTAACCAATCCTCTATCCATGTTAACACATTACCTCCAATCCCTTATCTTGTGAAATAACCTTTTATGTGGCACCTTAGCGAATGCCTTTTGGAAATCCAAGTATACTGCATCCACTGGTTTCCCCTTTATCTACCCTACTAGTTACATCCTCAAAAAACTCTAATAAATTTGTCAATCACAATTTCCCTTTCATAAAACCATGTTGACTCTGCCTAATCATGTTATGATTATCTAAGTGCCATATTACCACTTCCTTAACAAAGGATTCCAGCATTTTCCTGACGACTGATGTCAGGCTTACGGGCCTGTAATTCTGTTTTCTTTCTCCCTCCTTTCTTGAATAATGGTGTTACATTTAATACCTTCCAATCCGCTAGGACCGATCTAGGGCCCAGGCAGCTGTCAATGGAGGGGCAAAGAACGAGAGCTGCCCAAACGGCCAGTCAGATGGAAATTTAGGAGGTGGGTATTGCAGCATTGGTAGAGGTTATAGAGATAGGGAGGTGCAAACCAATGAAGGAATTTAAACTAATGTAGGTCTGCAAGAACAGGGATGATTAGTGAACGAGACTTGGTGCTGGATAGGATAAAGGCTCAGCTTTTTGGATGAGCTGAAGTTTACAGAGGGGGGACCATTAGAGACTGACCAGGAAAGCATTGGAATAGTCAAGTCTGGAGGTGACAGGCACAGATGAGCATTTCAGCAGTAGATGGCTTGAGGTAGAGCTGGAGGCTTCCCAAGTTACAGAGGTGGAAGTAAGTGGTCTTTGTGATAGAGAGGATATGGAGTCGGAAGCTCAGCTTTGAGTTGATTAAAATGATGAGATTTCAAGCGCTCTGGTTCAACCTGAGTCAATGGCCTGTGAGAGGAATGAAGGCATGGAGTTAGTGGTAGGGGCAGATGACAATGACTTTGATCTTTCCAATGTTTAGCTGAACTAAACTGCAGCTCATCCAAGAGACAATGGAGGGGTTGAGAGGGTATCCTTAGCAAACATGCGAAAGCTGACCGCATGTATGCAGATGTCACCAAGAAACAGTGAGTAGATGACAAAGAGGAAAGGGCCAAGGATGAATTTTTGGGGAATTCCACAGCTGACAGTGTGGGAGAGAAAATGGAAGCCATTGGGAGAGAAACTCTGGCTACATAATGGATAGGCAAGATGAATGCAGTCCCACCGAACTGTACAAGAGCAGAAAGGCATTGGAGGAGGATAATGTCAAAGGCTGCAGAGAAGTTGGGGGGTGAGGAGGGATAGTGCACCATGCTTAGTTACAGAAAATGTCATTTATAATATGTCTCTACTTATCTGTAGAATAACTCCACGAGGCCTAGTGCTGTGTTTGAACTGCTGTGACCTCCGTCTCTTTGTTGTAACTGCAGAGTGCCTTCTGCCTTCACCGCATGGTGATCAGTCTTTTATACAGCTGCCTGGGCCTCCCACAGTTGCACCCTGTAGTGGTACCAGCATAGTATATACACAGAGTATACATATATGACAACATTCACCCGCAAAGTCTTTGATGCGAGTTAGTTACAGGTTGAGGCGATCCGGAACTCTGCGCTCCCTGGTTGATCGTCTGAGTGTCACTTCTGGCATGGGTGAGTTGGTTGGGCCACTGCTGTCTTGCAGCGCTGTTGATCTGACTGAACTGTTGGAGTGGTGGGATCATCCTCGTGGTTGGCAGCTAGGTCTGTTGCTGATTGGGTGTGTGTAGGTGGATCGCTGAAGGTAAGGTCCTCTCCCAGTATACTGTAAATCGCAATTTAGTCTGTCTGAATGCTTTCTGCACGTTTGTCCGTTAAGCAATTTGACAACACTCTATTCCCCTCCTTGGCTAAAACAGTGTCAGTGACCCATTTGGGGCCATGACAGTGATTCAGCACAAACACCGGGTCATTTACTGTGATGTCGCGTGATCCAGCCGTGCGATCATGGTATATCTTTTGCCGATAACGCCTGGTTTCCACCTGATTGTTGAGGTCAGGGTGAATTAAGGAAAGCCTGGTTTTGAGTGCACGTTTCATTAGTAACTCTGCAGGGGGAAACCACGGTAAGCGAGTGGGGTTGTGTTCTGTAATTGATCAGCACCCGGGATCGGCGGGTTTGTAAGAAGCCTTCCGTGACGCATTTCAAGCTCTGCTTTATGGGTTGGACTGCGCACACCGCTTGGCCGTTGGATGCGAGCTTGAACGGGGCAGACCTGACATGCTTGACGCCATTGCGGGTCATGAATTCATTGAATTCTGAGCTGGTGAAACACAGACCATTGTCGCTGACTAGAATGTTGGGCAAGCCATGGATGGCGAAGATGGCCCTGAGGTTTTCAATGGTGGTGGTGGACGTGCTGGATGCCATTATTACATATTCGATCCACTTAGAGTAGGCGTCCACTACAACAAAAAACATTTTTCCTTGAAAGGGACCCACATAATCTACGTGGATCCTGGACCATGGTTTCGAAGGCCAGGACCACAGACTAAGTGGAGCCTCCCTGGGGGCACTGCTCAATTGTGAGCAAGTGTTACACTGGCGCACGCCGACCCCAAGTCCGAGTCAATGCCGGGCCACCAGATGTGGGACCTGGCAATAGCCTTCATGATTGCCTGGGTGGGCACTGTGTAGGTCGCGTATGAAGGTTGCCCTGCCTTTTTTTGGCAGGACGACGCAGTTGCCCCATAAGAGGCAATCCGCTTGGATGTACATTTTGTCTTTACGATGGTGAAATGGCTTTATCTCATCTTGCATTTCTCTTGGGACCGCTGATCAGCCCCCATTGAGAACGCAACTTTTTACAAGAGATAACACAGAGTCTTGGTTGGTCCAGTTCCTGATCTGGTGGCCGTTACGGGTGACCCTTCGCTTTCAAAAATGTCCATGACCAGGTACAGGTCTGCGGGCTGCGCCATTTCCACCCCGGTGGTGGGCAGCGGTAGCCGGCTGAGGGCTTGGGCGCAGTTCTCAGTGCCTGGCCTGTGGTGGATCGTATTATTGTAGGCCGACAGTGTGAGAGTCCATCTTTGGATTCGCGATGAAGCATTGGTATTTATGCCTTTGCTTTCCGAAAACAGTGAGATCAGGAGCTTGTGATCGGTTTCTAACTCAAACCTGAGTCCGAACAAATACTAGTGCATTTTTTTTTATCCCATAGACACAGGCCAAAGCCTCCTTCTCGACCATACTGTAGGCTCTTTCAGCCTTGGATAGACTTCTAGACACATATGCAACCGGTTGGAGTTTGCCCACTACATTTGCTCGCTGTAAAACACACCCGACACCATACGAAGACACGTCACATGCTAAAACTAGACATTTACCTGGGTCATACAATACAAGCAACTTGTTCGAACAACAAGTTTCTGGCCTTTTTGAAGACGGCCTCTTGATTTTGACCCCAAACCCAGTCATCTCCCTTGCGTAGCAACTTGTGCAACGGTTCGAGCAAGGTGCTCAACCCTGAAAGAAAGTTACTGAAATAGTTGAGGAGTCCCAGGAACGAGCGCTGCTCCGTTACATTTCGTGGTCTGGGTGCATTCTTGATGGCCTCTGTCTTCGAGTCCATGGGTCTGATGTCATCTGCCGCAATCTTCCTCCCCAGGAATTCTATCTCTGGCGCCAGAATCGTTTCAGCTGGAGTCCAATTCTGTTTAGTCAACTTAAAACCTCTTGCAGGTTGTGGAGGTGTTCGGTGGTGTTGCGACCAGTGATTAGGATGTCATCCTGAAATACAACAGTGCGTGGAACTGATTTCAACAGACTCTTCTTGTTCCTTTGGAAGATGGCTGCAGCCGAGCGGATCCCAACCGGGCACGTGTGATACAAAAACAGTCCCTTGTGTGTGTTAATGCATGTTAATTGTTTCGACGACTCAGCCAGCTCCTGGGTCATATAAGCGGAGGTTAGATCCAGCTTGGTGAATGCCTTTCCCCCTGCTAATGTCGCAAAGAGACCATTGGCATTGGGTAGCGGGTACTGGTCCTGTAATGAAACTCGGTTGATCGTTACCTTGTAGTCGCCGTAGATTCTGACCGTGCCATCGCTCTTTAGTACCGGAATAATCAGGCTGGCCCACTCGTTGAATTCGACTAATGATATGATTCCCTCGCGTTGAAGTCTGTCCAATTCGATCTCCGCTTTCTCCCTTATCATGTAAGGGACCACTCGAGCCTTGTGATGAACAGGCCATGTCTCGGGGACCAAGTGGATCTGCACTTTGGTGCCTGTGAAGTTGCCGATGCCTGGTTCAAATTAGGATGGGAACTTGCTCAGCACTTGCGCACAGGAAGTATCGTCCACTGAAGATAGTGCTTTGACGTCTTCCCAGTTCCACCGAATCTTCCCCATCCAGCTTCTGCCAAGCAGCATTGGCCTGTCGCCTGGTACAAACCACAGTGGCAATTCGTGTATCTCTCCATCATAGGATACTTTTACGTTCGCACTGCCGATAACTGGGATCAGTTCTTTGGTGTAATTGCACAGCTTTGTCTGAATCGGGCTCAACTTGGGTCTTTGCTCTTTGTTGCCCCACAGCCTCTCAAATGCCTTCTGGCTCATAAGTGACTGACTCGCCCCCGTGTCTAACTCCATGGAAACAGGAATGCCATTTATCTTGACTTTCATCATCATGGGGAGACTTTTGGTAGTGAAAGTGTGCACTCTGTGCACTGTTCCCTCAGGCTGAGTCACCTCTCTAGCTTGTACTTTATGATCCTTGTTGGATCAGAAACCTCCTGCCAACTCCTCTGCCACGTTTTGAGTCGTTCTTCTGCACATTCGCTGTGGATGGCCCTTTTGGCCGCAGTCTTTGCACACATAGTGTCTGAATCAACACAGACGGGCCGAATGGTTACCCCCACAACGCCAGCATGTTAAACAATTCACATTTACACTCCTTGGCAGACTCTGAGTCGGACTAATTCTTTGATCAACAGTTATTTTCTGCACAGTACTTGCCAGTGAGTTTTGATTCTGGGAGAATCTCAACGTTGAGGTCATGAACATCTGGCTTAAGGTGATGGTGCGCTTCACGTCCCATCCCATCCCGTCGTGAAAACGTCCCGCAACACATTGCTGAGGAGTTCGCCAAATTCGCACGGTTCTGCGAGCCTTCGTAGGTCTGCGACATATTCCACTAAATACTGGCCCTCGGTGTGGCGGTGTGTGTAGAAGTGATACCTGGCCAGCGAAACCAGAGTAAAGGCTTCACCCTCTGTAAACTTTTCTAAACTACCAACGGCAGCCACCTCTGCGTGTAATTCCGTGATCTGTACTCGTCGCCAGTTAATATGTCTCTACTTATCTGTAGAATAACTCCACGAGGCCTGGTGCTGTGCTTGAACTGTTGTGATCTTAATCTCTTTATTATAACTGCAGAATGCCTTCACCGCGTGGTAACCAACCTTTTATCCAGCTCCTGCCTGGGCCTCCCACAGTTGCACCCTCTAGTGGTATCAGCATAGTATATACACAGAGTATACATATATGACAATTTTCAACTTTGATCAGCGCCGTTTCAGTGCTGTGAGTGGAGGGTTTCAAACAGGGAACTGTATAGTGGGTTCATCCTACATTGCAAGGTTACTTAACAATCAAGAAAAATATTACTTCAAGATCTTGTTATTCTACCTCTTTTTTGTTGCAAAGGTGAGTAGTTGAGTGACCTGAATTTAACTCAGTCATGAGCCTATTTTGCCCAACGCTGCAAAGTGACTGCCTTGGTGATTTTTCACATATAGGGTTAACATGCTATGACTGATAATTTGACACACTTTATAGCAGGTGAGCATGACTTTTAATAAGACGGTATTGCCTGAAGGCATTTACAGTGGATGTTGTAACAGCTACCAGAGCTTTCTATAAAATAAAAGCAAAATACTGCGGATGCTGGAATCTGAAATAAAAACAGAGAATGCTGGAAATTTCAGCGGGTCAGGCAGCATCTGTGGAGAGAAAAACAAAATTAACATTTTGGGTCGATGACCTTTCAAACCAGAACTTTCTACTTTGACTCAAAAACTGTTGTTATGTGCTTGTTAGCAGACAACATAATTAAGAAAGAAAGACTTGTATTTTTATAGCGTCTTTCACAACCTCAGGACATCCCAAAGCGCTTTACAGCCAATTCATTTATTTTGACGTGTAGACACTTGTAATGTAGGAAGAAAACATACAGTACATTTCCAGGCTGATTTAGCATTATGCTAATTATGCCAACTACAATTTGCAGAGCATGATGTAAATGTAAATGATGAGAATGAAAGATCTTTTTGCTGATACAACTTCTTAATTAGTATTAATGCTACAATATGGGGTGCTAATTTTAATTTAACATTCAGTGCACCTTAACGAGGTGCAAACTAGTGAGTAAACACAGCTATTTTGGTCTGAAATAAACGCGGAATTAACCTGTAACTTTGAAATTGTTGTCAATGCAAGTGGATCGTGGTTATCACTTTTTGGCTGATACAAACGACTGCCCATTTTAAACATAGATGTTTTTAGTAGTGGGCACCGAATGTGTGGTTAGTAGGTAAGGTTACCCATTAGTAGCACAAACTTGGAAACATAAGAACATAAGAAATAGGAGCAGGAATATCCTATTTGGCGCCTCGAGCCTGCTCCGCCATTTAATAAGATCATAGCTGATCTGATCATGGACTCAGCTCCACTTCCCTGCCCGCTCCCCATAACCCTTTATTTCCTTATCACTCAAAAATCTGTCTACTCCCGCCTTAAATATATTCAATTACCCAGCCTCCACAGCTCTCTGGGACAGAGAATTCCACAGATTTACAACCCTCTTAGAGAAGAAATTCCTCCTTATCTCAGTTTTAAATGGGGTGGCCCCTTATTCTGAGACTATGGCCCCGTAGTTTTAGTTTCCCCTATAAATGGAAACATGGCCGTTTGATGTGAGACCGTGCTACCTATGTGTACCTGACAGTTTTCAATGTCAGCCAAATCATAGGTTTGGCAGTTTCAGTCTTGAAAGTATAATATAACCAAGGTGCTGTCTTGCACCAAAATAATTACAGTTCATCTCTCATACACATTAAAGGTGACAGCTTATTCATGTTTTAAACCAAGTTTGAGGTCCTGTTATACTCGTGGCTACTCTGAGTTACTGATTTTCTTCATTTGTTACAGCATTGGTATCCTGGTAACTGGTAAAACAGGCTCATGACTGAGTTAAATTCAGGTCACTCAACGACTCACCTTTGCAACAAAAAGGAGGTAGAATCATAGAATGGTTACAGCACAGAAGGAGGTCATTCGGCCTGTGGCGCCCGTGCCAGCTTTCTGCAAGAGCAGTTCAGCTAGTCCCACTCCCCGTAGCCCGACAAGTTTTTTTCTTTCAGGTACTAATCCAATTCTGTTTTGAAAGCCACGATTGAGTCTGCTGCACCATCCTTTCATGCATTGTATTTAAGATCCAAACCACTTGCATAAAAAAGTTATTCCTCATGTTGCTTTTGGTTCTTTTGCCAATCACCTTGAATCTGTGTCTTCTGATTCTTGACCTTTCCGACAATGGGAACAGTTTCTCTCTATCTACTCTGTCCAGACCCCACATGATTTTGAACATCACTGTCCAATCTCCTTTAACCTTCTCTTCTCTAAGGAGAACAACCCCAGCTTCTCTGGTCTATTCACGTAATTGAAGTCTTTCATCCCTGGAATCATTCTCGTAAACCTTTTCACATCCTTCCGAAAGTGCGGTGCCTAGAATTGGACACAATACTCCAGTTGAAGCCAAACTAGTTTTTTTATAAAGGTTCATGATAACTTCCTTGCTTTTTTACTCTATGCCTCTATTTATGAAGCCCAGTATCCCTTATGCTTTTTTAATCGCTTTCTCAACCTGCCCTGCCACCTTCAACAATTTGTGCACATATACCCCCAAGTTTCTGTTCATGCACCCCCTTTAGGATTGTACCCTTTAGTTGATATTGCCACGACAAAAAGTGATTTTTAGTCAATCCCCTATGTAACATCATGTCTGACTTGGTCTTACTCTGAAGATGGTTATTGTTTGTAGTCTGTGAAGCCCACCCTCGTAACTGGAGGCTACTGTGCAGCACTCTATTCATCTTTTTGAGCACCATATCTGGAGCTCTGAATTCCCCGTGATGCAAGCAGGATGTGAAAGCAAGCACTTACTTGTCTCACTATGAGTCTGTAATGGGCAGCAATGCAGATGTAGCATTAATATATTTTCTCTCATCTTTCTTGTACAATATAAACTTGTATTTATATAGCGGCTTTAACGCAATATAACGTCCCAAGGTGCTTCATCGGAGCATTATCAAACAAAATTTAAAACCAACACACGTACAGAAATATTAGGACAGATGACCGAAAGATGGTCAAACAGGTAGGTTTTAAGGAGGAAAGAGAGGTAGGGCGGTGGAGAGGTTTAGGGAGGCAATTCCAGGGTTTAGGGCCTTGGCAGCTGAAGGCACGTCCGCCAATGGTGGAGCGCAGATATCTCAGAGGGTTGTCGATGTTACGGAGATGGATATAGGCAGTCTTAGTGGTAGCGTGAATATGTGTTCGAATTTCTTCACAGGCTGGGTGACCATGGAATTCGCAGGTGCCAGAATCATGTTTTCACTTGCTTTCTTGCATTCTGTAGCAATATTCTTTCAATAAATCTTTTCCATTGCAATATTTATGCTCAGACTCTTCATCTCCATAATGTTTCCTTGCTTTCTGTCATGTAAAATTAAAAAACACTGCACTATATATACTAGCATGGCTCCCATGATGTTGCTCACAGTGAGTCAGAAGTTTAGTAAGAGCACAGATGTAACGTCAATAGTTTTTACACCAAGGGCTATTGACAGCAGCATTGGTGCAGCCTTAGGATCCAACAAGGTCTGGCAGTACTGGGATGGGATCAGAGGGTCCAGTATACTTTGAGAGGTTCCAGGCTCTGGAAGTAGAAACATAGAAAATAGGTGCAGGAGTAGGCCATTCGGCCCTTCGAGCCTACACCGCCATTCAATGAGTTCATGGCTGAACATGCAACTTCAGTACCCCATTCCTGCTTTCTCGCCATACCCCTTGATCCCCCTAGTAGCAAGGACTACATCTAACTCCTGTTTGAATATATTTAGTGAATTGGCCTCAACAACTTTCTGTGGTAGAGAATTCCACAGATTCACCACTCTCTGGGTGAAGAAGTTTCTCCTCATCTCGGTCCTAAATGGCTTCCCCCTTATCCTTAGACTGTGACCCCTGGTTCTGGACTTCCCCAACATTGGGAACGTTCTTCCTGCACCTAACCTGTCTAAACCCATCAGAATTTTAAACGTTTCTATGAGGTCCCCTCTCATTCTTCTGAACTCCAGTGAATACAAGCCCAGTTGATCCAGTCTTTCTTGATAGGTCAGTCCCGCCATCCCGGGAATCAGTCTGGTGAACCTTCGCTGCACTCCCTCAATAGCAAGAATGTCCTTCCTCAAGTTAGGAGACCAAAACTGTACACAATACTCCAGGTGTGGCCTCACCAAGGCCCTGTACAACTGTAGTAACACATCCCTGCCCCTGTACTCAAATCCCCTCGCTATGAAGGCCAACATGCCATTTGCTTTCTTAACCGCCTGCTGTACCTGCATGCCAACCTTCAATGATTGATGTACCATGACACCCAGGTGTCGTTGCACCTTCCCTTTTCCTAATCTGGCACCATTCAGATAATAGTCTGTCTCTCTGTTTTTACCACGAAAGTGGATAATCTCACATTTATCCACATTATACTTCATCTGCCATGCATTTGCCCACTCACCTAACCTATCCAAGTCACTCTGCAGCCTCATAGCATTCTCCTCGCAGCTCACCCAACTTAGTGTCATCCGCAAATTTGGAGATACTACATTTAATCCCCTCGTCTAAATCATTAATGTACAATGTAAACAGCTGGGGCCCCAGCACAGAACCTTGCGCTACCCCACTAGTCACTGCCTGCCATTCTGAAAAGTACCCATTTACTCCTACTCTTTGCTTCCTGTCTGCCAACCAGTTCTCAATCCATGTCAGCACACTACCCCCAATCCCATGTGCTTTAACTTTGTACACTAATCTCTTGTGTGGAACTTTGTTGAAAGCCTTCTGAAAGTCCAAATACACCACATCAACTGGTTCTCCCTTGTCCACTCTACTGGAAACATCCTCAAAAAATTCCAGAAGATTTGTCAAGCATGATTTCCCTTTCACAAATCCATGCTGACTTGGACCTATCATGTCACCTCTTTCCAAATGCACTGCTGTGACATCCTTAATAATTGATTCCATCAATTTACCCACTACTGATGTCAGGCTGACCGGTCTATAATTCCCTGTTTTCTCTCTCCCTCCTTTTTTAAAAAGTGGGGTTACATTGGCTACTCTCCACTCCAGAGGAACTGATCCAGAGTCTATGGAATGTTGGAAAATGACTGTCAATGCATCCGCTAGTTCCAAGGCCACCTCCTTAAGTACTCTGGGATGCAGACCATCAGGCCCTGGGGATTTATCGGCCTTCAATCCCATCAATTTCCCCAACACAATTTCCCGACTAATAAGAATTTCCCTCAGTTCCTCCTTCTTACTAGACCCTCTGACCCCTTTTATATCCGGAAGGTTGTTTGTGTCCTCCTTAGTGAATACCGAACCAAAGTACTTGTTCAATTGGTCTGCCATTTCTTTGTTCCCAGTTATGACTTCCCCTGATTCTGACTGCAGGGGACCTACGTTTGTCTTTACTAACCTTTTTCTCTTTACATATCTATAGAAACTTTTGCAGTCCATTTTGCAGTCCTGGGGGAGGGCCCAGGAACACTGCAAGTCCCAGGATCTGGGAGTTCTGGGTGAGGTTCCGGGAACATCAGGTCCCATGGTCTGGGAGTTCTGGGGGAGGGCCCAGGAACACTCGGGTCTGGGAGTACTGAGGGAGGGTCCAGAAACACCAGATTCCAGGCTCTGGGAGTATTGGGAAAGTTTCAGGAACACCGGAGAAAGTCCCAGGTTCCGAGATCATCAGGAAAATATTCCCGGAATCGGAGGAATTGGAGAGAGAGGTTTCAGGGTCTTAGAGCATTGGGCTCAGTTCTGGGATCGGACAGCAATGGGATTGTGGTCCAGGTGCTTGTGAGCAATGAGGGTGGGGGGTGTTTGGGGATCTGAGAGTGGGGTGGGGAAGTCCGACAATGGGTCCTAGGATTCAACAGTGTACTAGGAAGGGCGTTTCAGAGCATTTAAGGGTACAGAATTTGGCATCATGGTTGGGGGTATTATGTCATTATGTCTGTAGTGTACTTATGAATGACTCCACAAGGCAATGTGTTGTACTCAAGCTGTAGTGACCTTGCTCCTTTACTCGTAACTCCAGAGTGAGGCAGCCGCATGGTGGCTCCCCTTTTATACAGCCCCTGCCACCAGGGCAGGAAATCCCAGTCTCCACCAGTTGCACCCTCTAGTGGTGCCAGCATGTATATATTCAGTGTAAACCTTATTGATAGTACATCAGGTAAACAAGTCTCCATCTTATGTAACTGTACAGTGACTACACAGAGTGTATATATATATATATATAGTCTGCATATATAACATCACTCTCCCCCAAGTCCTTTGTGCCAATTGCCTTTGCAGGATGTGCTCTGGCTTAGCTCTCCCCAGACTTAAATGCCAATAGCTCTTGCCCCTTGGCTGTGCATTGGCTAGGCTCACTCCCTGTTAACTCCCAAGTCCTTTTGCCACAACGTTGAGTAGTGGTTACCATTTTAGATGGTTTGATGATGCAGTGGAGGTTCCAGTGGATTCTGGGTGTGATCCATGTGTGTGTCCATGGCTACATACATCCATTCCCACACCCCCACAGCGAGATCATGCAGCTGGCCCGTTACATTAACATACAGGATCAGACACAGTGCAAGTACAAAGAAAGGAAGAAAAAACATTTTTTTTTACAGTTTGTATCGTGACACCTTGGTTCAGTGACTTACATTTGTTACGTTTTACGGTCTTGCGCCAGGATTGGGTAGATTGCATTCATGGTTCAGTCATGGTCAGTACTGGGGTAGCAGTACAGGTAGGCGAGGACACTAGTTCCAGAGCAACCGGACGGGGTCCTAGTCATCTGATGGTGGCGCTGCGCCCCCTGCTGGCGGGGTGGGCTTGGTTCGCTCACCTTGCCAGGACTCAGAGCCTTTGCCATTGCCTACTGGTGGGCAGAGCCACAGATGTGTGTGGCCTCCCTGTCCTCCTTTGAGGGCTGCAGAATCTTTTGCCTGCTCTCTAACAGTGTTGGGAACCTGGCTGTTCCAGGTCCCGTTTGGGAAACTCATTGGTTCTGACGTTTCACTGCCAGACATGGCTGAGGTAGCGACTAGGTCTGGGGGCTGCGCCGTCTCTACCCGGGTGGTGGGCAACGGCGGCCGACTGCGCGTTTTGGCGCCCTTTTCGTTTCCAGGTCCATGGCGAAGTGCCTGCAATATGGGATAGACCTGGGGCAGGGTATCAGGATCAGTGCCTTTACCCTCCCGAATTCGCTTGCTTATTACTTTTGGGGACGCTCTATTCTCCACATCTCACAACAACGTTTTATTCTTTACATTCTTAATCGGTTTGTTACATTGATTGCCATGCATACAATGTCTCTAAGTTCAGTTGGTTGCAGGTCTCCTTCAAGAGAACCCTGCTGGCTTTACCCCAATCAAATCCTTTGTTCGACACCACGTGTCAGTCCTTCAGCGTTGCATCTCCTGGTCTGGCCGCAGCCATCTTTTTTTCCAGCCACGCTACACCTCGCTGCAGCAGGGACGCCATCTTGCCTCTGTCCTCGAGGTCGACTGCCCTGATCCTCTCTCCTGCGATTCTGCCACAAAAGCTGGAAGAGTGCCTGTGAATTCGATCTTCCTCCCCAGGAGTCCTGCCACCGGAGCCGGGAAGGTACTTTTAGGTCGTTCCGGTCGGATCATTGCCACACAATCGTGATGGATGGTCTGTGCCTCAGGTACTGCGCTGGTCCATTCTCTGGTGCCTGGCCCAAGCGAAGGTGAGATTTTGCTCTGCCTCTGAGCATGGGGACATCGATTGCTGGAGTGAAGATGTCTTCCCATTTCCACTGGATCTTCCCCATCCACCTTCTTCTGAGTAGCGTTGGACCATCACCTGCAACAATCCACAGAGGTAACTTATGCACCATGCCATTATGGATTACACTTACATCCACACTACCAAGGACTGGGATCAGCTCCTTGGTGTCGGTGCGCAACTTTTCCTGTATTGTTTTTCGTTCCATAACCTCTCAAAGGCATCCTGGCTCATCACTGACTGGCTCACTCCCATGTCCACTTCCATGAAGACCGGAACGCCGTTTATCTCGACTTCCATCTTCACTGGAGGACAATCAGTGGTGCAAGTATACATTCCATACTTCTTCTTAGGGCTGAGCTGCCTCTCTGGCCAAATCATCATACTCTCCGCTGGATTCAAAGTCATCTACCGACTCCTCTGCTAGACGGTGAATTGTATTTCTTTTACACATACACTGGAGGTGGCCCTTCGTGTTACAGGCTTTGCATACGTACTCAGCAAACCGACACTGGTGAGCCCTATGGTTTCCTCCACAACACCAGCTTGGTGCTACTCGATTAGCACCTCTCAGTGGACTCTGAGTCTGGAACCTTGAGGTCTGTGCTCTCTGCCCTGGGCAGAGCCACGTTCTACAGTCTTGCCTGTACACCATTCTGTGTACAGTACTCGCCAGGTTTGAGTCCACAGGACGAATAATTTGCTTGGTGCTGCAGGTCGAGGTCATGAACACCTGACTGATGCTGATGGCCTTCTGCAAGTTGACTGTGGTGTCGGCAGATAATAGCTTGTGAAGGAGGCCCTTGTGGCCAATTCCTTTAATGAAGATGTCTCGCAATGCTTCGTTGAGGTGCGTGCCAAAATCACATGGTGCCGCAAATCTCCTGAGGTCGGCAGCATATTTTGCAATCTCATGGCCCTCAGGTCTGCGGTGAGTGTAAAATCTGTGCCTGGCCATGAGGCTTTGGTTTTAGTTGGTTGCGAATTACTTCAGTCAGCTCATCGTATGTCTTATTCTTGGCCTTCGTGAGTGCCAGCAAGTCCCTGACGAGGCGGTAGACCTCGGGCCCACAACTGGTCAGCAGTATAGCCTTGCACTTCTCCGCCAATGTGTCCGTCTCCCCTGCCAGGTCGTTTGCCACGAAATATAGCTCGAGCCTTTCCGTGAAAGCATCCCAATCATCACCCTCTGCAAAGTCTTTTAGTGTGCCAAAGGTAGCCATAATCACATTAAAGTCCGTATTCTCATCGCCAGTTATGGTGTCTGTAGTGTACTTATGAATGACTTCATGAGGCAATGTGTTGTACTCAAGTTGTAGTGACCTTCCTTTACTCGTAACTCCAGAGTGAGGCAGCAGCATGGTGGCTCCCCTTTTATACAGCCCCTGCCACCAGTCTCCACCAGTTGCACCCTCTAGTGGTGCCAGCATGTATATACACAGTGTAAACCTTATTGATAGTACATCAGGTAAACAAGTCTCCATCTTTTGCAACTATACAGTGACTACACAGAGAGTATATCTATAGTCTGCATATATAACAGGGGATGGTTAACAGGATCTGGTATTATTGGAGAGGAATAGCAACCCTGAAGTGGAGTGAAGGGCGGGGGGCTCAGGGGATTGGGATCCAAACTGCTTTTGGCCTCTTTCCGACCATTAGGCCCCACCCTCCCACTATGTTTGCACCCATCAGTCTTCGTCCCTGACCCATCCGTAATCTCTTTAATGCCCTCAGGAACTTTCCACATTGTCAGTGGTTTCTCTCTTTATATTCCTGCCTTAAAGCATTTAAGGATTAAATTTTCCGCTTCTTAAAATTGATAAGACTGAAAATCATAGGCTGTAGAGGCAGAATTTTCCATTATAAATATGAATCTATTCATTTGCATTGAGTGTTTGCTTATGGATTTTCAATGTTAAATAAATTATAAATTATAACACAGGATGTGTGCACCATATGCAACATTTGAATAATTTATAGATATAGTGTGGTCAAATTTTCCCCGAGCCCGTTTTCTAGCATACTTACCCGAGTTGCGCAGCTTCATTACGTCAGGAGATGCTCCAGAAAAAAATCTTCTTACTTTTGCCACTGTTTGGCCTCTACTCTGAGCCGCACTGTGTGGCCAGTCGCCTCGGGGAGGGGGGCGGGGGCGGGTCTGCGCCGGGACATCTGTGCATGCGTGGTGGAAAAAAGTGACGTTCCTGACATCGCTGAAATGGCCGCACATGCGCAGTCACGCTCCAAGGTGGCAATCGGCCATTAACTCCACACCAGAGGATTAGAAAGGCTTAAGTCCACAAGAGGAAGATATTTACTTATTTAATAATTGATATGTATTCTTGCTATGCGTATCCTCCCCTCCAGCCTCTCCGTTGACTTGTCACCCCTGTGGCCCCCGATACCGGCCAGTTCGCTCGCTCCCTTGGCACCCCCCCCCCCCCCCCCCAACCTCTCCGTTGCCTTGCCGCCCCTGTGGCCCCCGATGATGGCCAGTTCGCTCCCTCCCGCTCCAGCCCAGGCCTCGTGGCCTCCCAGAGGGTTCTCCCGCCCCTAGCCCAGGGCGAGCGGCCGAGATTTATTTAACATTGCTAAGGCTTTGTTGGTTTATATAATACATGTTGGTTTAGTTTGTAGAGTGCTACATAGTTTCAGAGTTCCTTTTTTTTTCCAACTGGGCCCCGATGTCTCGATTGAACTGGAATTCTGACCTTTTGAGGGGTCTCTTGTTAAGCCGCATATGTTTTTCCCAACACGTTTTGCTTGATGCATAATCCCATGGTTTCCCTTTATGTGATGCTGTTCAATCTATTCTTTTTGTAGTTATGTTGTAGCCTTCTGTCTTCAGCCTCCAGGTCTGTTTCCCCCGCCCCTAGCCGGAGGACTTGCCCATGTGTTCTCCCGCTCCGAGCCCAGGCCGAGTGGTCTCCCCCCCCCCCCCCCCGTCAAAGGCTTCTCCCTACCCCCTCTCTCTCCCTCCCTCTCTTACCTTGCCTGCTGCTGTCCGGGCATCTGCTGCACTTACCTGCGCCAATTTCCTTATCTTCGCTAAGTTCTTTAACTGTCCACAAGGATTTTCTCGAAGGCCACATATGCTGGCCTACGTAGAAATGGAATAACTATTAGCTGGCCAAAGTTGCCTAAATGGCCAGAATTGGCATAGGTGGCTGGTAACACCCACTTTTGAGCAAAAAAATACATAACTAAGTCAGTTACCCCTGGGGAAAATTGAGCCCATTAAACCAGTCATATCGTACCTCTTGTGTCACAGTTCAGGAGTCATACTCTGGTATCACTCGTTTTAATTCGCTTCAAGTACATGCTCATAAAACAGGAACGGATCAAAATTTGGTAGACAGTGAATGCATGAATCAAAAGCTCAAGGCAATAGCTTTCTACTAATGAGAAACTACTAACGATTTATGAAAACAACCAATCCTGAATGATCAGCCAGGAGAAACTAGCAATCAAAGAAGGGCCTGGCCCATCCACATCCATGGCACGAACCTGGTGTTGCGGTACTTTCAGGAACGGTGCAGTGGCTCTAAGCCTTTTGGCTAGGAGCACTGGCGCGGAGTGATCCTTGACGTGTGCAAGGTGACCTCTGGCGTTTGTGATTTGACAAAGAATTGGAATGATTGGCTACGAATTTCAAAAAAAAAGGAGAAGACAAACTAATTAAATCACTTAAAGCACTCATTAAATTTTTTATCAGCTAGCAGTCTTGTCTTCAGTCAGCTAATTAAACAAAGGTAGGATTATCAATTTTCACCAATGATTTGCGCCCTTTTTTTTGGTGCGTGCCGCTTTTCTTGGGCCTAAATTTAAAATTCCAAGTTTCCCCAATCTTTGTACGCCAGCATAACTCTGTTAGTTACGATTTTTTTAGGTTTGTTTTTTTTTGCGTCATAAGTATCCATAATCCACCTTAAATTTAAAAAATTAAAATGCAGGAAATGGAAGTTTAATGGAATTCTTTAACTTTTCATTTTTTTAAAAACTGACACGCCACCACCGAACGTCTCCAAACCAGGCTCGAGGGTCAGAGCGTCGGCCGGCAGAATCGGTCCCTCGCCTGGACACAAGGGCTCGGGGCTTGGCCTGAAAAGAAGCCTGGGGTGGGGGCTGTGGAATGCGAACGGAAGGCATGAGAAGCCAACAACATGCATCAAATGAAGCCTGCGGGGGGGTGGGGGGGGGCTGTGGAAGGCGAATGGAAGGCATGAAAATCAAATGAAGCCCAGGGGGTGGGGAGGTTCCCGATCATTGCACATGCTCAGACCTGGGTGTGGTCCATACTAGGGCATCGGCCTTGGGGAGAGAGAACAAAGAACCTTGTCCTGCTGTTTTGAGCTTCTTGCAAAGGTAGAATTTAATCATGGGGGCAATACTAACAATACTATACCTTGTGCAAGCCTTCTGCATGATGGTGCTGCGTAGGAGACCATTCATTCAACATCATCACATGAGGAACCTCAGAGCATGTAGTGTGATGAGCAGGAGGCCATATCCATGTCAGGTATATCGAGACTGGCGTTCATACCTGCACCTGAGTGATGCAGACTGTGTCAGAAGGCTGCAATTCCACAAAGAAGTTGTAACCGAGATCTGTGAGTTAGTAAAAGCAGACCTTCAACTTAGAAGCGGCAGGAGGACTGCTTTGTCAGTTGAAGTGAAGGTTACAGCTGCACTTTCACTCTATGCAACTGGATCGTTCCAGGCTACAACTGGGGATGTGTGCACCATTTCTCAACATGCAACACGTATCTGCATTCGCCAGATGATGGCTGCACTATATGGCTGGAGGAATGACTACATCAAGTTCCCCATGACCGCCCAAGCAATGCATGAAAGGGCTGTGGGCTTCTCCAGGATTGATGGCTGTGGGCTTCTCCAGGATTGCTGGCTTCCCAAAGGTACAGGGCTGCAGTGATTGTACCCACATCGCACATAATGGAACAAATAATGTAAATGATTCAGTTATGATGTAAAATATATTTTATTCAAAAGTTTAACAAACATTTGTTTGTACTGAACTTAACTTTAATAAAAATATTCTTGTATCAAACTTTAAAGTTTTCAGTTAAGATCACTTAAAAACTTTAAGATCACTTACAAACTTGTAAACTTACAAAAAACTTTTAATTTGAGAACAGTTACAACAGTAATAACAATAATAACAACAACAGCAAAGAAAGGCTGCACTCTTCACCTTATTCGAAGACCACCCGCTGCACTTGGTCTTGGTGACTCCACCCCTGTCCACAGGCGGTGGCACAGCATTTCTCGAGTTGGTACCAAGCTTATTCTTTTGAACATCCGGGGTAATGCGCACTTTTTGATGGGGGGCGGGGGGAAGGCAGTAATGTGGAAGGCCCGGCTTGGGCCTCTTCAGAGGCTGGTCTGGGAATTGGAGTGGGAGTGCCAGTTGATTCTGTCAATAGGCACGGGGTCTGGGCATGTTCCCTTATTGCAGTAGCTAACTCCGACATTCTCTCTCTCACGTGCCCTGACAGTGTGTCCACTACCTGCAACATTCCCTCCCTCATATTTGATGACAATGTCTTAGCTACCTGTGACATGCCCTCCCTCAATTGAGCAACAGTGTGTCAACTACCTGCATCATTCCCTCCCTCATGTGCACCGATATTGTTTCAGCTGACTGAGACATTCCTATTTCTCGTGAGAGTGTTGTTACTTCTCCCAACAGTCCTGATACCTCATCACCCACTGCACTGACGGTGTCCAGGAGTGATCGCATAAGGTCAATGCTCTCCGCACACATTGCCATCATTTGAACCACATCTGTTCGATCCTGCACCTCAGGAGAGCACTGTCGAGCTCTCCTTCCCCTCCTCACCCTGGGTGTGGCTCGCTGCACCCCACTGGGACCCGCAGCCTCGGACGGTGGGGTCCTGGGTGTGCCTCACTGCACCCCACTAGGACCTGCAGCTTCGGATGATGGGGCCCTGGGTGTGCCTCGCTGCTCCCCACTGGAATCCCCAGCCTTGGACGGTGGGAAACCATGGAATGTCCCATCAACACTCAAACAACTCAGGGAAGGGGCTGGCACCTCAATGGGCTGCACCTGCATCTCCTCCAGAGTGAGTGCAACAGTGGGAGCTTCATCCATCCACTCCCTCTCCCCCTCTTGATCTGGAAGGTGGGATTGGAAGATGTTCTCTTCAGGCTCCTCCGCCTCTGAATCTTCTTCTGCATCGTCAGGGTTGGCCTCAAGTTCTACAAAATATAACAGAACAGACAAATGGTTAGCAGCAGAGGAGGGGCAGGGTGGGTGGCAGGAGTTGGCTTACACAGCGCAGTCAGCAGGCCGATTTGAAGGACCACAATGAATGATAGCACATTGCATCAACCGAAGCGTAGCTAATTCTCATTACCCATAATCCCCTGAAAGAACACTGTTCTGTTCTCCCCACTGCCCTCCCCCCCACCTGCAGTTCCCATTAGCCATTGCATCCCTTTTTTCCCACATTACCTCTTCTAACCATTCCCACTCACAGACTGCTCCTCGTTACCTATGTGGAACTGAAACACTTCGCTTTCACTCATTTTTCCTCAGTATGCACTTCCCGCACCAATGCCCGCCCACTGCCATCAATGCCCATCTCCCAATTATTCACTTCTCCAAGTGCCAACAGTTCCAAATACCTAATGACTCCCCCCCCCCACCCCCAACTACTATTACCCACTACATTCCATTAATACTAACTGCACAATTACTTACTATTCCTCAAATGTTCACTTGCCCCAGTCACCAATCTGAATTTTCCCAATCGGGGGATCTGGAACTCACTGCCTGAAAGGGTGGTAGAGGCAAAACCCCGTACCACATTTAAAAAGTACTTGAATGTGCACTTGAAGTGCCGTAACCTACAGGGCTACGGATCAAGAGCTGGAAAGTAGGATTAGGCGGGATAGCTCTTTGTCGGCCGGTACAGACATGATGCGCCGAAATGGTCTCCTACCATGCTGTAAATTTCTATGATTCTATGAGGCCGAAATTGCCCACCGCTGGAAACGGGGTGCACCTACCGTATTTCTGTTGTTTTTACCGGCGCGGTGGATGCAGTGGCTTCTTGAGCGAAATACCGCTCTTTGGCTTTTTTTCGGCGGACCAGATGTCGGTCATAATGTGGGCGGATGTGGGACAGTAAGTGGAAATTCACAGTCTAGAGGGGCGGAAGTTGGGGGCAGGTGTGTTCTCCGCCACTGTCAATCATTAGCGTAGTGCTGACGTCATCACGGTGCCACCTTACCATGGCTGTCCCCTTCATTGAAAGGGAAGAGCCTACAGGATTACTTAAGTTTGGTTCACTGGGTCACCAGGGAGGGTTTCGGCCAGGCGGTAGCAAGTGGGCGGTAGCGAGTGGGCAGTAGCCAGTGGGCGGTAGCGGTAGTGAGTGGGCGGTAGTGGTAGCCAGTGGGCTGTAGTGGTAGCGAGTGGGCGGTAGTGGTAGCCAGTGGGCTGTAGTGGTAGTGAGTGGGTTGTAGTGGTAGTGAGTGGGCGGTAGTGGTAGCGAGTGGGCGGTAGTGGTAGCGAGTGGGCGGTAGTGGTAGCCAGTGGGCTGTAGTGGTAGTGAGTGGGCGGTAGCCAGTGGGCTGTAGTGGTAGCGAGTGGGCGAAAGCGGTAGCGAGTGGGCGGTAGCCAGTGGGCTGTAGTGGTAGTGAGTGGGCGGTAGCCAGTGGGCGGTAGCGGTAGCGAGTGGGCGGTAGTGGTAGCGAGTGGGCGGTAGCCAGTGGGCTGTAGCGGTAGCGAGTGGGCGGTAGCCAGTGGGCTGTAGTGGTAGCGAGTGGGCGATAGCGGTAGCGAGTGGGCGGTAGCCAGTGGGCTGTAGCGGTAGCGAGTGGGCGGTAGTGGTAGTGAGTGGGCGGTAGTGGTAGCCAGTGGGCTGTAGTGGTAGCGAGTGGGCGGTAGCGGTAGCGAGTGGGCGGTAGCCAATGGGCTGTAGTGGTAGCCAGTGGGCGGTAGTGGTAGTGAGTGGGCGGTAGCGGTAGCGAGTGGGTGGTAGCCAGTGGGCGGTAGTGGTAGTGAGTGGGCGGTAGCCAGTGGGCGGTAGTGGTAGCGAGTGGGCGGTAGCCAGTGGGCTGTAGGGGTAGCGAGTGGGCGGTAGCCAGTGGGCTGTAGTGGTAGCCAGTGGGCGGTAGCCAGTGGGCTGTAGTGGTAGCGAGTGGGCGGTAGCCAGTGGGCTGTAGTGGTAGCCAGTGGGCGGTAGTGGTAGTGAGTGGGTGGTAGCGGTAGCGAGTGGGCGGTAGTGGTAGTGAGTGGGTGGTAGCCAGTGGGCTGTAGTGGTAGCCAGTGGGCGGTTGCGGTAGTGAGTGGGCGGTAGCCAGTGGACAGTAGTGGTAGTGAGTGGGCGGTAGCGGTAGCAAGTGGGCGGTATCCAGTGGGCTGTAGTGGTAGCCAGTGGGCGGTAGTGGTACTGAGTGGGCGGTAGCCAGTGGGCTGTAGTGGTAGCCAGTGGGCAGTAGCCAGTGGGTTGTAGTGGTAGTCAGTGGGCGGTAGCCAGTGCGCTGTAGTGGTAGCCAGTGGGCGGTAGCCAGTGCGCTGTAGTGGTAGCCAGTGGGCGGTAGCCAGTGGGCTGTAGTGGTAGCCAGTGGGCGGTAGCCAGTGGGCTGTAGTGGCAGCGAGTGGGCAGTAGTGGTCGTGAGTGGGCGGTAGTAGTAGCGAGTGGGCGATAGTGGTAGTGAGTGGGCGGTAGCGGTAGTGAGTAGGCGGTAGTGGTAGTGAGTGGGCGGTAGCCAGTGGGCGGTAATGGTAGCGAGTGGGCGGTAGCCAGTGGGCTGTAGTGGTAGCGAGTGGGCGGTAGCCAGTGGGCTGTAGTGGTAGCGAGTGGGCGGTATTGGTAGTGAGTGGGCGGTAGCAAGTGGGCTGTAGTGGTAGTGAGTGGGTGGTAGTGGTAGTGAGTGGGCGGTAGCCAGTGGGCTGTAGTGGTAGTGAGTGGGTGGTAGCGGTAGCGAGTGGGCGGTAGCCAGTGGGTTGTAGTGGTAGCCAGTGGGCGGTAGCCAGTGGGCTGTAGTGGTAGTGAGTGGGCGGTAGCGGTAGCGAGTGGGCGGTAGTGGTAGCGAGTGGGCGGTAGTGGTAGTGAGTGGGCGGTAGCCAGTGGGCTGTAGTGGTAGTGAGTGGGTGGTAGCGGTAGCGAGTGGGCGGTAGCCAGTGGGTTGTAGTGGTAGCCAGTGGGCGGTAGCCAGTAGGCTGTAGTGGTAGCCAGTGGGCGGTAGTGGTAGCGAGTGGGCGGTAGCCAGTGGGCTGTAGTGGTAACGAGTGGGCGGTAGCGGTAGTGAGTGGGCGATAGTGGTAGCCAGTGGATTGTAGTGGTAGCGAGTGGGCGGTAGCCAGTGGGCTGTAGTGGTAGCCAGTGGGCGGTAGCCAGTGGGCTGTAGTGGTAGCGAGTGGGCAGTAGCCAGTGGGCTGTAGTGGTAGCCAGTGGGCGGTAGCCAGTGTTGGTAATGGTAGCGAGTGGGCGGTAGCCAGTGGGCTATAGTGGTAGCGAGTGGGCGGTAGCCAGTGGGCGGTAGTGGTAGCGAGTGGGCGGTAGCCAGTGGGCGGTAGTGGTAGCGAGTGGGCGGTAGCCAGTGGGCTGTAGTGGTAGCGAGTGGGCGGTAGCCAGTGGGCTGTAGTGGTAGCCAGTGGGCTGTAGTGGTAGCGAGTGGGTGGTAGTGGTAGTGCGTGGGCGGTAGCGGTAGTGGGTGGGCGGTAGTGGTAGCCAGTGGGCTGTAGTGGTAGCCAGTGGGCGGTAGCCAGTGGGCGGTAGTGGTAGCGAGTGGGCGGTAGCCAGTGGGCTGTAGTGGTAGCCAGTGGCCGGTAGCCAGTGGGCTGTAGTGGTAGCCAGTGGGCGGTAATGGTCGTGAGTGGGCGGTAGCAGTAGCGAGTGGGCGGTAGTGGTAGTGAGTGGGCGGTAGCCAGTGGGCGGTAATGGTAGCGAGTGGGCGGTAGCCAGTGGGCTGTAGTGGTAGCGAGTGGGCGGTAGCCAGTGGGCTGTAGTGGTAACGAGTGGGCGGTAGTGGTAGCCAGTGGGCGGTAGTGGTAGCGAGTGGGCGGTAGCCAGTGGGCGGTAGTGGTAGCGAGTGGGCGGTAGCCAGTGGGCTGTAGTGGTAGCAAGTGGGTGGTAGTGGTAGTGAGTGGGCGGTAGCCAGTGGGCGGTAGTGGTAGCGAGTGGGCGGTAGCCAGTGGGCGGTAGTGGTAGCGAGTGGGCGGTAGTGGTAGCCAGTGGGCAGTAGCCAGTGGGCTGTAGTGGTAGCGAGTGGGCGGTAACCAGCGGGCTGTAGTGGTAGCCAGTGGGCTGTAGTGGTAGCGAGTGGGCGGTAGTGGTAGCCAGTGGGCTGTAGTGGTAGCCAGTGGGCGATAGCCAGTGGTCTGTAGTGGTAGCGAGTGGGCGGTAGCCAGTGGGCTGTAGTGGTAGCCAGTGGGCTGGGCTGTAGTGGTAGCCAGTGGGCGGTAGTGGTCGTGAGTGGGCGGTAGCAGTAGCGAGTGGGCGGTAGCGGTAGTGAGTGGGCGGTAATGGTAGCGAGTGGGCTGTAGCCAGTGGGCTGTAGTGGTAGTGAGTGGGCGGTAGCCAGTGGGCGGTAATGGTAGCGAGTGGGCGGTAGCCAGTGGGCTGTAGTGGTAGCGAGTGGGTGGTAGCCAGTGGGCTGTAGTGGTAGCGAGTGGGCGGTAGCCAGTGGGCTGTAGTGGTAGCGAGTGGGCGGTAGCCTGTGGGCTGTAGTGGTAGCCAGTGGGCTGGGCTGTAGTGGTAGCCAGTGGGCGGTAGTGGTCGTGAGTGGGCGGTAGCAGTAGCGAGTGGGCGGTAGTGAGTGGGCGGTAGCGGTAGTGAGTGTGCGGTAGTGGTAGTGAGTGGGCGGTAGCCAATGTGCGGTAATGGTAGCGAGTGGGCGGTAGCCAGTGGGCTGTAGTGGTAGCGAGTGGGCGGTAGCCAGTAGGCGGTAGTGGTAGCGAGTGGGCGGTAGTGGTAGCCAGTGGGCAGTAGCCAGTGGGCTGTAGTGGTAGCCAGTGGGGGGTAGCCAGTGGGCTGTAGTGGTAGCCAGTGGGCTGTAGTGGTAGCGTGTGGGTGGTAGTGGTAGTGAGTGGGCGGTAGCGGTAGCGAGTGGGCGGTAGTGGTAGCCAGTGGGCTGTAGTGGTAGCCAGTGGGCGGTAGCCAGTGGGCTGTAGCCAGTGGGCTGTAGTGGTAGCCAGTGGGCTGGGCTGTAGTGGTAGCCAGTGGGCGGTAGTGGTCGTGAGTGGGCGGTAGCAGTAGCGAGTGGGCGGTAGTGAGTGGGCGGTAGTGGTAGTGAGTGGGCGGTAGCCAGTGGGCTGTAGTGGTAGTGAGTGGGTGGTAGTGGTAGTGAGTGGGCGGTAGCCAGTGGGCTGTAGTGGTAGTGAGTGGGTGGTAGCGGTAGTGAGTGGGCGGCAGTGGTAGCGAGTGGGCGGTAGCCAGTGGGCTGTAGTGGTAGCCAGTGGGCGGTAGCCAGTGGGCTGTAGTGGTAGTGAGTGGGTGGTAGCAGTAGCGAGTGGGCGGTAGTGAGTGGGCAGTCGTGGTAGCGAGTGGGCAGTAGCCAGTGGGCTGTAGTGGTAGCCAGTGGGCGGTAGCCAGTGGGCTGTAGTGGTAGCCAGTGGGCGGTAGCCAATGGGCGGTAGTGGTAGCGAGTGGGCGGTAGCCAGCGGGCTGTAGTGGTAACGAGTGGGCGGTAGCGGTAGTGAGTGGGCGGTAGTGGTAGCCAGTGGGCTGTAGCGGTAGCGAGTGGGCGGTAGTGGTAGCCAGTGG
The DNA here is from genome assembly GCF_044704955.1 of Pristiophorus japonicus. Taxonomy (NCBI): domain Eukaryota; kingdom Metazoa; phylum Chordata; class Chondrichthyes; family Pristiophoridae; genus Pristiophorus; species Pristiophorus japonicus. The sequence goes on along the minus strand of NC_091978.1, from coordinate 104,392,222 downwards.
ATTGTAGTGGTAGCGAGTGGGCGGTAGCCATTGGGCGGTAGCCAGTGGGCAGTAGTGGTAGCGAGTGGGCGGTAGCCAGTGGGCTGTAGTGGTAGCCAGTGGGCGGTAGCCAGTGGGCTGTAGTGGTAGCCAGTGGGCGGTAACCAGTGGGCGGTAATGGTAGCGAGTGGGCGGTAGCCAGTGGGCTGTAGTGGTAACGAGTGGGCGGTAGCGGTAGTGAGTGGGCGGTAGTGGTAGCCAGTGGATTGTAGTGGTAGCGAGTGGGCGGTAGCCAGTGGGCTGTAGTGGTAGCCAGTGGGCGGTAGTGGTAGCGAGTGGGCAGTAGCTAGTGGGCTGTAGTGGTAGCCAGTGGGCTGTAGTGGTAGCCAGTGGGCGGTAGCCAGTGGGCGGTAATGGTAGCGAGTGGGCGGTAGCCAGTGGGCTATAGTGGTAGCGAGTGGGCGGTAGCCAGTGGGCGGTAGTGGTAGCGAGTGGGCGGTAGCCAGTGGGCGGTAGTGGTAGCGAGTGGGCGGTAGCCAGTGGGCTGTTGTGGTAGCGAGTGGGCGGTAGCCAGTGGGCTGTAGTGGTAGCCAGTGGGCTGTAGTGGTAGCGAGTGGGTGGTAGTGGTAGTGAGTGGGCGGTAGCGGTACTGGGTGGGCGGTAGTGGTAGCCAGTGGGTTGTAGTGGTAGCCAGTGGGCTGTAGTGGTAGCGAGTGGGCGGTAGCCAGTGGGCTGTAGTGGTAGCCAGTGGCCGGTAGCCAGTGGGCTGTAGTGGTAGCCAGTGGGCGGTAGTGGTCGTGAGTGGGCGGTAGCAGTAGCGAGTGGGCGGTAGTGGTAGTGAGTGGGCGGTAGCCAGTGGGCTGTAGTGGTAGCGAGTGGGCGGTAGCCAGTGGGCTGTAGTGGTAGCGAGTGGGCGGTAGCCAGTGAGCGGTAGTGGTAGCGAGTGGGCGGTAGCCAGTGGGCGGTAGTGGTAGCGAGTGGGCGGTAGTGGTAGCCAGTGGGCAGTAGCCAGTGAACTGTAGTGGTAGCGAGTGGGCGGTAGCCAGTGGGCTGTAGTGGTAGCCAGTGGGCTGTAGTGGTAGCCAGTAGGCGGTAGCCAGTGGGCTGTAGTGGTAGCGAGTGGGCAGTAGCCAGTGGGCTGTAGTGGTAGCCAGTGGGCTGGGCTGTAGTGGTAGGCAGTGGGCGGTAGTGGTCGTGAGTGGGCGGTAGCGGTAGTGAGTGGGCGGTAGTGGTAGTGAGTGGGCGGTAGCCAGTGGGCGGTAATGGTAGCGAGTGGGCTGTCGCCAGTGTGCTGTAGTGGTAGTGAGTGGGCGGTAGCCAGTGGGCGGTAATGGTAGTGAGTGGGCGGTAGCCAGTGGGCTGTACTGGTGGCCAGTGGGCTGGGCTGTAGTGGTAGCGAGTGTGCGGTAGTGGTAGCCAGTGGGCAGTAGCCAGTGGGCTGTAGTGGTAGCGAGTGGGCGGTAGCCAGTGGGCTGTAGGGGTAGCCAGTGGGCTGTAGTGGTAGTGAGTGGGCGGTAGCCAGTGGGCGGTATTGGTAGTGAGTGGGCGGTAGCCAGTGGGCGGTATTGGTAGTGAGTGGGCGGTAGCCAGTGGGCTGTAGTGGTAGTGAGTGGGTGGTAGCGGTAGTGAGTGGGCGGTAGCCAGTGGGTTGTAGTGGTAGCCAGTGGGCGGTAGCCAGTGGGCTGTAGTGGTAGCCAGTGGGCGGTAGTGGTAGCGAGTGGGCGGTAGCCAGTGGGCTGTAGTGGTAACGAGTGGGCGGTAGCAGTAGTGAGTGGGCGATAGTGGTAGCCAGGGGATTGTAGTGGTAGCGAGTGGGCGGTAGCCAGTGGGCTGTAGTGGTAGCCAGTGGGCAGTAGCCAGTGGGCTGTAGTGGTAGCGAGTGGGCAGTAGCCAGTGGGCTGTAGTGGTAGTCAGTGGGCGGTAGCCAGTGTTGGTAATGGTAGCGAGTGGGCGGTAGCCAGTGGGCTATAGTGGTAGCGAGTGGGCGATAGCCAGTGGGCGGTAGTGGTAGCGAGTGGGCGGTAGTCAGTGGGCGGTAGTGGTAGCGAGTGGGCGGTAGCCAGTGGGCTGTAGTGGTAGCGAGTGGGCGGTAGCCAGTGGGCTGTAGTGGTAACGAGTGGGCGGTAGTGGTAGCCAGTGGGCGGTAATGGTAGCGAGTGGGCGGTAGCCAGTGGGCTGTAGTGGTAGCGAGTGGGCGGTAGCCAGTGGGCTGTAGTGGTAACGAGTGGGCGGTAGTGGTAGCCAGTGGGCGGTAGTGGTAGCGAGTGGGCGGTAGCCAGTGGGCGGTAGTGGTAGCGAGTGGGCGGTAGCCAGTGGGCTGTAGTGGTAGCAAGTGGGTGGTAGTGGTAGTGAGTGGGCGGTAGCCAGTGGGCGGTAGTGGTAGCGAGTGGGCGGTAGCCAGTGGGCGGTAGTGGTAGCGAGTGGGCGGTAGTGGTAGCCAGTGGGCAGTAGCCAGTGGGCTGTAGTGGTAGCGAGTGGGCGGTAACCAGCGGGCTGTAGTGGTAGCCAGTGGGCTGTAGTGGTAGCGAGTGGGCGGTAGTGGTAGCCAGTGGGCTGTAGTGGTAGCCAGTGGGCGATAGCCAGTGGTCTGTAGTGGTAGCGAGTGGGCGGTAGCCAGTGGGCTGTAGTGGTAGCCAGTGGGCTGGGCTGTAGTGGTAGCCAGTGGGCGGTAGTGGTCGTGAGTGGGCGGTAGCAGTAGCGAGTGGGCGGTAGCGGTAGTGAGTGGGCGGTAATGGTAGCGAGTGGGCTGTAGCCAGTGGGCTGTAGTGGTAGTGAGTGGGCGGTAGCCAGTGGGCGGTAATGGTAGCGAGTGGGCGGTAGCCAGTGGGCTGTAGTGGTAGCGAGTGGGTGGTAGCCAGTGGGCTGTAGTGGTAGCGAGTGGGCGGTAGCCAGTGGGCTGTAGTGGTAGCGAGTGGGCGGTAGCCTGTGGGCTGTAGTGGTAGCCAGTGGGCTGGGCTGTAGTGGTAGCCAGTGGGCGGTAGTGGTCGTGAGTGGGCGGTAGCAGTAGCGAGTGGGCGGTAGTGAGTGGGCGGTAGCGGTAGTGAGTGTGCGGTAGTGGTAGTGAGTGGGCGGTAGCCAATGTGCGGTAATGGTAGCGAGTGGGCGGTAGCCAGTGGGCTGTAGTGGTAGCGAGTGGGCGGTAGCCAGTAGGCGGTAGTGGTAGCGAGTGGGCGGTAGTGGTAGCCAGTGGGCAGTAGCCAGTGGGCTGTAGTGGTAGCCAGTGGGGGGTAGCCAGTGGGCTGTAGTGGTAGCCAGTGGGCTGTAGTGGTAGCGTGTGGGTGGTAGTGGTAGTGAGTGGGCGGTAGCGGTAGCGAGTGGGCGGTAGTGGTAGCCAGTGGGCTGTAGTGGTAGCCAGTGGGCGGTAGCCAGTGGGCTGTAGCCAGTGGGCTGTAGTGGTAGCCAGTGGGCTGGGCTGTAGTGGTAGCCAGTGGGCGGTAGTGGTCGTGAGTGGGCGGTAGCAGTAGCGAGTGGGCGGTAGTGAGTGGGCGGTAGTGGTAGTGAGTGGGCGGTAGCCAGTGGGCTGTAGTGGTAGTGAGTGGGTGGTAGTGGTAGTGAGTGGGCGGTAGCCAGTGGGCTGTAGTGGTAGTGAGTGGGTGGTAGCGGTAGTGAGTGGGCGGCAGTGGTAGCGAGTGGGCGGTAGCCAGTGGGCTGTAGTGGTAGCCAGTGGGCGGTAGCCAGTGGGCTGTAGTGGTAGTGAGTGGGTGGTAGCAGTAGCGAGTGGGCGGTAGTGAGTGGGCAGTCGTGGTAGCGAGTGGGCAGTAGCCAGTGGGCTGTAGTGGTAGCCAGTGGGCGGTAGCCAGTGGGCTGTAGTGGTAGCCAGTGGGCGGTAGCCAATGGGCGGTAGTGGTAGCGAGTGGGCGGTAGCCAGCGGGCTGTAGTGGTAACGAGTGGGCGGTAGCGGTAGTGAGTGGGCGGTAGTGGTAGCCAGTGGGCTGTAGCGGTAGCGAGTGGGCGGTAGTGGTAGCCAGTGGATTGTAGTGGTAGCGAGTGGGCGGTAGCCATTGGGCGGTAGCCAGTGGGCAGTAGTGGTAGCGAGTGGGCGGTAGCCAGTGGGCTGTAGTGGTAGCCAGTGGGCGGTAGCCAGTGGGCTGTAGTGGTAGCCAGTGGGCGGTAACCAGTGGGCGGTAATGGTAGCGAGTGGGCGGTAGCCAGTGGGCTGTAGTGGTAACGAGTGGGCGGTAGCGGTAGTGAGTGGGCGGTAGTGGTAGCCAGTGGATTGTAGTGGTAGCGAGTGGGCGGTAGCCAGTGGGCTGTAGTGGTAGCCAGTGGGCGGTAGTGGTAGCGAGTGGGCAGTAGCCAGTGGGCTGTAGTGGTAGCCAGTGGGCTGTAGTGGTAGCCAGTGGGCGGTAGCCAGTGGGCGGTAATGGTAGCGAGTGGGCGGTAGCCAGTGGGCTATAGTGGTAGCGAGTGGGCGGTAGCCAGTGGGCGGTAGTGGTAGCGAGTGGGCGGTAGCCAGTGGGCGGTAGTGGTAGCGAGTGGGCGGTAGCCAGTGGGCTGTTGTGGTAGCGAGTGGGCGGTAGCCAGTGGGCTGTAGTGGTAGCCAGTGGGCTGTAGTGGTAGCGAGTGGGTGGTAGTGGTAGTGAGTGGGCGGTAGCGGTACTGGGTGGGCGGTAGTGGTAGCCAGTGGGCTGTAGTGGTAGCCAGTGGGCTGTAGTGGTAGCGAGTGGGCGGTAGCCAGTGGGCTGTAGTGGTAGCCAGTGGCCGGTAGCCAGTGGGCTGTAGTGGTAGCCAGTGGGCGGTAGTGGTCGTGAGTGGGCGGTAGCAGTAGCGAGTGGGCGGTAGTGGTAGTGAGTGGGCGGTAGCCAGTGGGCTGTAGTGGTAGCGAGTGGGCGGTAGCCAGTGGGCTGTAGTGGTAGCGAGTGGGCGGTAGCCAGTGAGCGGTAGTGGTAGCGAGTGGGCGGTAGCCAGTGGGCGGTAGTGGTAGCGAGTGGGCGGTAGTGGTAGCCAGTGGGCAGTAGCCAGTGAACTGTAGTGGTAGCGAGTGGGCGGTAGCCAGTGGGCTGTAGTGGTAGCCAGTGGGCTGTAGTGGTAGCCAGTAGGCGGTAGCCAGTGGGCTGTAGTGGTAGCGAGTGGGCAGTAGCCAGTGGGCTGTAGTGGTAGCCAGTGGGCTGGGCTGTAGTGGTAGGCAGTGGGCGGTAGTGGTCGTGAGTGGGCGGTAGCGGTAGTGAGTGGGCGGTAGTGGTAGTGAGTGGGCGGTAGCCAGTGGGCGGTAATGGTAGCGAGTGGGCTGTAGCCAGTGTGCTGTAGTGGTAGTGAGTGGGCGGTAGCCAGTGGGCGGTAATGGTAGTGAGTGGGCGGTAGCCAGTGGGCTGTACTGGTGGCCAGTGGGCTGGGCTGTAGTGGTAGCGAGTGTGCGGTAGTGGTAGCCAGTGGGCAGTAGCCAGTGGGCTGTAGTGGTAGCGAGTGGGCGGTAGCCAGTGGGCTGTAGGGGTAGCCAGTGGGCTGTAGTGGTAGTGAGTGGGCGGTAGCCAGTGGGCGGTATTGGTAGTGAGTGGGCGGTAGCCAGTGGGCGGTATTGGTAGTGAGTGGGCGGTAGCCAGTGGGCTGTAGTGGTAGTGAGTGGGTGGTAGCGGTAGTGAGTGGGCGGTAGCCAGTGGGTTGTAGTGGTAGCCAGTGGGCGGTAGCCAGTGGGCTGTAGTGGTAGCCAGTGGGCGGTAGTGGTAGCGAGTGGGCGGTAGCCAGTGGGCTGTAGTGGTAACGAGTGGGCGGTAGCAGTAGTGAGTGGGCGATAGTGGTAGCCAGGGGATTGTAGTGGTAGCGAGTGGGCGGTAGCCAGTGGGCTGTAGTGGTAGCCAGTGGGCAGTAGCCAGTGGGCTGTAGTGGTAGCGAGTGGGCAGTAGCCAGTGGGCTGTAGTGGTAGTCAGTGGGCGGTAGCCAGTGTTGGTAATGGTAGCGAGTGGGCGGTAGCCAGTGGGCTATAGTGGTAGCGAGTGGGCGATAGCCAGTGGGCGGTAGTGGTAGCGAGTGGGCGGTAGTCAGTGGGCGGTAGTGGTAGCGAGTGGGCGGTAGCCAGTGGGCTGTAGTGGTAGCGAGTGGGCGGTAGCCAGTGGGCTGTAGTGGTAACGAGTGGGCGGTAGTGGTAGCCAGTGGGCGGTAGTGGTAGCGAGTGGGCGGTAGCCAGTGGGCGGTAGTGGTAGCGAGTGGGCGGTAGCCAGTGAGCTGTAGTGGTAGCGAGTGGGTGGTAGTGGTAGTGAGTGGGCGGTAGCCAGTGGGCGGTAGTGGTAGCGAGTGGGCGGTAGCCAGTGGGCGGTAGTGTTAGCGAGTGGGCGGTAGTGGTAGCCAGTGGGCAGTAGCCAGTGGGCTGTAGTGGTAGCGAGTGGGCGGTAACCAGCGGGCTGTAGTGGTAGCCAGTGGGCTGTAGTGGTAGCGAGTGGGCGGTAGTGGTAGCCAGTGGGCTGTAGTGGTAGCCAGTGGGCGATAGCCAGTGGTCTGTAGTGGTAGCGAGTGGGCGGTAGCCAGTGGGCTGTAGTGGTAGCCAGTGGGCTGGGCTGTAGTGGTAGCCAGTGGGCGGTAGTGGTCGTGAGTGGGCGGTAGCAGTAGTGAGTGGGCGGTAGCGGTAATGAGTGGGCGGTAATGGTAGCGAGTGGGCTGTAGCCAGTGGGCTGCAGTGGTAGTGAGTGGGTGGTAGCCAGTGGGCTGTAGTGGTAGCGAGTCGGCGGTAGCCAGTGGGCTGTAGTGGTAGCGAGTGGGCGGTAGCCAGTGGGCGGTAGTGGTAGCGAGTGGGCGGTAGTGGTAGCCAGTGGGCAGTAGCCAGTGGGCTGTAGTGGTAGCCAGTGGGGGGTAGCCAGTGGGCTGTAGTGGTAGCCAGTGGGCTGTAGTGGTAGCGTGTGGGTGGTAGTGGTAGTGAGTGGGCGGTAGCGGTAGCGAGTGGGCGGTAGTGGTAGCCAGTGGGCTGTAGTGGTAGCCAGTGGGCGGTAGCCAGTGGGCTGTAGCCAGTGGGCTGTAGTGGTAGCCAGTGGGCTGGGCTGTAGTGGTAGCCAGTGGGCGGTAGTGGTCGTGAGTGGGCGGTAGCAGTAGCGAGTGGGCGGTAGTGAGTGGGCGGTAGTGGTAGTGAGTGGGCGGTAGCCAGTGGGCTGTAGTGGTAGTGAGTGGGTGGTAGTGGTAGTGAGTGGGCGGTAGCCAGTGGGCTGTAGTGGTAGTGAGTGGGTGGTAGCGGTAGTGAGTGGGCGGCAGTGGTAGCGAGTGGGCGGTAGCCAGTGGGCTGTAGTGGTAGCCAGTGGGCGGTAGCCAGTGGGCTGTAGTGGTAGTGAGTGGGTGGTAGCAGTAGCGAGTGGGCGGTAGTGAGTGGGCAGTCGTGGTAGCGAGTGGGCAGTAGCCAGTGGGCTGTAGTGGTAGCCAGTGGGCGGTAGCCAGTGGGCTGTAGTGGTAGCCAGTGGGCGGTAGCCAATGGGCGGTAGTGGTAGCGAGTGGGCGGTAGCCAGCGGGCTGTAGTGGTAACGAGTGGGCGGTAGCCAGTGGGCTGTAGTGGTAACGAGTGGGCGGTAGCGGTAGTGAGTGGGCGGTAGTGGTAGCCAGTGGGCTGTAGCGGTTGCGAGTGGGCGGTAGTGGTAGCCAGTGGATTGTAGTGGTAGCGAGTGGGCGGTAGCCATTTGGCGGTAGCCAGTAGGCAGTAGTGGTAGCGAGTGGGCGGTAGCCAGTGGGCTGTAGTGGTAGCCAGTGGGCGGTAGCCAGTGGGCTGTAGTGGTAGCCAGTGGGCGGTAGCCAGTGGGCGGTAATGGTAGCGAGTGGACGGTAGCCAGTGGGCTGTAGTGGTAACGAGTGGGCGGTAGCGGTAGTGAGTGGGCGGTAGTGGTAGCCAGTGGATTGTAGTGGTAGCGAGTGGGCGGTAGCGAGTGGGCTGTAGTGGTAGCCAGTGGGCGGTAGTGGTAGCGAGTGGGCAGTAGCCAGTGGGCTGTAGTGGTAGCCAGTGGGCGGTAGCCAGTGGGCGGTAATGGTAGCGAGTGGGCGGTAGCCAGTGGGCTATAGTGGTAGCGAGTGGGCGGTAGCCAGTGGGCGGTAGTGGTAGCCAGTGGGCGGTAGTGGAAGCGAGTGGGCGGTAGTCAGTGGGCTGTATTGGTAGCCAGTGGGCTGTAGTGGTAGCGAGTGGGTGGTAGTGGTAGTGAGTGGGCGGTAGCGGTACTGGGTGGGCGGTAGTGGTAGCCAGTGGGCTGTAGTGGTAGCCAGTGGGCTGTAGTGGTAGCGAGTGGGCGGTAGCCAGTGGGCTGTAGTGGTAGCCAGTGGCCGGTAGCCAGTGGGCTGTAGTGGTAGCCAGTGGGCGGTAGTGGTCGTGAGTGGGCTGTAGTGGTAGCGAGTGGGCGGTAGTGGTAGTGAGTGGGCGGTAGCCAGTGAGCGGTAGTGGTAGCGAGTGGGCGGTAGCCAGTGGGCGGTAGTGGTAGCGAGTGGGCGGTAGTGGTAGCCAGTGGGCAGTATCCAGTGAACTGTAGTGGTAGCGAGTGGGCGGTAGCCAATGGGCTGTAGTGGTAGCCAGTGGGCTGTAGTGGTAGCCAGTAGGCGGTAGCCAGTGGGCTGTAGTGGTAGCGAGTGGGCAGTAGCCAGTGGGCTGTAGTGGTAGCCAGTGGGCTGGGCTGTAGTGGTAGGCAGTGGGCGGTCGTGGTCGTGAGTGGGCGGTAGCGGTAGTGAGTGGGCGGTAGTGGTAGTGAGTGGGCGGTAGCCAGTGGGCGGTAATGGTAGCGAGTGGGCTGTAGCCAGTGTGCTGTAGTGGTAGTGAGTGGGCGGTAGCCAGTGGGCGGTAATGGTAGCGAGTGGGCGGTAGCCAGTGGGCTGTACTGGTAGCCAGTGGGCTGGGCTGTAGTGGTAGCGAGTGTGCGGTAGTGGTAGCCAGTGGGCAGTAGCCAGAGGGCTGTAGTGGTAGCGAGTGGGCGGTAGCCAGTGGGCTGTAGGGGTAGCCAGTGGGCTGTAGTGGTAGTGAGTGGGCGGTAGCCAGTGGGCGGTAGTGGTAGCGAGTGGGTGGTAGCGGTAGCGAGTGGGCGGTAGTGGTAGCCAGTGGGCTGTAGTGGTAGCCAGTGGGCGGTAGCCAGTGGGCGGTAGTGGTAGTGAGTGGGCGGTAGCGGTAGCGAGTGGGCGGTAGTGGTAGCCAGTGGGCTGTAGTGGTAGCCAGTGGGCGGTAGCCAGTGGGCTGTAGTGGTAGCGAGTGGGCGGTAGCCAGTGGGCTGTAGTGGTAGCCAGTGGGCGGTAGTGGTCGTGAGTGGGCGGTAGCAGTAGCGAGTGGGCGGTAGCCAGTGGGCTGTAGTGGTAGCCAGTGGGCGGTAGTGGTAGCGAGTGGGCTGTAGCCAGTGGGCTGTAGTGGTAGTGAGTGGGCGGTAGCCAGTGGGCGGTAATGGTAGCGAGTGAGCGGTAGCCAGTGGGCTGTAGTGGTAGCGAGTGGGTGGTAGCCAGTGGGCTGTAGTGGTAGCGAGTGGGCGGTAGCCAGTGGGCTGTAGTGGTAGCGAGTGGGCGGTAGCAGTAGCGAATGGGTGGTAGTGGTAGCCAGTGGGCTGCAGTGGTAGCCAGTGGGCGGTAGCCAGTGGGCTGTAGTGGTAGCGAGTGGGCGGTAGCCAGTGGGCTGTAGTGGTAGCCAGTGGGCTGGGCTGTAGTGGTAGCCAGTGGGCGGTAGTGGTCGTGAGTGGGCGGTAGCAGTAGCGAGTGGGCGGTAGTGAGTGGGCGGTAGAGGTAGTGAGTGTGCGGTAGTGGTAGTGAGTGGGCGGTAGCCAGTGGGCGGTAATGGTAGCGAGTGAGCGGTAGCCAGTGGGCTGTAGTGGTAGCGAGTGGGTGGTAGCCAGTGGGCTGTAGTGGTAGCGAGTGGGCGGTAGCCAGTGGGCTGTAGTGGTAGCGAGTGGGCGGTAGCAGTAGCGAATGGGTGGTAGTGGTAGCCAGTGGGCTGCAGTGGTAGCCAGTGGGCGGTAGCCAGTGGGCTGTAGTGGTAGCGAGTGGGCGGTAGCCAGTGGGCTGTAGTGGTAGCCAGTGGGCTGGGCTGTAGTGGTAGCCAGTGGGCGGTAGTGGTCGTGAGTGGGCGGTAGCAGTAGCGAGTGGGCGGTAGTGAGTGGGCGGTAGAGGTAGTGAGTGTGCGGTAGTGGTAGTGAGTGGGCGGTAGCCAGTGGGCGGTAATGGTAGCGAGTGGGCGGTAGCCAGTGGGCTGTAGTGGTAGCGAGTGGGCGGTAGCCAGTGGGCGGTAGTGCTAGCGAGTGGGCGGTAGTGGTAGCCAGTGGGCAGTAGCCAGTGGGCTGTAGTGGTAGCCAGTGGGCTGTAGTGGTAGCGTGTGGGTGGTAGTGGTAGTGAGTGGGCGGTAGCGGTAGCGAGTGGGCGGTAGTGGTAGCCAGTGGGCTGTAGTGGTAGCCAGTGGGCGGTAGCCAGTGGGCTGTAGCCAGTGGGCTGTAGTGGTAGCCAGTGGGCTGGGCTGTAGTGGTAGCCAGTGGGCGGTAGTGGTAGTGAGTGGGCGGTAGCCAGTGGGCTGTAGTGGTAGTGAGTGGGTGGTAGTGGTAGTGAGTGGGCGGTAGCCAGTGGGCTGTAGTGGTAGTGAGTGGGTGGTAGCGGTAGTGAGTGGGCGGCAGTGGTAGCGAGTGGGCGGTAGCCAGTGGGCTGTAGTGGTAGCCAGTGGGCGGTAGCCAGTGGGCTGTAGTGGTAGTGAGTGGGTGGTAGCAGTAGCGAGTGGGCGGTAGTGAGTGGGCAGTCGTGTTAGCGAGTGGGCAGTAGCCAGTGGGCTGTAGTGGTAGCCAGTGGGCGGTAGCCAGTGGGCTGTAGTGGTAGCCAGTGGCCGGTAGCCAATGGGCGGTAGTGGTAGCGAGTGGGCGGTAGCCAGCGGGCTGTAGTGGTAACGAGTGGGCGGTAGCGGTAGTGAGTGGGCGGTAGTGGTAGCCAGTGGGCTGTAGCGGTAGCGAGTGGGCGGTAGTGGTAGCCAGTGGATTGTAGTGGTAGCGAGTGGGCGGAAGCCATTGGGCGGTAGCCAGTGGGCAGTAGTGGTAGCGAGTGGGCGGTAGCCAGTGGGCTGTAGTGGTAGCCAGTGGGCGGTAGCCAGTGGGCTGTAGTGGTAGCCAGTGGGCGGTAGCCAGTGGGCGGTAATGGTAGCGAGTGGACGGTAGCCAGTGGGCTGTAGTGGTAACGAGTGGGCGGTAGCGGTAGTGAGTGGGCGGTAGTGGTAGCCAGTGGATTGTAGTGGTAGCGAGTGGGCGGTAGCCAGTGGGCTGTAGTGGTAGCCAGTGGGCGGTAGTGGTAGCGAGTGGGCAGTAGCCAGTGGGCTGTAGTGGTAGCCAGTGGGCTGTAGTGGTAGCCAGTGGGCGGTAGCCAGTGGGCGGTAATGGTAGCGAGTGGGCGGTAGCCAGTGGGCTATAGTGGTAGCGAGTGGGCGGTAGCCAGTGGGCTATAGTGGTAGCGAGTGGGCGGTAGCCAGTGGGCGGTAGTGGTAGCGAGTGGGCGGTAGCCAGTGGGCGGTAGTGGTAGCGAGTGGGCGGTAGCCAGTGGGCTGTACTGGTAGCCAGTGGGCTGTAGTGGTAGCGAGTGGGCGGTAGCCAGTGGGCTGTAGTGGTAGCCAGTGGCCGGTAGCCAGTGGGCTGTAGTGGTAGTGAGTGGGCGGTAGCGGTACTGGGTGGGCGGTAGTGGTAGCCAGTGGGCTGTAGTGGTAGCCAGTGGGCTGTAGTGGTAGCGAGTGGGCGGTAGCCAGTGGGCTGTAGTGGTAGCCAGTGGCCGGTAGCCAGTGGGCTGTAGTGGTAGCCAGTGGGCGGTAGTGGTCGTGAGTGGGCGGTAGCAGTAGCGAGTGGGCGGTAGTGGTAGTGAGTGGGCGGTAGTCAGTGGGCTGTAGTGGTAGCGAGTGGGCGGTAGCCAGTGGGCTGTAGTGGTAGCGAGTGGGCGGTAGTGGTAGTGAGTGGGCGGTAGCCAGTGAGCGGTAGTGGTAGCGAGTGGGCGGTAGCCAGTGGGCGGTAGTGGTAGCGAGTGGGCGGTAGTGGTAGCCAGTGGGCAGTAGCCAGTGAACTGTAGTGGTAGCGAGTGGGCGGTAGCCAGTGGGCTGTAGTGGTAGCCAGTGGGCTGTAGTGGTAGCCAGTAGGCGGTAGCCAGTGGGCTGTAGTGGTAGCGAGTGGGCAGTAGCCAGTGGGCTATAGTGGTAGCCAGTGGGCTGGGCTGTAGTGGTAGGCAGTGGGCGGTAGCGGTAGTGAGTGGGCGGTAGTGGTAGTGAGTGGGCGGTAGCCAGTGGGCGGTAATGGTAGCGAGTGGGCTGTAGCCAGTGTGCTGTAGTGGTAGTGAGTGGGCGGTAGCCAGTGGGCGGTAATGGTAGCGAGTGGGCGGTAGCCAGTGGGCTGTACTGGTAGCCAGTGGGCTGGGCTGTAGTGGTAGCGAGTGTGCGGTAGTGGTAGCCAGTGGGCAGTAGCCAGTGGGCTGTAGTGGTAGCGAGTGGGCGGTAGCCAGTGGGCTGTAGGGGTAGCCAGTGGGCTGTAGTGGTAGTGAGTGGGCGGTAGCCAGTGGGCGGTAGTGGTAGCGAGTGGGCGGTAGCAGTAGCGAGTGGGCGGTAGTGGTAGCCAGTGGGCTGTAGTGGTAGCCAGTGGGCGGTAGCCAGTGGGCGGTAGTGGTAGTGAGTGGGCGGTAGCGGTAGCGAGTGGGCGGTAGTGGTAGCCAGTGGGCTGTAGTGGTAGCCAGTGGGCGGTAGCCAGTGGGCTGTAGTGGTAGCGAGTGGGCGGTAGCCAGTGGGCTGTAGTAGTAGCCAGTGGGCGGTAGTGGTCGTGAGTGGGCGGTAGCAGTAGCGAGTGGGCGGTAGCCAGTGGGCTGTAGTGGTAGCCAGTGGGCGGTAGTGGTAGCGAGTGGGCTGTAGCCAGTGGGCTGTAGTGGTAGTGAGTGGGCGGTAGCCAGTGGGCGGTAATGGTAGCGAGTGGGCGGTAGCCAGTGGGCTGTAGTGGTAGCGAGTGGGTGGTAGCCAGTGGGCTGTAGTGGTAGCGAGTGGGCGGTAGCCAGTGGGCTGTAGTGGTAGCGAGTGGGCGGTAGCAGTAGCGAATGGGTGGTAGTGGTAGCCAGTGGGCTGCAGTGGTAGCCAGTGGGCGGTAGCCAGTGGGCTGTAGTGGTAGCGAGTGGGCGGTAGCCAGTGGGCTGTAGTGGTAGCCAGTGGGCTGGGCTGTAGTGGTAGCCAGTGGGCGGTAGTGGTCGTGAGTGGGCGGTAGCAGTAGCGAGTGGGCGGTAGTGAGTGGGCGGTAGCGGTAGTGAGTGTGCGGTAGTGGTAATGAGTGGGCGGTAGCCAGTGGGCGGTAATGGTAGCGAGTGGGCGGTAGCCAGTGGGCTGTAGTGGTAGCGAGTGGGCGGTAGCCAGTGGGCGGTAGTGGTAGCGAGTGGGCGGTAGTGGTAGCCAGTGGGCAGTAGCCAGTGGGCTGTAGTGGTAGCCAGTGGGGGGTAGCCAGTGGGCTGTAGTGGTAGCCAGTGGGCTGTAGTGGTAGCGTGTGGGTGGTAGTGGTAGTGAGTGGGCGGTAGCGGTAGCGAGTGGGCGGTAGTGGTAGCCAGTGGGCTGTAGTGGTAGCCAGTGGGCGGTAGCCAGTGGGCTGTAGCCAGTGGGCTGTAGTGGTAGCCAGTGGGCTGGGCTGTAGTGGTAGCCAGTGGGCGGTAGTGGTAGTGAGTGGGCGGTAGCCAGTGGGCTGTAGTGGTAGTGAGTGGGTGGTAGTGGTAGTGAGTGGGCGGTAGCCAGTGGGCTGTAGTGGTAGTGAGTGGGTGGTAGCGGTAGTGAGTGGGCGGCAGTGGTAACGAGTGGGCGGTAGCCAGTGGGCTGTAGTGGTAGCCAGTGGGCGGTAGCCAGTGGGCTGTAGTGGTAGTGTGTGGGTGGTAGCAGTAGCGAGTGGGCGGTAGTGAGTGGGCAGTCGTGTTAGCGAGTGGGCAGTAGCCAGTGGGCTGTAGTGGTAGCCAGTGGGCGGTAGCCAGTGGGCTGTAGTGGTAGCCAGTGGCCGGTAGCCAATGGGCGGTAGTGGTAGCGAGTGGGCGGTAGCCAGCGGGCTGTAGTGGTAACGAGTGGGCGGTAGCGGTAGTGAGTGGGCGGTAGTGGTAGCCAGTGGGCTGTAGCGGTAGCGAGTGGGCGGTAGTGGTAGCCAGTGGATTGTAGTGGTAGCGAGTGGGCGTTAGCCATTGGGCGGTAGCCAGTGGGCAGTAGTGGTAGCGAGTGGGCGGTAGCCAGTGGGCTGTAGTGGTTGCCAGTGGGCGGTAGCCAGTGGGCTGTAGTGGTAGCCAGTGGGCGGTAGCCAGTAGGCGGTAATGGTAGCGAGTGGACGGTAGCCAGTGGGCTGTAGTGGTAACGAGTGGGCGGTAGCGGTAGTGAGTGGGCGGTAGTGGTAGCCAGTGGATTGTAGTGGTAGCGAGTGGGCGGTAGCCAGTGGGCTGTAGTGGTAGCCAGTGGGCGGTAGTGGTAGCGAGTGGGCAGTAGCCAGTGGGCTGTAGTGGTAGCCAGTGGGCTGTAGTGGTAGCCAGTGGGCGGTAATGGTAGCGAGTGGGCGGTAGCCAGTGGGCTATAGTGGTAGCGAGTGGGCGGTAGCCAGTGGGCTATAGTGGTAGCGAGTGGGCGGTAGCCAGTGGGCAGTAGTGGTAGCGAGTGGGCGGTAGCCAGTGGGCTGTACTGGTAGCCAGTGGGCTGTAGTGGTAGCGAGTGGGTGGTAGTGGTAGTGAGTGGGCGGTAGCGGTACTGGGTGGGCGGTAGTGGTAGCCAGTGGGCTGTAGTGGTAGCCAGTGGGCTGTAGTGGTAGCGAGTGGGCGGTAGCCAGTGGGCTGTAGTGTTAGCCAGTGGCCGGTAGCCAGTGGGCTGTAGTGGTAGCCAGTGGGCGGTAGTGGTCGTGAGTGGGCGGTAGCAGTAGCGAGTGGGCGGTAGTGGTAGTGAGTGGGCGGTAGCCAGTGGGCTGTAGTGGTAGCGAGTGGGCGGTAGCCAGTGGGCTGTAGTGGTAGCGAGTGGGCGGTAGTGGTAGTGAGTGGGCGGTAGCCAGTGAGCGGTAGTGGTAGCGAGTGGGCGGTAGCCAGTGGGCGGTAGTGGTAGCGAGTGGGCGGTAGTGGTAGCCAGTGGGCAGTAGCCAGTGAACTGTAGTGGTAGCGAGTGGGCGGTAGCCAGTGGGCTGTAGTGGTAGCCAGTGGGCTGTAGTGGTAGCCAGTAGGCGGTAGCCAGTGGGCTGTAGTGGTAGCGAGTGGGCAGTAGCCAGTGGGCTGTAGTGGTAGCCAGTGGGCTGGGCTGTAGTGGTAGGCAGTGGGCGGTAGTGGTCGTGAGTGGGCGGTAGCGGTAGTGAGTGGGCGGTAGTGGTAGTGAGTGGGCGGTAGCCAGTGGGCGGTAATGGTAGCGAGTGGGCTGTAGCCAGTGTGCTGTAGTGGTAGTGAGTGGGCGGTAGCCAGTGGGCGGTAATGGTAGCTAGTGGGCGGTAGCCAGTGGGCTGTACTGGTAGCCAGTGGGCTGGGCTGTAGTGGTAGCGAGTGTGCGGTAGTGGTAGCCAGTGGGCAGTAGCCAGTGGGCTGTAGTGGTAGCGAGTGGGCGGTAGCCAGTGGGCTGTAGGGGTAGCCAGTGGGCTGTAGTGGTAGTGAGTGGGCGGTAGCCAGTGGGCGGTAGTGGTAGCGAGTGGGCGGTAGCGGTAGCGAGTGGGCGGTAGTGGTAGCCAGTGAGCTGTAGTGGTAGCCAGTGGGCGGTAGCCAGTGGGCGGTAGTGGTAGTGAGTGGGCGGTAGCGGTAGCGAGTGGGCGGTAGTGGTAGCCAGTGGGCTGTAGTGGTAGCCAGTGGGCGGTAGCCAGTGGGCTGTAGTGGTAGCGAGTGGGCGGTAGCCAGTGGGCTGTAGTGGTAGCCAGTGGGCGGTAGTGGTCGTGAGTGGGCGGTAGCAGTAGCGAGTGGGCGGTAGCCAGTGGGCTGTAGTGGTAGCCAGTGGGCGGTAGTGGTAGTGAGTGGGCGGTAGCCAGTGGGCTGTAGTGGTAGCGAGTGGGCTGTAGCCAGTGGGCTGTAGTGGTAGTGAGTGGGCGGTAGCCAGTGGGCGGTAATGGTAGCGAGTGGGCGGTAGCCAGTGGGCTGTAGTGGTAGCGAGTGGGTGGTAGCCAGTGGGCTGTAGTGGTAGCGAGTGGGCGGTAGCCAGTGGGCTGTAGTGGTAGCGAGTGGGCGGTAGCAGTAGCGAATGGGTGGTAGTGGTAGCCAGTGGGCTGCAGTGGTAGCCAGTGGGCGGTAGCCAGTGGGCTGTAGTGGTAGCGAGTGGGCGGTAGCCAGTGGGCTGTAGTGGTAGCCAGTGGGCTGGGCTGTAGTGGTAGCCAGTGGGCTGTAGTGGTAGCGAGTGGGTGGTAGTGGTAGTGAGTGGGCGGTAGCCAGTGAGCGGTAGTGGTAGCGAGTGGGTGGTAGCCAGTGGGCGGTAGTGGTAGCGAGTGGGCGGTAGTGGTAGCCAGTGGGCAGTAGCCAGTGAACTGTAGTGGTAGCGAGTGGGCGGTAGCCAGTGGGCTGTAGTGGTAGCCAGTGGGCTGTAGTGGTAGCCAGTAGGCGGTAGCCAGTGGGCTGTAGTGGTAGCGAGTGGGCAGTAGCCAGTGGCCTGTAGTGGTAGCCAGTGGGCTGGGCTGTAGTGGTAGGCAGTGGGCGGTAGTGGTCGTGAGTGGGCGGTAGCGGTAGTGAGTGGGCGGTAGTGGTAGTGAGTGGGCGGTAGCCAGTGGGCGGTAATGGTAGCGAGTGGGCTGTAGCCAGTGTGCTGTAGTGGTAGTGAGTGGGCGGTAGCCAGTGGGCGGTAATGGTAGCGAGTGGGCGGTAGCCAGTGGGCTGTACTGGTAGCCAGTGGGCTGGGCTGTAGTGGTAGCGAGTGTGCGGTAGTGGTAGCCAGTGGGCAGTAGCCAGTGGGCTGTAGTGGTAGCGAGTGGGCGGTAGCCAGTGGGCTGTAGGGGTAGCCAGTGGGCTGCAGTGGTAGTGAGTGGGCGGTAGCCAGTGGGCGGTAGTGGTAGCGAGTGGGCGGTAGTGGTAGCCAGTGAGCTGTAGTGGTAGCCAGTGGGCGGTAGCCAGTGGGCGGTAGTGGTAGTGAGTGGGCGGTAGCGGTAGCGAGTGGGCGGTAGTGGTAGCCAGTGGGCTGTAGTGGTAGCCAGTGGGCGGTAGCCAGTGGGCTGTAGTGGTAGCGAGTGGGCGGTAGCCAGTGGGCTGTAGTGGTAGCCAGTGGGCGGTAGTGGTCGTGAGTGGGCGGTAGCAGTAGCGAGTGGGCGGTAGCCAGTGGGCTGTAGTGGTAGCCAGTGGGCGGTAGTGGTAGTGAGTGGGCGGTAGCCAGTGGGCTGTAGTGGTAGCGAGTGGGCTGTAGCCAGTGTGCTGTAGTGGTAGTGAGTGGGCGGTAGCCAGTGGGCGGTAATGGTAGCGAGTGGGCGGTAGCCAGTGGGCTGTAGTGGTAGCGAGTGGGTGGTAGCCAGTGGGCTGTAGTGGTAGCGAGTGGGCGGTAGCCAGTGGGCTGTAGTGGTCGCGAGTGGGCGGTAGCAGTAGCGAATGGGTGGTAGTGGTAGCCAGTGGGCTGCAGTGGTAGCCAGTGGGCGGTAGCCAGTGGGCTGTAGTGGTAGCGAGTGGGCGGTAGCCAGTGGGCTGTAGTGGTAGCCAGTGGGCTGGGCTGTAGTGGTAGCCAGTGGGCGGTAGTGGTCGTGAGTGGGCGGTAGCAGTAGCGAGTGGGCGGTAGTGAGTGGGCGGTAGCGGTAGTGAGTGTGCGGTAGTGGTAGTGAGTGGGCGGTAGCCAGTGGGCGGTAATGGTAGCGAGTGGGCGGTAGCCAGTGGGCTGTAGTGGTAGCGAGTGGGCGGTAGCCAGTGGGCGGTAGTGGTAGCGAGTGGGCGGTAGTGGTAGCCAGTGGGCAGTAGCCAGTGGGCTGTAGCCAGTGGGCTGTAGTGGTAGCCAGTGGGCTGTAGTGGTAGCGTGTGGGTGGTAGTGGTAGTGAGAGGGCGGTAGCGGTAGTGAGTGTGCGGTAGTGGTAGTGAGTGGGCGGTAGCCAGTGGGCGGTAATGGTAGCGAGTGGGCGGTAGCCAGTGGGCTGTAGTGGTAGCGAGTGGGCGGTAGCCAGTGGGCGGTAGTGGTAGCGAGTGGGCGGTAGTGGTAGCCAGTGGGCAGTAGCCAGTGGGCTGTAGTGGTAGCCAGTGGGGGGTAGCCAGTGGGCTGTAGTGGTAGCCAGTGGGCTGTAGTGGTAGCGTGTGGGTGGTAGTGGTAGTTAGTGGGCAGTAGCGGTAGCGAGTGGGCGGTAGTGGTAGCCAGTAGGCTGTAGTGGTAGCCAGTGGGCGGTAGCCAGTGGGCTGTAGCCAGTGGGCTGTAGTGGTAGCCAGTGGGCTGGGCTGTAGTGGTAGCCAGTGGGCGGTAGTGGTCGTGAGTGGGCGGTAGCAGTAGCGAGTGGGCGGTAGTGAGTGGGCGGTAGTGGTAGTGAGTGGGCGGTAGCCAGTGGGCTGTAGTGGTAGTGAGTGGGTGGTAGTGGTACTGAGTGGGCGGTAGCCAGTGGGCTGTAGTGGTAGTGAGTGGGTGGTAGCGGTAGTGAGTGAGCGGCAGTGGTAGCGAGTGGGCGGTAGCCAGTGGGCTGTAGTGGTAGCCAGTGGGCGGTAGCCAGTGGGCTGTAGTGGTAGTGAGTGGGTGGTAGCAGTAGCGAGTGGGCGGTAGTGAGTGGGCAGTCGTGGTAGCGAGTGGGCAGTAGCCAGTGGGCTGTAGTGGTAGCCAGTGGGCGGTAGCCAGTGGGCTGTAGTGGTAGCCAGTGGGCAGTAGTGGTAGCGAGTGGGCGGTAGCCAGCGGGCTGTAGTGGTAACGAGTGGGCGGTAGCGGTAGTGAGTGGGCGGTAGTGGTAGCCAGTGGGCTGTAGCGGTTGCGAGTGGGCGGTAGTGGTAGCCAGTGGATTGTAGTGGTAGCGAGTGGGCGGTAGCCATTGGGCGGTAGCCAGTGGGCAGTAGTGGTAGCGAGTGGGCGGTAGCCAGTGGGCTGTAGTGGTAGCCAGTGGGCGGTAGCCAGTGGGCTGTAGTGGTAGCCAGTGGGCGGTAGCCAGTGGGCGGTAATGGTAGCGAGTGGACGGTAGTCAGTGGGCTGTAGTGGTAACGAGTGGGCGGTAGCGGTAGTGAGTGGGCGGTAGTGGTAGCCAGTGGATTGTAGTGGTAGCGAGTGGGGGATAGCCAGTGGGCTGTAGTGGTAGCCAGTGGGCGGTTGTGGTAGCGAGTGGGCAGTAGCCAGTGGGCTGTAGTGGTAGCCAGTGGGCTGTAGTCGTAGCCAGTGGGCGGTAGCCAGTGGGCGGTAATGGTAGCGAGTGGGCGGTAGCCAGTGGGCTGTAGTGGTAGCCAGTGGGCGGTAGCCAGTGGGCTGTAGTGGTAGCCAGTGGGCGGTAGCCAATGGGCAGTAGTGGTAGCGAGTGGGCGGTAGCCAGCGGGCTGTAGTGGTAACGAGTGGGCGGTAGCGGTAGTGAGTGGGCGGTAGTGGTAGCCAGTGGGCTGTAGCGGTTGCGAGTGGGCGGTAGTGGTAGCCAGTGGATTGTAGTGGTAGCGAGTGGGCGGTAGCCATTGGGCGGTAGCCAGTGGGCAGTAGTGGTAGCCAGTGGGCGGTAGCCAGTGGGCTGTAGTGGTAGCCAGTGGGCGGTAGCCAGTGGGCGGTAATGGTAGCGAGTGGACGGTAGCCAGTGGGCTGTAGTGGTAACGAGTGGGCGGTAGCGGTAGTGAGTGGGCGGTAGTGGTAGCCAGTGGATTGTAGTGGTAGCCAGTGGGCTGTAGTGGTAGCCAGTGGGCGGTAGTGGTAGCGAGTGGGCAGTAGCCAGTGGGCTGTAGTGGTAGCCAGTGGGCTGTAGTGGTAGCCAGTGGGCGGTAGCCAGTGGGCGGTAATGGTATCGAGTGGGCGGTAGCCAGTGGGCTATAGTGGTAGCGAGTGGGCGGTAGCCAGTGGGCGGTAGTGGTAGCGAGTGGGCGGTAGCCAGTGGGCGGTAGTGGTAGCGAGTGGGCGGTAGCCAGTGGGCTGTAGTGGTAGCCAGTGGGCTGTAGTGGTAGCGTGTGGGTGGTAGTGGTAGTGAGTGGGCGGTAGCGGTACTGGGTGGGCGTTAGTGGTAGCCAGTGGGCTGTAGTGGTAGCCAGTGGGCTGTAGTGGTAGCGAGTGGGCGGTAGCCAGTGGGCTGTAGTGGTAGCGAGTGGGCGGTAGTGGTAGTGAGTGGGCGGTAGCCAGTGAGCGGTAGTGGTAGCGAGTGGGCGGTAGCCAGTGGGCGGTAGTGGTAGCGAGTGGGCGGTAGCCAGTGGGCTGTAGTGGTAGCCAGTGGGCTGTAGTGGTAGCCAGTAGGCGGTAGCCAGTGGGCTGTAGTGGTAGCGAGTGGGCAGTAGCCAATGGGCTGTAGTGGTAGCCAGTGGGCTGGGCTGTAGTGGTAGGCAGTGGGCGGTAGTGGTCGTGAGTGGGCGGTAGCGGTAGTGAGTGGGCGGTAGTGGTAGTGAGTGGGCGGTAGCCAGTGGGCGGTAATGGTAGCGAGTGGGCTGTAGCCAGTGTACTGTAGTGGTAGTGAGTGGGCGGTAGCCAGTGGGCGGTAATGGTAGCCAGTGGGCTGGGCTGTAGTGGTAGCGAGTGTGCGGTAGTGGTAGCCAGTGGGCAGTAGCCAGTGGGCTGTAGTGGTAGCGAGTGGGCGGTAGCCAGTGGGCTGTAGGGGTAGCCAGTGGGCTGTAGTGGTAGTGAGTGGGCGGTAGCCAGTGGGCGGTAGTGGTAGCGAGTGGGCGGTAGCGGTAGCGAGTGGGCGGTAGTGGTAGCCAGTGGGCTGTAGTGGTAGCCAGTGGGCGGTAGCGGTAGCGAGTGGGCGGTAGTGGTAGCCAGTGGGCTGTAGTGGTAGCCAGTGGGCGGTAGCCAGTGGGCTGTAGTGGTAGCGAGTGGGCGGTAGCCAGTGGGCTGTAGTGGTAGCCAGTGGGCGGTAGTGGTCGTGAGTGGGCGGTAGCCAGTGGGCTGTAGTGGTAGCGAGTGGGCTGTAGCCAGTGGGCTGTAGTGGTAGTGAGTGGGCGGTAGCCAGTGGGCGGTAATGGTAGCGAGTGGGCGGTAGCCAGTGGGCTGTAGTGGTAGCGAGTGGGCGGTAGCCAGTGGGCTGTAGTGGTAGCGAGTGGGCGGTAGCCAGTGGGCTGTAGTGGTAGCCAGTGGGCGGTAGTGGTAGTGAGTGGGCGGTAGCCAGTGGGCGGTAATGGTAGCGAGTGGGCGGTAGCCAGTGGGCTGTAGTGGTAGCGAGTGGGTGGTAGCCAGTGGGCTGTAGTGGTAGCGAGTGGGCGGTAGCCAGTGGGCTGTAGTGGTAGCGAGTGGGCGGTAGCAGTAGCGAATGGGTGGTAGTGGTAGCCAGTGGGCTGCAATGGTAGCCAGTGGGCGGTAGCCAGTGGGCTGTAGTGGTAGCGAGTGGGCGGTAGCCAGTGGGCTGTAGTGGTAGCCAGTGGGCTGGGCTGTAGTGGTAGCCAGTGGGCGGTAGTGGTCGTGAGTGGGCGGTAGCAGTAGCGAGTGGGCGGTAGTGAGTGGGCGGTAGCGGTAGTGAGTGTGCGGTAGTGGTAGTGAGTGGGCGGTAGCCAGTGGGCGGTAATGGTAGCGAGTGGGCGGTAGCCAGTGGGCTGTAGTGGTAGCGAGTGGGCGGTAGCCAGTGGGCGGTAGTGGTAGCGAGTGGGCTGTAGTGGTAGCCAGTGGGCAGTAGCCAGTGGGCTGTAGTGGTAGCCAGTGGGGGGTAGCCAGTGGGCTGTAGTGGTAGCCAGTGGGCTGTAGTGGTAGCGTGTGGGTGGTAGTGGTAGTGAGTGGGCGGTAGCGGTAGCGAGTGGGCGGTAGTGGTAGCCAGTGGGCTGTAGTGGTAGCCAGTGGGCGGTAGCCAGTGGGCTGTAGCCAGTGGGCTGTAGTGGTAGCCAGTGGGCTGGGCTGTAGTGGTAGCCAGTGGGCGGTAGTGGTCGTGAGTGGGCGGTAGCAGTAGCGAGTGGGCGGTAGTGAGTGGGCGGTAGTGGTAGTGAGTGGGCGGTAGCCAGTGGGCTGTAGTGGTAGTGAGTGGGTGGTAGTGGTAGTGAGTGGGCGGTAGCCAGTGGGCTGTAGTGGTAGTGAGTGGGTGGTAGCGGTAGTGAGTGGGCGGCAGTGGTAGCGAGTGGGCGGTAGCCAGTGGGCTGTAGTGGTAGCCAGTGGGCGGTAGCCAGTGGGCTGTAGTGGTAGTGAGTGGGTGGTAGCAGTAGCGAGTGGGCGGTAGTGAGTGGGCAGTCGTGGTAGCGAGTGGGCAGTAGCCAGTGGGCTGTAGTGGTAGCCAGTGGGCGGTAGCCAGTGGGCTGTAGTGGTAGCCAGTGGGCGGTAGCCAATGGGCGGTAGTGGTAGCGAGTGGGCAGTAGCCAGCGGGCTGTAGTGGTAACGAGTGGGCGGTAGCGGTAGTGAGTGGGCGGTAGTGGTAGCCAGTGGATTGTAGTGGTAGTGAGTGGGCGGCAGCGAGTGGGCTGTAGTGGTAGCCAGTGGGCGGTAGCCAGTGGGCTGTAGTGGTAGCGAGTGGGCGGTAGCCAGTGGGCTGTAATGGTAGCCAGTGGGCGGTCGTGGTCATGAGTGGGCGGTAGCAGTAGCGAGTGGGCAGTAGTGGTAGCGAGTGGGCGGTAGCCAGTGGGCTGTAGTGGTAGCCAGTGGGCGGTAGTGGTAGTGAGTGGGCGGTAGCCAGTGGGCTGTAGTGGTAGCCAGTGGGCTGTAGTGGTAGCGAGTGGGCGGTAGTGGTAGCGAGTGGGCGGTAGCCAGTGGGCTGTAGTGGTAGCGAGTGGGCAGTAGCCAGTGGGCTGTAGTGATAGCGAGTGGGCGGTAGTGGTAGTGAGTGGGCGGTAGCCAGTGGGCTGTAGTGGTAGTGAGTGGGTGGTAGCGGTAGTGAGTGGGCGGCAGTGGTAGCGAGTGGGCGGTAGCCAGTGGGCTGTAGTGGTAGCCAGTGGGCGGTAGCCAGTGGGCTGTAGTGGTAGTGAGTGGGTGGTAGCAGTAGCGAGTGGGCGGTAGTGAGTGGGCAGTCGTGGTAGCGAGTGGGCAGTAGCCAGTGGGCTGTAGTGGTAGCTAGTGGGCTGTAGTGGTAGCCAGTGGGCGGAAGCCAATGGGCGGTAGTGGTAGCGAGTGGGCAGTAGCCAGCGGGCTGTAGTGGTAACGAGTGGGCGGTAGCGGTAGTGAGTGGGCGGTAGTGGTAGCCAGTGGATTGTAGTGGTAGTGAGTGGGCGGTAGCGAGTGGGCTGTAGTGGTAGCCAGTGGGCGGTAGCCAGTTGGCTGTAGTGGTAGCGAGTGGGCGGTAGCCAGTGGGCTGTAATGGTAGCCAGTGGGCGGTCGTGGTCATGAGTGGGCGGTAGCAGTAGCGAGTGGGCAGTAGTGGTAGCGAGTGGGCGGTAGCCAGTGGGCTGTAGTGGTAGCCAGTGGGCGGTAGTGGTAGTGAGTGGGCGGTAGCCAGTGGGCTGTAGTGGTAGCCAGTGGGCTGTAGTGGTAGCGAGTGGGCGGTAGTGGTAGTGAGTGGGCGGTAGCCAGTGGGCTGTAGTGGTAGCGAGTGGGCAGTAGCCAGTGGGCTGTAGTGATAGCGAGTGGGCGGTAGTGGTAGTGAGTGGGCGGTAGCCAGTGGGCGGTAGTGGTAGCGAGTGGGCGGTCACCAGTGGGCTGTAGTGGTAGCCAGTGGGCTGTAGTGATAGCGAGTGGGCGGTAGTGGTAGTGAGTGGGCGGTAGCCAGTGGGCTGTAGTGGTAGCGAGTGGGCAGTAGCCAGTGGGCTGTAGTGATAGCGTGTGGGCGGTAGTGGTAGTGATTGGGTGGTAGCGGTAGCGAGTGGGCGGTAGTGGTAGCGAGTGGGCGGTAGCCAGTGGGCTGTAGTGGTAGCGAGTGGGCGGTAGCCAGTGGGCTGTAGTGTAGCCAGTGGGCTGTAGTGGTAGCCAGTGGGCGGTAGTGGTAGCGAGTGGGCGGTAGCCAGTGGGCTGTAGTGGTAGCGAGTGGGCGGTAGTGAGTGGGCGGTAGTGGTAGTGAGTGGGCGGTAGTGGTAGTGAGTGGGCGGTAGCCAGTGGGCTGTAGTGGTAGCGAGTGGGCGGTAGCCAGTGGGCTGTAGTGGTAGCCAGTGGGCTGTAGTGGTAGCCAGTGGGCGGTAGTGGTAGGGAGTGGGCGGTAGCCAGTGGGCTGTAGTGGTAGCCAGTGGGCGGTAGTGGTAGCGAGTGGGCGGTAGTGGTAGTGAGTGGGCGGTAGCCAGTGGGCTGTAGTGGTAGCCAGTGGGCGGTAGCCAGTGGGCTGTAGTGATAGCGAGTGGGCGGTAGTGGTCGTGAGTGGGCGGTAGCCAGTGGGCTGTAGTGGTAGCGAGTGGGCGGTAGTGGTAGTGAGTGGGCGGTAGTGGTAGCGAGTGGGCGGTAGTGGTAGTGAGTGGGCGGTAGCCAGTGGGCTGTAGTGATAGCGAGTGGGCGGTAGTGGTAGTGAGTGGGCGGTAGCGGTAGCGAGTGGGCGGTAGGCAGTGGGCTGTAGTGGTAGCCAGTGGGCGGTAGTGGTAGTGAGTGGGCGGTAGCCAGTGGGCTGTAGTGATAGCGAGTGGGCGGTAGTGGTAGTGAGTGGGCGGTAGCGGTAGCGAGTGGGCGGTAGCCAGTGGGCGGTAGTGGTAGCGAGTGGGCGGTAGTGGTAGCGAGTGGGCGGTAGTGGTAGTGAGTGGGCGGTAGTGGTAGCAAGTGGGTGGTAGCGGTAGTGAGTGGTTGGTAGTGGTAGCCAGTGGGTGGTAGCGGTAGCGAGTGGGCGGTAGAGGTAGCCAGTAGCCAGTGGGCGGTAGCGATTGGGCGGTAGTGGTCTTTTTTGTCATGCAAGATCAGTGTCCCTAACAACAGCCATTGCCCGATTTTTTTTTTCTGCACTTCACTTTTCCTGCGATTCAAGGGGTCAGGGGTCACCTGCACATGCGCAGAAGAGGAAGGGAGGGTGAGAGAGAGACAGACTGAGAGCGCTAGTGGAGAGTAGCTGAGCAGATTATTTGAAGTTTTAAACCTTATTACCAATTTAAAATACATTCGCAATGGATATTGGGAGTGATGAGCGACGTGGCTGAGGTGGGAGGAAGGAAGAGGGCCAAGCACTTTTTGCATGAGGTGGAGCCAATTCATCGGGGTTGGCGTGGAAAACCACTCCCCAGTGTTTATATGGGCGGAGATTGCCGAGGTGGTGTCATGGCGGCCCTTGACTCTCGAGAGCCGAGCCAATGCCGCAACGCTGGAACGACCTTGTTGCGTCTGCGAGAGTAAATACTAACTTTAATAACGTTAATAACTGTAATCATGCACTGACTTATTACTTAAAATGCAAATCTGCCAGATTGTAATTAAGATTGGTAAGCTGGGTAAGCTTGGTGTCACGCATTACCTCCTATCCATGATCTTATTACATTGCTTTTCTGAACTTAGATGTGTTCAATATGCGTCAATTGCATCCTAACGGTATTAGCATTAACATATAACATTAATGGGACATTGATGAAAAGCATTGGCGATGGCTAATTGTGGATGTCTATCTGTGTGTTCCGTACTTGTACCTGGGCAATTAGCTTGTACCATGCTCTTGTCGAAGAAGATATCTTCCAATCGCGTAGAGCGTCGGCGCATGGGAGGAGATCCGGCAGAGTTGGTTGAATTGACGGATCTCGTGGAGCGGACCGCAGCCCTCGTTGGGGTACATAATCGCTCAGCCACCAGTGGTGGTGCAGATCCAGTTGCGGCGGCAGGTAAGTCATGTATAACACCTGGGTAATTTAATGTAATTTATTGCTATTTGAATATATGAATTATGTAATGTAATGTAATTAATGCTGGGATCATGAAATCTTATTATAATGCCATGCAGTTTCTGTACATTCTGTTCATGTTAATTAAATGTAACGTCTCTCGTTGTTATCTAATGCAGTAGTGTTGCTCCTCATACATATGCCTGTGCAGCATAAGCGTTCTCATGGAACACTAAATGTAGGTAGGCATAGACTAGCTCCTTGGAGATTTTACTGCATAAAGCTAGGGATCTTTAAAAACTGCAAGTGATTTTTTAATAAACAGAATATTCACGCAAAGTCTGGATACATTAATGATTTTTAATTACTGCGGATAGCTCCGTTAAATTTCATTAACCAATTTAAATGTTAGATTTTGATGGGAACAAAATGTTTAAAGAAAATAAGTTATTCACTTACCAAGAATTTCTCGCAAAGGATTACAATACATCCACTATATCGCAAGCCATCATTTCAGCACTTTTTATTAATATGCAAAATAAATAAATAATACAATACACATTGAAAGAATGTCTGGAAATAAAACTAAATGTGGTGTACCTTCTTCGATTGCATATATACAAGCCAGAGGTATATATTACTACAAATTGTTACATTTTCATTGATTCCTACACTACCTCAAACATTAAACATTCTCGTAGAATGGCTGTGCAAGGGTAGGCAGCTAAGTCACCCCAATCAAGATCCAATCAAGGCACCAATGCTGTCTTGCACAAACAGAAATACTGCCTGTTATTTGTACTTCACAAATTCATGCGATTTACACCATTTTAAATGAAAATTTGATATACATTATTAAATAATATAAACTGTAACATATATATATATATATATATATATATACTAGTCCTGTACCGCTTACTTGTAAGTCTGTCAATATAAAGCTGCTTACTACTAACGGTATGTGAAAATTAGAACAAATGTTTGTGTGCCATGCATGCTTTATAGTCACCAATGCTATGAGAATTAGTTGATGAACAATATATTCTATTTAGTTGGGGTTCTAAATTGCATATTGAATACACTCAAAGAAGAATAAAGTAATAAGCAAAGAAATATTGGCAATTTAGTGCTTCTTCTGCTCAACTTAATCTTGCTGAAGTCAACAATTTTTACTTTTTCTCTCCCTCCCCCACCCACCTCAGTTAAAATTGCACAGTCCATCGAGCATTCAGATTAATAATCTTCATCTTCTGGATGAGTCACGTATGTAAAGGGTACTAATCCATATTCAGCACCAAGGCCACACAGCAGCCAGTCTGCATCCACTTTTGACATCACTCTCAGAATATCACCTTTTTTAAAGCTGAGTTGTCCTTTTTCGGTTGCTATGTGATGGCAAAGTGCTTTCACTTCTCTTGAAGGAAAAAAAGTAAAAATGTGTCTGAAAAGCTGACGCATAACGCAGAGCTCAATATTAATTACTTTTTCATGTTAGCTTTCTACTATTCCATCTCATTCTGCACTTTTGTGTTAAAATGTTTCAGTAAATCATTAAAAGCCATGCAAGAAAAAGTAATTATCTCAACAAATATTTGAGAGTCAATACATTTTAAGAATGTGTGTGTCCATCTCAAATGAAGCACTTGTGGAATTGTAATGTTTCCTGTACAATTTAATCTCTTATGAAATTATGTTACAGTTGCACTTTTTAGCTGATTATATGCCAGTAGAATGGAGGACAGTGAATATGAAGCATTTTTGTCTGGAGTATATTATTTTATTTCCTTTCCTTTTGTCATGGCACATGCGGGGTGAAAAATCTAGGTTCATTTATAGAAAATGATCAGCCCTTTCGATACACAACAGCTCAGGACATAAAAAGGGTTCTACACGGGCATGAATGGGACACACCTACGCAATTACTAATTCATTGGTCGATTGCTTGGCCCGACGCGTTTCATATTTCTGTTGCAAACAATTGGTTTGTTACAGTAGAAATCCGGAGGGGGTCGGAATAGTTTGGCCTCATGTCAAGCCATTCAGTTCATAGACCTTAAGATCCAAAAGATCTTTTTTAATTACATGTTTGATTGACAGGTGTATTTGAATGGGCAAATGCCACTTTGAATCCTCTGAATGGAAGACCATCTAATGTAGTTATGGGACAGACATTCTTAATGTCCTTTGTTCAGATACACCTTCAAAGGATTTTGAATGTTCCATCTGAAGCAGACTTCTTTCCAGTCATTCTGAAGACACCAAAGCTTATAGGCAAGGCAGAGACTTCTTGGAAGTAAACATACATGAAGGACTGTGGCTCAAGGGTCAGTTTTATGTTGCGTGTTAGTGCATGGAAAGTGTCCTTGTTGAGTACAGGAGTTGTTATATATGTAAACTTGTATATACTTTGTACAGCCACCAGAGGGCTCATCCCCTGGAGACCCAAGGGATCCCATAATCCCTTGGGAGCACAGGTACTTAAGGTGGCCTCACAGGCTGGAGAAGCATTCTGGAGACCTGCAATAAAAGACTACGGTCACACTTTACTTTGAGCTCACAGTATCCAGTCAGACTCTTTATTCATACATATCAACTGGCGACGAGATACAAATAACGAACCCTACCACAACGATGCAGAGAACAGTGGGCATCCTGGAGAAGTTTTCGGAGGGAGATGATTGGGAAACCTTCGTGGAGCGACTCGACCAATACTTCATGGCCAACGAGCTGGAAGGAGAAGCGAACGCTGCCAAACGAAGGGCGATTCTCCTCACCGTCTGCGGGGCACCAACGTATGGCCTCATGAAAAATCTGCTTGCATAGCAAAACCCACAGAGAGATCGTACGATGATTTGTGCACACTGGTCTGGGAGCATCTGAACCCGAAGGAAAGCATTCTGATGGCGAGATACCGGTTCTACACCTACAAAAGGTCTGAAGGCCAGGAAGTGGCGAGTTATGTCGCCGAGCTAAGACGCCTTGCAGGACATTGCGAATTTGAAGGACATCTGAAGCACATGCTCAGAGACTTTTTTGTACTTGGCATTGGCCATGAAATTATACTTCGCAAACTTTTGACAGTAAAGACCCAAGCTTGAGCAAGACCATAGCGATAGCCCAGGCGTGCATTGTCACCAGTGACTAACTAAGCAAATCTCTCAGCACATGAGTGCTACTACAAGTACTGTGAACAAAGTGATGTTGTTTTCAAATCACAACATACAGGGCAGGCCCCACATGCCTGCAGCTGCACATCCACAGATGTCTCGGAGTCCACCATCAAGGGTGATGAATGCAAGACCTTGTTGGCGCTGTGGGGGTGATCATTGTTTCCATTCCTGCCGCTTCAAAGGGTACGTTTGCAAGGGCTGTGGAACAATGGGACACCTCCAATGTATGTGCAGGCGAGCTGCAAATCCTGTTAATCCTGCAAACCACCATGTTGCAGAGGAGGACAGATCCACGGAGGATCACGACGAACCAGAGCCTCAGACCGATGAGGCAGAGGTAGATTGGGTGCACACATTTACCACAAAGTGTCCCCCAATAATGCTGAAGGTTGAACTAAATGGACTCCCAGTGTCAATGGAGCTGGACACATGCGCGAGCCAGTCCATTATGAGCAAAAAGACTTTAGATAAATTGTGGTGCAGCAAGGCCTCAAGGCCAATCTTGACTCCAATTCGCACAAAACTGAGAACTTACACAAAGAAACTGATTCCCGTAATCGGCAGTGCTACTGAAAAAGTCTCCTACAATGGAGCGGTGCACAAGCTACCACTCTGGGTGGTACCGGGCGATAGTCCCACGCTGCTCGGCAGGAGCTGGCTGGGAAAGATACGCTGGAACTGGGACGACGTCCGAGCGCTCTCGTCCGCTGACGACACTTCATGTGCCCAGGTCTTAAACAAGTTCCCTTCGCTGTTCGAACCAGGCATCGGGAAGTTCCAAGGAGCAAAAGTGCAGATCCACCTAATTCCGGGGGCGCGACCCATCCATCACAAGGCGAGAGCAGTACCGTACATGATGAAAGGGTAGAGATCGAGCTCGACCTGCTGCAAAGAGAGGGCATCATTTCGCCGATTGAATTCAACGAGTGGGCCAGTCAGATTGTTCCTGTCCTCAAGGGAGACGGCACCATCAGAATCTGTGGTGATTACAAAGTAACTATCAATCGTTTCTCGCTGCAGGACCAATACCCACTACCAAAGATCGCCGACCTTTTTGCTACGCTGGCGGGAGGAAAGACATTCACGAAGCTGGACTTGACCTCGGCCTACATGGCGCAGGAGCTGGAGGAATCATCGAAGGGCCTCACCTGTATCAACACGCATAAAGGTTTCTTCTTTTATAACAGATGCCCGTTTGGAATTCAATCAGCGGTGGCGGTATTCCAGAGAAACATGGAAAGTCGGTCCCGGGCATGGTGGTCTTCCAGGACGACATCTTGGTCACAGGTCAGGACACAAGTGAGCATCTGCAGAACCTGGAGGAGGTTCTTAGTGGACTCAACTACGTAGGGCTCAGATTAAAACGCTCGAAGTGCGTTTTCTTGGTGCCTGAAGTGGAGTTCCTGGGGAGAAGAATCGCGGCGGATGGCATCAGGCCCATCGATTCGAAGACGGAGGCAATCAAGAGCACACCGAGGCCACAGAATGTGACAGAGCTGCGGTTGTTTCGAGGACTCCTGAACTACTTTGGTAACTTCTTACCGGGTCTCAGCACACTGTTAAAACCACTGCATGTCTTACTGCGTAAAGGAGATGAATGGTTATGGGGCAAAAGCTAAGAAGATGCCTTTGTAAAAGCTAGAAAATTGTTATGCTCAAACAAATTGCTTGTGTTGTATGATCCATGTTAGCGTTTGGTACTAGCATGTGATGCATCATCATATGGCGTCGGGTGTGTATTGCAACAAGCTAATGATTTTGGGAAATTGCAACCGGTTGCTTATGCATCCAGGAGTCTAAGGCTGAGAAAGCCTACAGCATGATTGAAAAAGAATTGTTAAGCATGTCTATGGGGTAAAGAAAATGCATCAATATCTGTTTAGGATAAAATTTGAATTGGAAACTGACCATAAGGCATTGATATCCCTGTTTTCTGAGAGTAAGGGGATAAATACTTATGCATCGGCCCGCATCCAAAGATGGGCGCTCACGTTGTCCGCATACAACTACGCCATCCGCCACAGGCCAGGCACAGAAAACTGTACCCATGCTCTCAGTAGGCTGCCATTGCCCACCACGGCGTAGCCCGCAGATTTAGTCATGGTTATGGAAGCATTTAAGAGTGAGCAATCACCCATCACAGCCTGACAGATTAGAACCTGGACGAGCCAGGACCCCTTACTGTCCCTAGTTAAAAGCTGTGCGCTTCACAGGAGCTGGTCCAGTGTCCCAGTGGAAATGCAGGAAGAGATAAAGCCGTTCCAGCAGCGCAAAGATGAAATGTCTATACAGGCAGAGACACCTTCATCAGTGACCTCCACAGTAACCACCCAGGCATCATAATGATGAAAGCGATAGCCAGATCCCATGT
Source organism: Pristiophorus japonicus (assembly GCF_044704955.1). Classification (NCBI taxonomy): domain Eukaryota; kingdom Metazoa; phylum Chordata; class Chondrichthyes; family Pristiophoridae; genus Pristiophorus; species Pristiophorus japonicus. The sequence continues at coordinate 104,361,148 of NC_091978.1, read as the reverse complement.
GTGGTGGCCCGGTATTGATGCGGACTTAAGAGTCCTGCGTGCACATATGTAACACATGCTCGCAGTTAAGTAATGCACCCAGGGAGGCGCCATCAAGTTTATGGTCTTGGCCCTCCAAACCGTGGTCTAGGTTCCATGTCGACTATGCAGGCCCGTTCTTGGGTAAAATGTTCCTTGTGGTGGTAGATGCGTACTCCAAATGGATTGAATGTGAGATAATATCGGCAAGCACGTCTGCTGCCACCACTGAAAGCCTGCAGGCCATGTTTGCCACGCACAGACTACCCGATGTCCTTGTGAGCGACAACGGGCTTGTTTTACCAGTGTCGAGTTCAAAGAATTCATGACACGCAACGGGATCAAACATGTCACATCTGCCCCGTTCAAACCAGCATCCAATGGTCAGGCAGAAAGAGCAGTGCAAACTATCAAGCAGGGCTTGAAGAGGGTAACTGAAGGCTCACTGCAGACTCGCCTATCCTGAGTCCTGCTTAGTTACTGCACGAGACCTCACTCGCTCACTGGGACTCCACCTGCTGAACTGCTCATGAAAAGGGCATTTAAGATAAGGCTCTCATTAGTTCACCCTGACCTACGTGAACAGATAGAGAGCAGGCGGCTTCAACAGAGTACATATCATGATAGCGCAAATGTGTCACGCGAGATTGAAATCAGTGAATCTGTAATGAATTATGGACAAGGTCCCAAATGGCTTCCCGGCACTGTCGTGGCCAAAGAGGGGAGCAGGGTGTTTCGGGTCAAACTTTCAAATGGACTCATTCACCGGAAACACTTGGACCAAATCAAACTCAGATTCGACTATCCTGAGGAACCCACTTTGGACCCTACCTTCTTCGACCCCCCAACATACACACCAGTGGCAACCGACACCGCGGTTGGCCACGAAACAGAACCCATCATCCGCAGCAGCCCAGCAGGACTCACCACACCAGGCAGCCCAGCAAGGCCAGCTGCACAGCAGCCCAGCGAGGGCTCAACAGACGGTTCACCAATATCAGCATCTGCACCGAGACGATCAACCAGGGAAAGAAGGCCCCCAGATTTTCTCACCTTGTAAATAGTTACACTATTGACTTTGGGGGGGGCGGGGGTGCGGAGGGGAAAGTGTTGTTATAGATGTAAACTTGTATATACTTTGTACAGCCACCAGAGAGCTCATCCCCTGGAGTCCCAAGGGATCCCATAATCCTTTGGGAGCACAGGTACTTAAGGAGGCCTCACAGGCTGGAGAGGCACTCTGGAGACCTGCAATAAAAGACGAAGGTCACACTTTACTTTGAGCTCACAGTATCCAGTCAGACTCTTTATTCATACATAACAGGAGCCTTTGCTGTTTTTGATATTCTGAGAATAGTAGTCTTTAATTATTGTAAATCTACTATTTGTATTTAATACTGTTCATTTATTGGTTTACTGACTAGTAATTTATTGCTCAAATCACAATCTGTTAGCATTTATCTTCATCTTTCTGAAGTTAGTCAGAATGTAGCAAGCCCAACACGAGAGGGGTCGGTCTTAGATTTAGTTTTGGGGAATGAATCTGGGCAGGTTGAAGGGGTATTAGTGGGATAGCACTTGGGTGCCAGTGACCATAATTCAGTCAGATTCAAGTTGGTTATGGATAAGGACAAGAATAGGCCTGGAATAAAAGTTCCGAATTGGGGAAAAGCTAATTTTGCTAAGTTAAGGAGTGATTTGGCCATAGTGGACTGGAAACAGCTACTTGTGGGTAAATCAGTGTCGGAACAGTGGGAGGCATTCAAGGAGGAGATCCGGAAGGCTCAGGCCAAACATGTGCCCTTAAAGAAAAAGGGTGGGAAAATTATTCCAGAGCCCCCTGGATGTCGAGGGACTCACAGGGGAGGATTAAAAAAAGAAAGGGACGCTTATGTCATATACCAATGGCTAAATACTATAGAATCATTAGAGGAATATACAAAGTTAAGAGGCAAAATTAAAAAGGAAATTAGGAATGCTAAAAGAGAGCACGAGAAATTCTTGGCCAGTAAAATTAAGGAAAACCCTAAGATGTTCGACAAATATATTAAGAGTAAGAGGGTAACTAAAGAAAGGGGAGGGGCTGTTAGAGACCATGAGGGTAATCTGTGTGTGGAGGCAGAAGATGTTGGTAGGGTTCTCAACGAATACTTTGCATCTGTTTTCACAAAGGAAAGGGGCAATGCAGATACTGCTATCGAGGAGGAATGTGATATACTGGATGAAATAAATATACTGAGAGAGGAGGTATTAAGGGGTTTAGCAGATTTGAAAGTAGATAAGTCCCCAGGCCCGGATGAAATGCATCCCGGGCTGTTGAGCAAAGCAAAAAAGGAAACAGCAGAGGCCTTGACCATCATTTTCCAGTCCTCTTTGGATTTGGGCATGGAGCCAGAGGATTGGAGAACTGCTAATGTAGTACCCTTGTTTAAAAAGGGAAAAAGGGATAGGCTGAGTAATTACAGGCCTGTCAGCCTAACCTCAGTGGTAGGAAAATTATTGGAAAAAATCCTGAAAGACCAGATAAATCTGCATTTGGAAAGGCAAGGATTAATTAGGGACAGTCAGCACGGATTTGTTGAGGGAAGATAGTGTTTGACTAACTTGATTGAATTTTTTGAGGAGGTAACCAAGAGGGTCGATGAGGGTAGTGTGTACGATGTAGTATATATGGACTTTAGCAAGGCTTTTGATAAGGTCCCACATGGTAGACTGGCCATGAAGCTTAAAGCCCTGGGATACAGGGCAAAGTGGCAAGTTGGATCCAAAATTGGCTTGGAGGTAGGAAGCAAAGGGTAATGATTGATGGATGTTTTTGCAACTGGAAGGATGTTTCCAGTGGGGTTCCGCAGGATCACATGCTTTTTGTGGTATGCATCAACGATTTCTGGAGTACTGCGTGCAGTTCTGGTTGCCGTATTATAGGAAGGACGTGATTGCACTAGAGAGGGTGCAGAGGAGATTTACTAGGATGCTGCCTGGAATGGAGAATCTTAGTTATGAGGACAGATTGGATAGGCTGGGTTGATTCTCATTGGAACAGAGGAGGTTGAGAGGAGACCTCATTGAGGTGTATAAAATATTGAGGGGGCTGGACATAGTAGAGAGTAAGGGTCTATTTCCATTGGTGGAGGGGTCTATTACGAGGGGGCATAGTTTTAAGGTGGTTGGTGGAAGGTTTAGAGGGAATTTGAGGGGGGGCTTCTTTACGCAAAGGGTTGTGGGGGCCTGGAACTCGCTGCCTGGAAGAGTGGTGGATGCAGAAACCCTCACCACTTTTAAGAAATGGTTGGATGGGCACTTGAAGTGCAGTAACCTGCAGAGTTATGGACCTAGAGCTGCTAATTGGGATTAGACTGGATGACTTCTTGTTGGACGGCGCAGATATAATGGTCAGTGCGGCAGGGAATAGAATACGGCCAGGGTGATCGCCTGGACTAGTTTCGATCGCCTGGATGGGTTGGAGAGGAATTTTCCCAGATTTTTTCTCCCTAAATTGGCCTGGGTTTTTATCTGGATTTTGCCTCTCCCAGGACATCGCATGCCTCCGGTTGGGGTGGAGTGTAGAATGTTTCAGTGTCGCAGTCGTGTGAGGCGGTCTGGTTGGGCTGGTGCTCTTTGCCTTTCTGTCATTGTTCATCGGTTTATATGTAACATAGAAACATAGAAAATAGGTGCAGGAGTAGGCCATTCTCCCCCTCGCGCCTGCACCGCCATTCAATAAGATCATGGCTGATCATTCTCTCAGTACCACCTTCCTGCCTTCTCGCCATACCCCTTGATCCCTTTAGCCGTAAGGGCCACATCTAACTCCCTCTTGAATATATCCAATGAACTGGCATCAACAACTCTCTGCGGTTGAGAATTCCACGGGTTAACAACTCTCTGAGTGAAGAAGTTTCTCCTCATCTCAGTCCTAAATGGCTTACCCCTTATCCTTAGACTATGTCCCCTGGTTCTGGACTTCCCCAACATTGGGAACAGTCTTCCTGCATCTAACCTGTCCAGTCCCGTCAGAATTTTGTGTGTTTCTATGAGATCCCTTCTCATCCTTCTAAACTCCAGTGAATACAGGCCAAGTCGATCCAGTCTCTCCTCATATGTCAGTCCTGCCATCCCAGGAATCAGTCTGGTGAACCTTTGCTGCACTCCCTCAATAGCAAGAACGTCCTTCCTCAGATTAGGAAACCAAAACTGAACACAATATTCCAGGTGAGGCCTCACCAAGGCCCTGTACAACTGCAGCAAGACCTCCCTGCTCCTATACTCAAATCCCCTAGCTATGAAGGCCAACATACCATTTGCCTTCTTCACCGCCTGCTGTACCTGCATGCCAACTTTCAATGACTGATGTACCATGACACCCAGGACTGATTGCACCTCCCCTTTTCCTAATCTGCCGCCATTCAGATAATATTCTGCCTTTGTGTTTTTGCCTCACATTTATCCACATTATACTGCATCTGCCATGCGTTTGCCCACTCACCTAATCTGTCCAAGTCACCCTGCAGCCTCTTAGCGTCCTCCTCACAGCTCACACCACCACCCAGCTTAGTGTCATTTGCAAACTTTGCGATATTACACTCAATTCCTTCATCTAAATCATTAATGTATATTGTAAATAGTTGGGGTCCCAGCACTGAGCCCTGCGGCACCCCACTAGTCACTGCCTGCCATTCTGAAAAGGACCCGTTTATCCCGACTCTCTGCTTCCTGTCTGCCAACCAGTTCTCTATCCACGTCAGTACATTACCCCCAATACCAAGTGCTTTAATTATGCACACCAATCTCTTGTGTGGGACCTTGTCAAAAGCCTTTTGAAAGTCCAAATACACCACATCCACTGGTTCTCCCTTGATCACTCTACCAGTTACACCCTCAAAAAATTCTAGAAGATTTGTCAAGCATGATTTCCCTTTCATAAATCCATGCTGACTTGGACCGATCCTGTCACTGCTTTCCAAATGCGCTGCTATTTCATCTTTAATAATTGATTCCAACATTTTCCGCACCACTGATGTCAGGCTAACCGGTCTATAATTACCCATTTTCTCTCTCCCTCCTTTCTTAAAAAGTGGTGATACATTAGCTACCCTCCAGTCCATAGGAACTGATCCAGGGTCGATAGACTGTTGGAAAATGATCACCAAAGTATCCACTATTTCTAGGGCCACTTCCTTAAGTAGTCTGAGATGCAGGCCCCGGGGATTTATCAGTCTTCAATCCCATCAATTTCCTGCCTAATAAGGATTTCCTTCAGTTCCTCCTTCTCACTCGACCCTCGGTCCCCTAGTATTTCCAGAAGGTTATTTGTGTCTTCCTTCGTGAAGACAGAACCAAAGTATTCGTTCAACTGGTCTGCCATTTCTTTGTTCCCCATTATAAATTCGCCTGAATCTGACTGCAAGGGACCTACGTTTGTCTTCACTAATCTTTTTCTCTTCACATATCTATAGAAGCTTTTGCAGTCAGTTTTTATGTTCCCAGCAAGCTTCCTCGCATACTCTATTTTACCCCTCCCAATTAAACCCTTTGTCCTCCTCTGCTGAATTATAAAATTCTCCCAGTCCTCAGGTTTGCTGCTTTTTCTGGCCAATTTATGTCTCTTCTTTGGATTTAATACTATCCTTAATTTCCCGTGTTAATCATGGTTGAGCCACCTTCCCCATTTTATTTTTACTCCAGGCAGGGATGTACAATTCTTGATGTTCATCCATGTGACCTTTAAATGTTTGCCATTGCCTATCCACCATCAATCCTTTAAGTATTATTCACCAGTCTATTCTAGCCAATTCACATCTCATACCATCGAAGCTACTTTTCCTTAAGTTCAGGACCCTAGTCTCTGAATTAACTGTGTCACTCTCCATCTTCATCAGGAATTCTACCATATTATGGTCACTCTTTCCTAAGGGGCCTCGCACAACAAGATTGCTAATTAGTCCTTTCTCATTACACATCACCCAGTCTAGGATGGTCAGCCCTCTAGTTGGTTCCTCGACATATTGATCTAGAAAACCATCCCTAATGCACTCCAGGAAATCCTCCTCCACCGCATTGCTACCAGTTTGGTTAGCCCAATCTGTCCTTTGGTATTCCGTAGCTCCACCCATACCGATTCCACATCATCCAAACTAATGTCCTTCCTTACCATTGCATTAATTTCCTCCTTAACCAGCAATGCCACCCCACCTCCTTTACCTTTCTATCTATTCTTCCTGAATGTTGAATACCTCTGGATGTTGAGTTCCCAGCCTTGGTCACCCTGGAGCCATGTCTCCGTGATACCAATTACATCATATCCCTTAACAGCTATCTGCACAGTTAATTCGTCCACCTAGTTATGAATACTTATCACATTGAGGCACAGAGCCTTCAGGCTTGTCTTTTTAACACACTTTGTCCCTTTAGAATTTTGCTGTAATGTGGCCCTTTTTGCTTTTTGCCTTGGGTTTCTCTGCCCTCCATTTTTACTTTTTTTCTTTCTATTTTTTGCTTCTGCCCCCATTCTACTTCCCTCTGTCTCCCTGCATAGGTTCCCATCCCCCTGACATATTAGTTTCACCCCTCCCCAACAGCACGAGCAAACACTCCCCCTTGGAGATTGGTTCCGGTCCTGCCCAGGTGCAGACCGTCCGGTTTGTACTGGTCCCACCTCCCCAAGAACTGGTTTCAATGTCCCAGGAATTTGAATCCCTCCCTTCTGCACCACTCCTCAAGCCACGTATTCATCGGAGCTATCCTGCGATTCCTACTCTGACTAGCACGTGGCACTGGTAGCAATCCTGAGATTACTACCTTTGAGGTCCTACTTTTTAAATTTAGCTCCTAGCTCTCTAAATTCATCTTGTAGGACCTCATCCCGTTTTTTACCTATATTGTTGGTACCTATATGCATCACGACAACTGGCTGTTCACTCTCCCCCTTCAAAATGTCCTGCAGACGCTCTGAGACATCCTTGACCCTTGCACCATGGAGGCAACATACCATCCTGGAGTCTCGATTGCGGCCGCAGAAACGTCTATCTATTCCCCTTACAATAGAATCCCCTATCACTATAGCTCTCCCACTCTTTTTCCTGCCCTCCTGTGCAGCAGAGCCACCTAAGGTGCCATAAACTTGGCTGTTGCTGCTCTCCCCTGCAACAATGCCCAAAGCGGTGTATCTGTTTTGCAGGGGGATGACCGCAGGGGACCCCTGCACTAACTTCCTTTCACTGCTTTTCCTGTTGGTCACCCATCCCCTATCTGGCTGTGTACCCTTTATCTGCGGGGTGTGGCCAACTCACTAAACGTGCTATTCACGATATCCTCAGCTTCGCGGATATTCGAGAGTAAATCCACCCTCAGCTCCAGTGCCGTAACACAGTCTGTCAGGTGCTGTAGCCGGATGCAGTTCCTGCACATGTAGTCGTCAGGGACACTGGAAGCATCCCTGACTTCCCACATAGCGCAGGAGGAGCATGACATGTGTCCGAGCTCTCCTGTCATGACTTAACCCTTAGGTTAACTTAATTTGGCAACAACAATGATAAAGTTACCTACTGATAGGGAAAAGAAAAACTACTCACCAATCATCAGCCAATCACTTACCCCCTTGGCAGTGACGTCACCTTTCGATTTCTTTCTACTTCTTTGTTTACCTTCTGCCCCTGCAGCTGTAATCTTTAGGGCTGATGCCTGAGGGCTGTGCGGACACGATGGGCCGAAATGGCCTCCTTCTGCGCTGTAAATTTCTATGTTTCTATGTTTCTAAAGCACATGACAGTATATGACGGAAGTTGAAACAAAGGGATAAGGGTTCTTCTCTGTTTGACATTTGAGCTTACTGCATTGGGCTTGTAAAAGGCATACTGTCATCGGAAGATAGTGCTCATTTACATAGATGGCGTGTGATGCTGTACTTGACGAAAACTTTTCATGCAAAATCGGAAAAAAGTAACAGAACAGTATTAAGTTGAATAGGTGGGTAAAGGTTGTTCTGCATAACAAATATAAAGCAAGATCATGTTAAATACAAGTGGCAGATAAAGGTTAATAAAATGAAAATATAGGAGGGAAAGTGTAAGGGAAAGAGAAAAATAGCTCAGCATTACGAATAGGTTCCCATAGGGCTAGACTTTCACCTTCATTTTCGGCACTTTTCTCGGCAGTACAGCTGTTTTTTGATGAAAAACCGCCCGGTGAAAGTTTCCTCTTTATTTTTTTTTTAAAAAGAGTTCCGCCCACATTTTGCAAAGACCCACCGGGTAGCAAACCGTCTACGTATATCTGCATGCACGCCGAAAACACTGCCAGGGTCTAAGTTTTGCCTCAACGGGGACCCATACACTTCGCCGAGGAAACCACCCACAAAAAGCTGCCTGAAACAGGGCGATAGGTGAGTACCCTACAAAGTAAGGTACATTAAAGGTTTTTTATAATTATTTTTAAAATTCTAAAATGGTGATTACGTTAAAAAGTGTCTTGAGAATGCTTTGTAACTTTATTTTTTGTTTAAGTGAAAAAATATTTTTTTATTTTTTTCCACCCTCCCTCGGTCCAACTGCAGCTTCGGACTAAATTTTAAATGTTACCATCCATTCAAGATGTGCAAGATCCATTTTCTCACCGGGTGATTTTTTTTTTACCTTTATTATGGAAATTTTCACCAGCATTAGTTGCAGAATGTTAGCGATGTTTCTGGGTGGCAATTGGGCAGTGAGGGGCTTTAGGGAAAGTCTAGCCCATGGTTTTTATGTGCAGCTAGGCTACATTGCAGTACCAACTGGCATTACTATATTTATGATATTATGTGTGATGTAAATCACTGGCACCTGCCAAAGTGCAGCCTGCGATCCAAATCATGCCAGCATAGTTGACAATTTTACAGATCAACAAACTAACTAAACTTTATATGATTATATCTGATCAAGTAAACATATTTTCAAATAATAGTTAATGATTCTCAGCTAAAAGTTCTGTCCAATTATATTTTTGGTTATCAACAATTTTATATGATCTCCCCATATTGCTCTGTGAGTAAATGCATCATCAGTCATATGAAGGACCCAATGTGATTCACACTCTGGGCTGAGTTAGCTAATCTCAGTTGGGGTACCCCAGCACCCCAGCCTTAGACAGTTAATTATGGGCAGCATTCCTCCTTCACGATTCACTGAAGTTGAACTTTCATAGTCTCAAAACAGGTGAAGATCTGCATAAAATGTTTGCTCCTAAAATACATCGAGTCAGTAATTCTAGAGTATGAAACAGAGCAAGAAGTGATTAAGGCATACTGCTAAGTGCACAGATATCACCTTCCATATGATTTAAGAATACAAGGCAATTCAGTATACTATACAACCTCTCGAAATGTTGATGCCAAGAACTGCATGATCATTGTGATTGAACAACGAACTGTCAAAATTTTAAGGATAAATATTTAGGATAACCGGTGACCTAGAATTGTGGCTAATGTAAAGACTGGTCCTTTAAAAAAAATAGGCTTACTTTGCAAACATTTAAAATTAAATGCATTTGTAGGGTTATGCACGCAAATATGTTTTTGGATCAATCAGAAAAGTAAGGGGATTAATCATCCCCCACCCACCTAAACTTTTACTTTAAAAATCTTTAGGATAATGTTGCAGTGCAGCACACCTGCTGTACCATAGGTCCATGCCTATAATTCCTCACATGGTCAGTTCTTGCTCTCAATTGTGGTGTCAGTGGGAGGAACCAAAATGCTTCCTCACAGGAAAGGACAGAGGGGACAATTTGGTATGCTTTGGTGAATTTATTTCTGACTGGCATTGCCACAGGCCTTAAAACAGATCACATGTCTGTCCTGTCTTGGCTGGAGATTAATGTATGAGCTGAGGAAACAAGTGTGAAAATAAGTTAGGAAAATGGTGCAGAACAGAATCCTATAGTAAGTGCTCTAAATTTATGAATAAAGCAAACAAATATACTGAAATTATTTAAATTTTTTTTTACAGGTACTCCAAGTACACTTTTTTGTCCTACCAGCATCTAATTTACATACAATAACATCAATAAACCAAGCAGCTAAACTGGTTATTTTTTGTTCCTACAATGTTCTCTCTTACTGTTCCCTTATTTCCTTTTCCAAAGGCACTAATTCTTCAGAAAAAAGCCACAAGGCTGATACTTGGCATTAGAGAATTGAGTTATGATAAAAGATCGGACAAGTAAAGCATCCCAACCACTGTTCTCATTGAAATCAGCTAACTCAAGACAGACTGAGCATTAAATCTGGGGCCTTCCGATTTGTAGGGCTTAGTGCTATACTGAACATAACCTTTACCGAACAGGATATTAGAGAAGCTAGTCTTACACATCCAGCCAATGAAACTATTTAATAACAGAAGGCGTAACTACCTAGATTCAGGAAAATAATGTAAATACTACTACCGCTCATGTTGAGCTTTTGTTTCTCGAGATTCTGGCTGACTACCTCCAGACTGTGGATTGATTTGTTCTGCTATCTGCTGAGGTCCTCTCCATTTTCCAGTTCCCACTGTTTGCACCATTAGATCATACACTGATTTATCAAGTCCGAGCCAACCAGAAGGTAATCTGGAGAAAAAGGAATGGAAAATATTAATTAAAAAAATAAACATGTCAGTGCTTTTAAAAACATTGCTGTTCTAGCGCCAGAAATTCCACCCGTACCTCACCATAGGCAAGCTTCATAACTAAGGTTTTCACACCAGCACATTTTCCCCTAGTGTCTAATCTGACAGTGTCTTACAAGGAGCAAGCAAGGAGAAAATTATTTGAAATCTGGTGAAATACTATCAGGGGGCCTAAATTTTCCTAAAAGTTGCCCTGTTTTTTTTTGGAGTAAGTAGCTTTTTTTGGGGTAACTTAAAAATCGCAAATTTCCCCATTTAACTTGCTCCAATGTAAGTCAGTTAGTTAGGTTTTTTTCAAGTTTAGTTTGTTCTCTCTAAAAGGGGGCGTGGCAAGCCACTTACGCCTCTTCTGGCCATAGAAGTAAATTTGGCCAGCTAAAAGTTACTCCAACCTAACTTAGGCCAGTGTATGTGGCCACTTTTGTAGGCACAGAAAAAACCTTACCTACATTTAAGAAATCAGCGCAGATAACCAGAGATGCGGGGGGTGGGGTGCGGAGAGAAGGTGAGTGAGAGGATTCTAAAGCACTAAAGACCTTCACAACATCAGCACAACATTACAACATCTTCAGCACAACAGCTGCACATTAAAAATAAATGAAAGATAAATCAGCTACTGAAAATAGAGCAGTCCTACCTTGCCGACTGCAGAACGCACCGGCTCGCCCTCCCGCCAGGGCTAGGGGCGGCAGGCATGCATGACTGTAGGGGTGAGGGAGTTCTACTTTTTACAGTTGGCCCTAAATGTTGCGTGGTCCTAATGGAGGATGATTCAGTTTTGATGCAAAATATCTTTTATTGGAAATTTTACAGTGCACTTCAACAATAACAACAACAACAGCAATAACAGCAAAGAAAGGCTGCACCCATCCCTCACCCACATCGGGGGAAAGTGTACTTCCTCATAGGGTCGGTGATGGTGGTGGGGGGGGTGGTTGGGGGCCTGGCTTGGGTCTGACCAGTGGCTGGTGCGTGGATTGAAGTGGGAGTAGCATTTGAGTATCCGGCCTTTGTGCCCTTATTGCAGCAGCTAGTTCCCTCATGCATTCTGCCATCGTCTGCACACTCTCTGAAATGCCTGCCCTCACTTCCTGTCTTAGTGCAGAGATTTCACCCGACAGTGTCGCAACCTCATCACGCACCCCACTGAGGCCGCCACGAGTGATCTTGTGAGGGCATTGGCCTCCTCATCCAATGAAACAACCTGATTAACCTCTGCTGAGGGCTGCCTCTCAGGAGAGACTGGTTGGCTTCTCCTTCCCCTCGCCGTGGGTCTACTAGTGGCACCCCTCCAGTGCGAGGCGCAGGCTGGGACGGTGGGGGACTGGGTGTCCCAAGATGCATTTCCCGACCGCCACTGGGACCGGCGACCTCGGAAGGTGTGAACCCATGGAATGTTGCCGAAGAGCTCATGGAGGGTCCTGGCAGTGTGATGCCCTGTGCTATGTCCTGATCCGTATCGTGGTCAGCATTCTCCTGATCACACATTTCCATGGACCCCTCCTCCCCCCACCCATCTTGGTCTGAAGCGCACGCATCTGGTTCCTCTGGTGGATCTTCAGGATCTTGGAGTGGCTTCTTCTTCTGCAAAATACCACAGAACAGTCAAATGGTTAGCAGCACAGGAGGGGGCAGGATGGGTGGCATGAATAGTCTCACGCGTAGCAGGTCAGTCAGCAGGTTGATTTGAAGGGCCACTATATGCATTTTAATGACTCACCCTCACCCTCGCGTGTGGGTCCAGCTTGTGCAGAGCTGATTCTTTTTCTGCCGGTGCGACTCAGCAAGGCAGCAACCCTCTGTTCCAGGTGTCAGTTGGTGCAGATTTGGTGGACCTCCTCCAGTTATGGTTCTCTCCCTTTTGTTGTGGGCCAATTTCTTCTGCAAAGATGAAAATATTAATTTTCAGACATGGTATGCTTCTGATGGGTGGGACACATACAGATGGTCACATTTTCCATTGCAATTCAATTTAAAGATGAAGATATTACTTACACTCACTACTTGACCAATGTCCTGCCATTTCTTCTTGCACTGGCTTCCAGATCTTGCGGTGTTGACCCCAGCCGAGAATTCTTCTGCAACGAGGTTCCATCTTTTCTTCATTTTCTTGGGTGAAACTTTTGAGGGACCACTCTTGCTGATATCCAGCTCCAGCCATTTCTCCTCAATTACAGTCACTAATTTCTCCACTTCCTCATGGAGGAAATTCCTGGTTCATCTTACACGCTCTTGCGCCATTCATCTATTGGACTCACACGCAATTAATGTTCAAAAATCACACTTCACACCTTTCTTCCACCTATCCAGCACTCCTTTCCACTCCCTCAGCCACACAAAAATCAATATTCAAAGCTCACCTTTATATATGCTCCATTACCAATGATTCTGAGGATGCTCTCCCTTTAATTGGCCGATTGCCAAGCTTCCTGTTGCACTGTGCATGCGCGCACGCTGGACCGCCCATTGCACATGCGCGCACGCTCAAACGGTCATGCGCCCCCCTTCCGGCACTCCACAAAACGCTGGGCCCAAGCCTTGCCCCCCTGCTGGCCGTACTGAGCAAGCGCGGCCGAAGCTTCGCACCCGCCCCCCCCCCCCCCCACCAGGCTCTGCAGCGCCACGCCGATGGATCTGGACGACGAGGGAGCGGCCAAATTGAGGTGTAAATTTTTGGCGCTTTTTTCCCCCCACGAAGTCGGCGCACCACATCTAACTACGCTGCTCTAAGCGGCTGGGGAAATTTGGGGCCATGGTGTTATACTAGTTTGTAACCAGGTTACAAATATCCTGTAACTGAAGCCAGAAATAACAATAAAATTATACATTTGCTGCAAAAATCTTGAATTTGAAGAAACGTGTCACACATTTTTCAAATTTCACTTATCATTAAAAATTTACAGAATCACACTGACAGATGTGACAGAAATATGTGTATTTTTTGAAACAAAGATCTATTAGTATATCCGTATAAAACCTTCATTGATTTTTCAATCAGAGCGCAAAACATAAAACATTTATAGAAAAGAGCACGTGAAATGGAAACACGTTTACAGTAACTGGGACACTAGTCAGATATTTTGTGACGGGGGTGGTGCAGAGACACAGCACTCCAGTACTCAGAGCAGCTATGCCATAGGCCAATGGGATGCCGATTTACTCCCGTGTTTCCTCACATGCTAAGTTGAGAATCTCAGCCATGCTGTCAGAAGCCAAGCGCTTCCTCCACCAGGAAGAATGTGAAAACTCTAAAGTTCTATAAAGCTAGTCATTCTGAATCACTTGTCGCATCTGATTCAAAGTTGGCAATTATGAGGGTGGTACAGAGGATTAAGCACAGTGTTTGTCACTTCTGGTACATAGGTTTCAATCCAGTCCAGAATAATGGGATGAAGATCTAATTTCTCTGAATTTGGGCAGATTAGCCTAACTCCAAGTGAGCATTGGCTTACAATTCAGCAGTTATAGGGAAATAGTGCAAATAATTTGACCAGAAGCCCTATAAATGGAAAGAAGCAAAATGCAAACAAAATCTTAAGTGCTAAATAAACTTTGTAGCAAACTAGAAAATTAAATTACTTCGGTGACTAAAAATAGATTTACTACAACCTATGAAAACAAATGTGCAGTTCATCTCAAATTGTGATGTTCTTTTATGAAAGGCTGCAATAAGGTGGGGTTTTCAATAGTTTGTAGCACCCCTTAAAGCCTCTCTACCATCTGCAAGTCTCGAGTCAGGAGTGTGATGGAATACTCACCATGTGCCTGGATAGGTGCAGCTACAACAACACTCAGGAAGCTCAATACCATGCAGGGCAAAACAGTTCACTTGATTGGTGCCCCTCTACTGGATTCAATATCCACCCCCTCCATCCATGTACGATCTGCAGGAGACACTGGAGCAACTCACCAAGGTAACTTCAATAGCACCTGCGACCTCTACCACGGAGAAAGGCAAAAGTAGCAATGTTGTGGGCACCATCATCTACAAGTTTCCCTCCAAGTCATATACCAAACTGACCTGGACATATATATTTTTGTTCCTTCATCGTCACTGGGTCAATAGCCTGGAATTCCCTACCTAACGCCATTGTCGGAGCACCATCACCACAAGAACTGCAGCGGTTCAAGTAAAATGCAGCTTTGCCAGCGTTGCAACATTCCGAGAATAAGTAAAAACAAAAGTCTCACCTGCTTTTCTGTGATTTGACCAACCGTGACTCTTCCTTTCTAGTCTGATTTACACTTGCACCAAACAATCGGCCCAGCCACATTCCTTGTTTGCCTTCAGTAGGCTCCAGGTTTGGCTTCTTTTCTGGTTGTGCAGCATGATCCTGTGAAGCCATGCGTGCATTCACCTTGCTATGTTTAAGTTCATGTAGCACAGACTCTGGAGGACTCCCCATCCAAGAAGGTTTGGCTTCATTTTTAGAATACTCAGGCTGAGTTGTCTTTAAGAGTTCCTTCGTGGCTGCTGCCTCATTTGACTCAGTCTGACTGGACACCACTTTGCAAATGTCCGAATTTTGTAATTCAGATATAGACACATTCTCTGCTCCTTCTGTAACACCCTCTCGAAGTGACTCTTTCTCCATACCTACACTTAATCGTAGAGGTACAGCAGCTGTACTTTGCTTCTTTCTCTTCTCCCATTTTACAAACTTTGATTCTTCTGAAGACGCTTCAATGTATACCTGCGAGCTCTGCATGAGCTGGTACCACCATCCTGCTTGCTTGTCCTTCTTCATCTCAGTTACTTTCTCCTTTCTCGTTCTTTCTACACTCTCCAGATCTTCATCTTGTTTATCCAGTAATACTGCATCTCTTGCTATTGCACCCTTTGGTGTAGCTGCACTTTGTGTGATTCTTTCTGATTTGTCCTCCCTGTTCTGTTCAGGTCCCAAACTCACATGACTGCCATCATTGGTTCTCATCAGCTGGAAGGTGGAGTGCACGGACTGCAAGAGGTCCTGCTTGACTTTGAGCTGTTCCTTCTTCTTTTGCTGCTCTTTATTCATTTGAATAACATGATGTTCAAACATCAAATCTAGATCGAAGGGCAGTAACGAGAGAGGCTGCAGTAAAAGAAGGAGTTCCTCAAATAGTGGCTGGCAAACACTGTGCGACAGTGCTAGAAAACCAGTGGGCAGATAGTGAACTCCGATAATATCTAACCAAAGAGAAGAAACAATTAGTGTCATAGTTTAGTTAGACAAATATGAAGCATGCCACAGGAGGGCAAAATGCTGCTACTCAAGTATGCACGCAGACACCCTACAAGCCAAAATTCAACAATACCACCAGTTTCTCTGCAGGCTTGAATAATACATAAATGTATGCAAGACCAGATTTATTCATTACAGGGTACTAACATGGACTGCTAGTTTGATACCTAGTTTGAAGAACCGAGATGATAAATCTGATGAGTCCAAGGTGATTATGGCTTCAGCTGGGATTCAAATCTATGGCCCCAAAATGTGGTGAATATTTCACAAAATATAAAAAAAAACAGACATCAACATTTTGTGGCAGAACTGTTCATTGGCATCCTGCTGTACACCAGTTCAAGTACAACCTCCCTTATCGGCACCCTCGGGACCTGGCCTGTGCCGGATAAGGGATTTTGCCAGACGCGGGGGCGGTCACGTGTTCTACCGTCTTTTACAACTACCAACCCCCAGCCCCAGCCAGCCAGCCCCGATACAGATATCCCCAACCCCGCAATCCACTGCCTCCCACCCCCCTCCCCTCCTACAATCTCCAAGATTCACAATCTCCAAGACTCATTCAAAGTAATGAAGAGGTCTTTTCTTTTTGTTTGGCAGAGCGCTGAGGGCAGCGGGGAGGGGAGGAGCGGCCAGCCCGAAGACGTGGCCCGCCCCCGGAGGGAGCACCGACGGCAGCGGGGAGGGGAGGACTCCGTGCGCCGAGCCGGGATCGCGATAAGAGCAAGCCCGCCCAGCCTAAGCGGAGCTATGGCGGCTCTGTGGTTGCAGAAGTTCCCGGCATCGAGGAGAAAGATAGCGGCCAAGCTCAGCAAAACGGAAAACTAGCCGGCGGGGGGGGTTTTAAACATTTAAAAAAAAAATAACATATCAAGAATTAATTTATAATTTAATTCAAAATATAATTATTAGTAGTGCAGGTTGAACCTCTCTCCTCATCTTCCCACCCCCACCCCCGCCCCCCGACTTGAATACCCACCCTTAAGGCCACTTAGGCAATCAGTGCCTTCAGAACCAGACCCGAGGAAGGAGTCTCCATCTTCAGGGGAGCAGAGAATATTGGTGAGTATGAAAAAAAATTATCTGCACATGCGCCACCCGGGAATGGTGGTGCTGGTTAAGAGAGTCCCGGATAAGGGAGGTTCAACTTGTACAATTATATCTCATTAACTTCTTGAATGAATATTAACATCTTGCTATTCATGAGAAATTTAATTTTCATGCACAGCTAGCTATTTGGCTGTTTATTCTTTGTTACAACCTGAACAACATAGCAAGGAGCCAGGATAGTGAAGTTCCAATACATAAAAAAATGCAGTTTGCTGGAAAATGATAATACTGCAGTAGCTTATAAAACTGATTTATATTTAGGGACCATTATAATTTTTTTTTTAAACCAAATTCTCATCCTCATTCCTTACACATGTGCAATTCCTGCTTTCTCCCTTCACTGCTGCCAATAACCCCGTCCTCGTCTTGTCAGATCTGAGCTGCTCAACCTACACCTACTCTCAGCAGACCTCACCAATTCGCACTGTGGCCACTTTCTGCAAATGCATGACATCCCCACTCCGATGACAACTGCCTAGTTCTCCCTTTCACCTAATGCCCCACATCCAGAGGAAACACATATCCTTATTAGCTACTCATACCACTGGTCCCAAACTTTTTCCAGAGAGTGCAGAATTTCAGGGCATGTGCCAGGATAGGCAGAGGACTCCCATATTCCATGGAAGTAACCGCAGGGGAGGAGGAGGCCCTTGAAATAAGCGGGATCAGTAATACCCTCAGTATTGGTGGTGGAGAGGTTGGTGGATCCGCAGAGCAAGGTGACCGATTTCAACTTAAACACACTTGTCTCACACAGTCAACTGCATCTTACATAAGAACATAAGAAATAGAAGCAGGAGAAGGCCATATGGCCACTCGAGCATGCTCTGCCATTTAATACAATCATGGCTGATCCGATCATGGATTCAGGTCCACTTCCCTGCCCGCTCTCCATTATCCCTTATTCCCTTATCATTTAAGAAACTGTCTGTTTCTATCTTAAATTTATTCAATGTCCCAGCTTCCACAGCTCTCTGAAGCAGCGAATTCCACAGATCCACAACCATCTGAGAGAAAAAATTTCTCCTCATCTCAGTTTTAAATGGGCGGCCCCTTATTCTAAGATTATGGCCCCTAGTTCTAGTCTCCCCTATCAGCAGAAACATCCTCTATGCATCCACCTTGTCAAGCCCCCTCATAATCTTATAGGTTTCGATAAGATCACCTCTCATTCTTCTGAATTCCATTGAGTAGAGGCCCAATCTACTCAACCTTTCATCCTAAGTCAATTCCCTCATGTCTGGAATCAACCTTGTGAACCTTCTCTGAACTGCCTCCAAAGCAAATATATCCTTTCGTAAATATGGAAACCAAAACTGCACGCAGTATTCTAGGTGTGGCCTCACCAATACCTTGTACAACTGTAGCAAGACTTCACCGCTTTTATAGTCCATCCCCTTTGCAATAAAGGCCAAGATTCCATTGGCCTTCCTGATCACTTGCTGTACCTGCATACTAACCTTTTGTGATTCATGCAGAAATGCCCCCAGGTCCCTCTGTACTGCAGCACTTTGCAATCTTTCTCCATTTAAATAATAACTTGCTCTTTGATTTTTTTTCTGCCAAAGTGCATGACCTCATACTTTCCAACATTATACTTCATCTTCAGCCTACTTCAACAAATCAACCAGTACGTGAAGTGCTTCATATGGACATTTACATTTTCTAGCTACCGTTACTAAATCTTCACCCTTTGTCATGTTTGTAACCTTCACATAACTGTAACCCTTATGTAACAACACTGTGCACTGTACACATCTGAGTAATGCACACCTTGACCACAGGGGGTGAACTTGTGGGAGACACTCCTCACCTGGTCATCCAGGTATATAAAGGGAGGTCCCACGCAGGATCAGCACTCCTTGGTCCTGGGAATAAAGGTTCAAGTCACAGTGACTTTGTCTGCAGTACATGCCTCGTGTGATTCTATAGTAAGGTGTAAGGACACTACACTTTCTTCTTCTATGGACATCACACGAAGAGCACTAGTTCCTGCCCACAGAGGAAGGCAGCTCCTCGGAGGAACTAATTCCTCCACACGATACATGCATTGCAGGCAGCAGGGCAGAAACTGGCACATTGAGTGGGTATGTTAGTCTGATAGATGGGCTGGCATCATCATCATAGGCAATCCCTCGGAATCGAGGAAGACTTGCTTCCACTCCTGAAGTGAGTTCTTTTGGTGGCTGAACAGTCCAATACGAGAGCCACTGACTCTGTCACAGGTGGGACAGATAGTCATTGAGGGAAGGGGTGGGTGGGACTGGTTCGCCACATGCTCTTTCCGCTGTCTACGCTTGATTTCTGCATGCTCTCGGTGTTGAGAATCAAGGTGCTCAGCGCCCTCTCGGATGTACTTCCTCCACTTAGGGCGGTCTTGGGCCAGGGTCTCCCAGGTGTCAGTGGGGATGTTGCACTTTATCAGGGAGGCTTTGAGGGTGTCCCCTTGTAGCGTTTCCGCTGCCCATCTTTGGCTCGTTTGCCATGAAGGAGCTCCGAGTAGAACACTTGCTTTGGGAGTCTCGTGTCTGGCATGCAGACAATGTGGCCTGCCCAGCGGAGCTGATCGAGTGTGGTCAGTGCTTCAATGCTGGGATGTTCGCCTGAGTGAGGACGCTGATGTTGGTGCGCCTGTCCTCCCAGGGGATTTGTAGGATCTTGCGGAGACATTGTTGATGATATTTCTCCAGCAACTTGAGGTGTCTACTGTACATGGTCCATGTCTCTGAGCCATACAGGAGGGCAGGTATTACTACAGCCCTGTAGACCATGAGCTTGGTGGCAGTTTGGAGGGCCTGGTCTTCAAACACTCTTTTCCTCAGGCGACCGAAGGCTGCACTGGAGGCGGTGTTGGATCTCGTCGTCGATGCCTGCTCTTGATGATAGGAGGCTCCCGAGATATGGAAAATGGTCCAGTGTTCAGGGCTACGCTGTGGATCTTGATGACTGGGGGGCAGTGCTGTGCGTTGAGGACAGGCTGGTGGAGGACCTTTGTCTTATGGATGTTTAGCATAGGGGGAGTCTCACAGCACAAGTGAGCAGGAGCAGATAGTGGTGGTAAAGATATCCAAGAAGAATTGGCACTGGAGGGAGCCGTCCTCTCCAATCTCTATTCAGCTTAACAGAGATGTAGAACTCTGGGGGCTTGTCACTTGAGGAACAGGAACAGATGTGTGAGGTGTTGGCAGTCCTGCCAGGAATTCTATCCACTGTGGCAGGGAGGACTGAGGAGTCCAACTCCGCCATCTGTGGGGTGCTATCGCAAGGGTTCTTAACTCTGCAAACTACCTTGGAGCATGTGGCCTGTTATGTATTTAACCCCTTGTAACCTGTATGACACCTGACCACCAGAGGGCTCATCTGTTGGAGTCCCAAGGGATCCCAACATCCCTTGGGAGCACGGTATATAAGCAGGCCACCTACGAGGTACCTACACTCTGGAGTCTTATTAAAGGAGCTAAGGTGACACTTGCTCATTGTACACAGTACTCGTTTCATCCTTTATTATGAGTGTACCAATTGGCGACAAGGTAACGAACAACCACGTGAAAATGCAAAGAACAGTTGGTATCCAGGAGAAGTTCTCAGAAGGGTCGATTGGGAGGCCTTCGTGGAGCGACTCGACCAATACTTTGTGGCCAACGAGCTAGAAAGGGACAAGAATGTTACCAAACGAAGTGCGATCCTCCTAACTGTCTGTGGGGCAACAATCTATGGCCTCATGAAGAATCTCCTAGCTCCGGCAAAACCAACAGAGAAATCCTACGAAGAATTGTGTACGTTGGTCCAGGAGCACCTAAATCCTAAAGAAAGCATTTTGATGGCGAGATATCGGTTCTACACGTGTCAACGATCGGAGGGCCAGGAAGTGGCAAGCTATATCGCTGAACCAAGACACCTTGCAGGACATTGTGAGTTTGAGGGATTCCTAGAACAAATGCTCAGAGACATTTTTGTACTGGGCATTGACCATGAGACAATCCTTCGCAAACTGTTGACTGTAGAAATTCCGAATCTAAGTAAAGCCATAACAATAGCCCAGACATTTATGTCCACCAGCAACAACACCAAATGGATTTCGCAGAGTAAAGAAGTTTCGACCAGTACTGTGCATAAAGTAACGTCGGTTTCGAGCAGAAATATACATGGCACAACGTACATGCCGGCTGCTGCTGCCCGACCTCAGATGACCCAGAGTCCGCCATAAATCGTTAATGCGAGGCAGTTAACACCCTGTTGGCGTTGTGGAGGTGATCATTGGCCCCATCAATGCTGCTTCAAGCGCTATGCGTGCAACGGTTGCAGAACAATGGGACACCTCCAGTGAATATGCAGGCAAGCTGCAAACCACCACGTTGCAGAGGACGATCGATCCACTGTGGATCAGACTGAATTGGAGACTCGTACCGAGGAGGCAGAAGTGTACGGGGTACACACATTCACCACGAAATGTCCACCAATAATGTTAAAAGTTGAACTGAACGGTATTCCAGTATCTATGGAACTGGACACGGGTGCAAGTCAGTCCATAATGAGTAAAAAGGCCTTCGACAGGCTGTGGGGCAAAAGGCACACAGGCCCAAGCTCAGCCCCATTCACACCAAATTAAGCACTTACATCAAGGAACTAATCCCTGTAATTGGCAGTGCAGAAGTCAAAGTCTCCTATGACAGAGCAGTACACGAACTCCTGCTGTGGATTGTGCCAGGGGATGGCTCCACGTTGTTTGGCAAAAGTGGCTAGGAAAAATCCGCTTGAACTGAGACGACATCAGAGCGCTTTCGTCCGTCGACAACGCCTCATGTGCCCAGGTTCTGAGCAAGTTCCCATCGTTGTTCGAGCCAGGCATTGGAAGCTTCTCGGGGGAGAAAGTGCTGATCCATTTGGTTCCCGGTACGCGACCCATCCACCACAAGGCACGGGCGGTACCGTACATAATGCGTGAAAAAGTGGAAATTCAGCTGGACAGGCTGCAGCGAGAAGGCATCATCGCACCAGTGGAATTCAACGACTGGGCTAGTCCAATTGTCCCGGTACTGAAAGAGGACTGCACGATTAAAATTTGTGGGGACTATAAAGTAACGATTAACCATTTTTCGCTGCAGGACCAGTACCCGCTACCCAAGGCTGATGACCTATTTGCGACCTTGGCTGGAGGGAAGACGTTCACTAAGTTGGACCTGACCTCGGCCTACATGAGCAGGAGCTGGAGGAGTCTTCGAAAGGCCTCACCTGCATCAACACGCGCAAAGGTCTGTTCATCTATAACCGGTGTCCGTTCGGGATTCGGTCGGCTGCAGCCATCTTCCAGCAGAACATGGAGAGCTTGCTAAAGTCGGTTCCTTGCACCGTGTTTTTCCAGGACGACATACTGGTTACAGCTCAGGACACCATTGAGCACTTGAAGAATCTGGAAGAGGTTCTTAGTCGGTTGGATCGCGTGGGGCTCAGGTTGAAACGCTCGAAGTGTGTTTTCCTGGTGCAGGATGTCGAGGTCTTGGGAAGAAGAATCGCGGCAGACGGCATCAGACTCACTGAAGCCAATACAGAGGCTATCAAGAACACGTCGAGACCACAGAACTTGACGGAGCTGCGGTTTTCCTGGGTCTCCTTAACTATTTCAGTAATTTCCTACCTGGGTTAAGCACCCTGCTAGAACCCCTACATGTGCTACTGCGCATGGGTATGGGGGAATTCACAAGAGGTTGCCTTTAAGAAAGCCAGAAATCTGTTGTGTTCAAACAAACTGCTTGTCCTGTATAACCCTTGCAAATGATTAGTGCTAGCTTGAGATGCATCGTCATACGGGGTCGGGTGTGTGTTACAACAGGCTAACGAATCGGGGATTATGCAATGCGTCCAGAAGTTTGTCCAGGAAAGGGCCTACAGCATGATTGAAAAAGAGGCTCTGGCGTGCATCTACGTGATGAAAAAAATGCACCAGTATTTATTTGGCCTCAAGTTTGAGCTTAAAACTGACCACAAGCCGCTCACATCGCTGTTCTCTGAGAGCAAACGGATTAATACCAATGCCTCTGCCCGCATCCAAAGATGGGTGCTCACGCTGTTGGCATACAACTATGTAATCCACCACAGACCGGGCACAGAGAACTGCGCAGATGCTCTTAGTTGGCTGCCATTGCCCACCACCGGGGTGGAAATGGCACAGTCAGCGGACTTGCTCATGGTCATGGAGGCATTTGAGAACGAGAAGTCCCCCGTTATGGCCCAGCAGATCAGGACCTGGTCCAGCCAGGATCCTTTACTCTCCTTGGTAAAAAAAAACTGTGTCCTCCATGGGAGCTGGTCTGGTGTCCCAGCAGAGATGCAGGAGGCGATTAACCCGTTCCACAGACTCAAAGACGAGTTGTCCCTGAAGACGGACTGTCTGTTGTGGGGCAATCACGTGATCTTGCCCAAGAAAGGCAGAGATACGTTCATTTGTGAACTGCACAGCACCCACCCAGGCATTGTAATAATGAAAGCCATAGCCAGATCCCATGTGTGGTGGCCTGGCATCGACTCAGATTTAGAGTCATGCGTGCGCCAGTGCAACACTTGCTCTCAGCTGAGCAATACACCCTGAGAGGCACCACTAAGTTTGTGGTCGTGGCCCTCCAAACCTTGGTCGAGGATCCACGTAGATTATGCGGGCCCATTTCTGGGCAAAATGTTTTTGGTTGTTGTGGACACTTACTCAAAATGGATTGAATGTGCAATAATGTCTGTAAGCACATCCACGGCCACTATTGAAAGCCTACGAGCCATGTTTGCCACGCACGGCTTGCCTGATGTCCTTGTCAGCGACAAGGGCTGTGCTTCACCAGTGCTGAATTTAAGGAATTCATGACCCGCAACGGGATCAAACATTTCACATCTGCCCCGTTCAAGCCCGCATCCAACGGCCAGGCAGAACGGGCAGTTCAAACCATCAAGCAAAGCTTGAAACGAGTGTCGGAAGGCTCCCTGCAGATCTGGTTGTCCCGAGTGCTGCTCAGCTACTGCACCAGACCCCACTCACTCACCGGGGTTCCCCCAGCCGAGCTGCTCATGAAAAGGGCACTTAAAACAAGGCTCTCTCTTGTCCACCCTGATCTCCATGATCATGTGGAGGGCAAGCGGCATCAACAAAGTGTGTACCATGACCGCGCAAATTTGTCACGCGATATTGAGGTCAAAGATCCTGTATTTGTGCTCAGTTATGGACATGGTCCCAAATGGCTTGCTGGCACGGTCATAGCCAAAGAGGGGAGTAGGATGTTTCAGGTCAAATTAGCCAATGGACAAACGTACAGAAAACATTTGGACCAAATCAAATTGCGGTTCACCAACAGCTACGACCAACCCGAACAAGATACCACCAACTTTGACCCTCCAACACACACACAAGTGGCAACTGACATCATGGTTGACCACAAAGCCGAACTCATCATCCCCAGCAGCCCGGCAAGGCCGGCTGTCCAACAGCCCAGTGAAGAAGTGACCAACCCACCCACACCCGCATTTGTACCGAGACGATCGACAAGGGAGCACAAGCTCCAGATCGTCTCACCTTGTAAATAAGTGTACTGTTGACTTCACGGGGGAGTGATGTTATGTATTTAACCCCTTGTAACCTGTATAACACCTAACCACCAGAGGGCCCACCTGTTGGGAGTCCCAAGGGATTCCAGCATCCCTTGGGAGCACGGTATAAAAGCAGGTCACCCACGAGGTACCTGCACTCAGGAGTCTTATTAAAAGGAACTAAGGTCACACTTGCTCATTGTACACAGTACTCAGTTTCATCCTTTATTATTAGTGTACCATGGCCAAGTCTAGTGATACTGCAGCGGGCCGTCACAGCAGGAGTCAATGCTACCAGCCTTTGTGGTCTTGATGGAGGTTCAAACGGCTACAATAGAGACGCTGGGCTCCAAGACCATTCCACGTAAGAGAAGGTGGTGAATTGAGTTGAGGCAGGCTTCCAAGGCATCACTCATCTCCTCCATTGCACTCCTGCAGATCAGCAAGACTGATGTGGTTGCTGCCTCAAGGGAGGGCAGAACAGTACGTGCAGACCTCTCAGGACATCAGCACATCTGCTCCCTTGCCACCCACTTAACCAATACCGTCAAAGTTCCGAAGAGGCATCATCAGCCATGGTAGAAGAAGGCATCCTTGTCCCCAAGCAGCAATCCTCTAACACAGGTGCCAGGTCGAAATATGGGGGGGTGGGCGGGGGAGGGATATTGGATTGCTGCAAGATGATGGCATCGTGACAGCACCCTGGGTATTGGGCACACACTTGCATGAACCTCTTCTTGTGGCTGCACAAGTTGCATGTTGATGGAGTGGAAATCCTTGCGGTTCACAAAGGCTCCTGGCTGGTCGGAGGGTGAGGTCTATTGCACCCTGCACTTGTGGAAAGCCAGCCAGAGCTGAAAATCCTAATGCTCTTTCTGTTTAGCAGTCATCAGTTGGGAAATAAATATAATTGGCAAATAAGGCATCTGTGCCCTGCCTGATGCATTTGTGGGTGGCTGACTACGACACCCTCAATATGTCCTCCGTGACCGGCTGAAAGGATCCAGAGATGTATAAGTTGAGGGTGGTACTCACTTTCACTACCAGCAACAGCAGGTTTTCTTCCAGGAGGCTGCAGAGGTCCGTGTCTACTATCTTGACCATCAAAGCTTCCTGAAGCACTGCTCCTCAGACAGGTCAAGGAAGCTGAGTATCTTGTCTGTAGAACCTGATAGGTGAATAAGGCCTTGTGTGTACATGCCCCTTCCATTGCTTCCTTCTCTGTAGCCCTTCTACAGCTCCTTCTTAATCACTTTCTTGCTGCTGCTCCCCTTTCCTCTTCACTCCAATAGAGTGCACAGAGAGCAGCACCCATAATTAGTTTCTCCAAATTACAAGTCAAAGCAAACAATGATCACAGGATCACAGCCCAAAAAAGAGCACCTGTAAATGTTGCAACTTTATTCACATTGTGGCCCTTTACATTCAGTCCAATGATCAATCAGGACCCAATACTGCCAGGGTTCCCCAAGTGATCTCGCTGACCTGCATGAAACCCCTGCTGCACTAGTTAAAATCATAGCCGGTTCTTAATTGCATCATAGGATCTCGATTTAGATTTATTCATGAGCCTCCCACCTCTACAACATGAGGCACATTGACCCCGATACTTGCTGTTAATATTGCATCATCTGGTAACGCAGCAGGATCAACATTTCTGATATTTTAACCTCTCGTCTGACCCTGTCAGTTGGTGGCAGGGGGAAGGGGGATTAACATAGAGACCATAGTTTATGCCTCACTAGCCATAAGGAGTAAAACATTCCATGTTGTCTGCAAAAAAAAGCTTCCAATGATAAGAGCCTAGCCCCTTTCTAAGCAATTCACCAATCAAAACATTTCATCATTTTGAAAACCTCTATTAGATCCAATTAATATTCTCTTCCACTAAAAAAAGCACAATTTTCAAGCTTTTCTTTACAACTATTCCCAGTTTAATTCTAGTGAATTTTTGCTGCACTCTTTCCATGGCTCTAAGCTTCTTCTGAAAATGACATGCCCAGAACTGCACACAATACTCCAACTTGGACACATTCAAAGCAGTGGCCCGGCCCGGAAATCGGCGTGGTCCCAGCCTGCAAGACCATCAGCAGGCCGGGGCCATCAGTGGGAGCAGCGTCCGGCGGCATACCACTGCAGAAGGGTGACGGCTGCGAAGTCAGGTCGCTGATTGCAGTGCGGGCGGGCACAGCAGGAGGGTGAAGGACCGGCAAGAGTTTGTAGAAGGAAGTGACCAGGGTCCAGGAGAGGCATGAGTCTGGGGCCCAGTAGAGGCAAGGGTAGCACGTGCCAGCCCACACTGCGATATGTGTGCTCGCTCGGTCCGTGCAGCAGAGCTGGTCTCCAGTAGTCTTGGGTAATCTTTGCCACTGGACCAAGACCTAGCTCTGACAAGCCCGCGTGGTGGCTGGTGTGCAACGGCCGCCACACATTAAAAAAATCCAAGCACAGGCATCTTCCACCCTCCAAGATTTAGTTCGAGACCTGGAATATTAGGTCTTTCATTGAAACACCTGTGAACTCATTAGATTAAAGCACAAAGATTCAAGTGTCCTGCGCCAGAGAAGGACACTAGAGTGGCGTGTCAGGTGGGTGGGGGGCCCAGTGTATCGGCGACAGGCATGTTGGGTGGGCCGTCCCGACCTGTGTGAACGCCTGGACGCCGCTGGGGAGGGTTCTGGGCGCCGCCGGATGCCTTGTACATCGTGGGAGTACACTCAGCCGTTTCTGCCCCTGGCCGAAGGAACCCCGTACCGGCCGCTTCTATCCCGGGCCAAAAGGACCCTGCACCGGATTCTGGGGATGTTTAACCGGCCGAAGGGACTCAGGGACGACCTGCCAAAGGGACCCGAGGACATGGAACCGGCTGAAGGGACTCCGAGGTCAGCGCTCAATCTGCCGAAGGGACTCCGAGGTCAGCGCTGAACCGGCTAAATTTTTAAACTTATTAAACAATTTGGGAGAACTTTTAAAACTTACATTTTAGACTCTCAATCAAAATACTTTTAAATATCTATTATTAATCTACATTTTTGACTTTTAACAACTTTTAGAAACTTTTAAAAACTTTTTAACAACCCTTAGAAACTCTTGAATTAACTTTTAATCTTTTAAAATAACTTTGGAAGTCACCTTCCTAATGCCTGCCCCCCAAACCTAGCCTCGGGCCATCTACCATCAATGGCGCTGAGCTTGCGGCCAACACTTCGTTGAAGGCAATTAGCTGAGCTGTGCCTGGTCTCCAGTTGTCTTGGATCCCCTTACCACTGGACCAAGACCTTGCTCAGCTAAGCCAGTGTGCTTGCCGGTGTGCAGCGGCCACCCCACGTTAAAATAACTCATGCACAGGCATCTTACACTTCGTCAGTATGAAGTTCGGGACCTGGAACATCAGGACCCTCATGGACAATCCCAACAGCAACAGGCCGGAATGCCGCACCGCCATAGTTGCCCGGGAACTCAGACGTTTTGGCATTGACACCGCCGCCCTAAGCGAGACCCGGCGGGCAGGGGAAGGCCAGTTGAAGGAACATGGTGGAGATTATACCTGCTTCTGGAAAGGGAAACCAGAGGCAGAACGCCGCCTTCATGGAGTCGGCTTTGCAGTCAAGAATGAGCTAGTCGACCGCCTCAAAGACTCCCCCTGTGGGGTAAACGAACGCCTCATGACTCTCCATATCAGCCTATCTCGGAACCAATGTGCCACAGTCATCATTGTGTATGCCCCTACACTCGATGCAACGGATGAGGCTAAAGAGGGATTTTATCCCAACCTCGAGACATCCCTGTACCGCGTCCCCACGGGTGACAAATTGATCCTGCTGGGTGATTTTAATGCCAGGATTTGCAAAGACACAGCCCTCTGGGGAGGCGTGATTGGCAGAGAGGGGGTAGGGAAAGCCAACTCCAGCAGTAGTCTACTCCTGACAAAATGTCTAGAACATGAACTCCTCATCACCGACACCCTGTTCCGCCAGAGGGACAAATACAAGACATCGTGGCAACACCCTCGCTCCAAACACTGGCACCTGCTTGACTATGTCATCGTCCGAGCCAGGGATCGCAAGGATGTGCGCATCACCCGCGCCAAGACAGGAGCTGATGACTGCTGGACGGACCATTGCCTAATCCGATCCATCACCAACATTAACATAGCCCCAAAGCAGAGGGTACAGCATAAGCAGTTCCGCAAAAAAGTTAATGCCGGGGCACTTAGAGACCCAGCTAAGAGAGCCCTATACAGCCAGTGCCTCACAGCCAATCTGGCGTGCCTTGATGACCCTGAGATGCTGAATCCCCATAGCGCTTGGTCTGTCCTCCTGGCCTCTATAACCAGTGCCTGTGAAGAGACACTTGGTCACTCAACCAGAAAACATCAGGACTGGTTTGATGAAAATGATCAGGAGAGCGAAGAACTAATAGATCACAAGCGCAAAACATTTCTGAGCCTCAAGCAGCAGCCTAACTCGTGAGCTGCAAAACAACATTACAGACGGCTCAAGGCTCAGGTCCAACAAAAAACTTGGGACCTAAAGAATAGGTGGTGGATGGAGAAAGCATAGGAGATACAAGAACTGGTCCACAGCCACTATATGCGAGGATTCTTCACTGCAGTCAAGGCTATCTAATGTCCAAACTCCCAAGGCCCCACCCCACTGCTGGCCAAGAACAGGGAAACACTCATCAAGGATACCGAGGCTGTCAGGGCCTGATGGAAGGAGCACTTTGAAGATCTCCTCAATCGAGACTCTGTCTTTGACTCGAGTGTTCTCGATTCCATCCCGCAGCATGCCACCTGCCATCAACTCAGTGAAACTCCAACTTTGCACAAGGTAGGCAAAGCCATAAAACAGCTCAAGAATAACAAGGCTACGGGTGCGGATGGAATCCCTGCTGAGGCGCTAAAATAAGGCGGAGAGGCGCTGTTGGCGGGGATACATGACCTCATCTCTCTCATCTGGAGGGAGGAGAGCATGCTGGGAGATCTGAGAGATGCAGTGATTGTGACCATTTTAAAAAAGGGGGAGCATGGTGGCGAGGAAGATTGAGAAGAGGGTTGGAGCGATAACGCAGCCCTGTTTGACCCCGGTCCGGACGTGGATTGGGTCTGTAATGGATCCATTGGTAAGGATCATGGCCTGCATGTCATCATGAAGCAGGCGGAGGATGTTGACAAACTTTTGGGGGCATCCGAAACGGAGGAGGACGCTCCATAAACCCTCACGGTTGACAGTGTCAAAGGCCTTTGTAAGATCAAAAAAGGCCATGTATAAGGGCTGGCTAGACTGATTCCCAGGATGGCAGGGCTGACATATGAAGAGAGACTGGATCAACTGGGCCTTTATACACAAGTTTAGAAGGATGAGAGGGGATCTCATAGAAACATATAAGATTCTGACGGAACGGGACAAGTTAGATGCGGGTAGAATGTTCCCGATGTTGGGGAAGTCCAGAACCAGGGGACACAGTCTTAGGATAAGGGGTAGGCCATTTAGGACTGAGATGAAGAGAAACTTCTTCACTCAGAGAGTTGTTAACCTGTGGAATTCCCTGCCGCAGAGAGTTGTTGATGCCAGTCATTGGATATATTCAAGAGGGAGTTAGGTATGGCCCTTACGGCTAAGGGGATCAAGGGGTATGGAGAGAAAGCAGGAAAGGGGTACAGAGGGAATGATCAGCCATGATCTTATTGAATGGTAGTGCAGGCTCGAAGGGCCGAACGGCCTACTCCTACACCTATTTTCTATGTTTCTATGACAAGCCCGACTGCGGCAACTACAGGGGAATCTCCCTGCTTTCAGCCACTGGGAAAGTTGTCGCTCGCATTCTCCTCAATCGTCTTCTCCGTGGCCGAGGAGCTCCTCTTCAATCACAATGCAGATTTCGTCCCCAATGGGACACAACAGACATGATCTTTGCAGCGCGCCAATTGCAGGAAAAATGCAGGGAGCAGCGCCAGCCTTTATACATGGTCTTTTTCGATCTTACAAAGGCCTTTGACACTGTCAACCGTGCAGGTCTATGGAGCGTCCTCCTCCGTTACAGATGCCCCCAAAAGTTTGTCAACATCCTTCGCCTGCATCATGATGGCATGCAGGCAGTGATCCTTATCAATGGATCCATTACAGACCCAATCCACGTCCGGACCAGGGTCAAACAGGGCTGCGTTATTGCTCCAACCCTCTTCTCAATCTTCCTCGCTACCATGCTCCACCTCACAATCAACAAGCTCCCCGCTGGAGTGGAACTAAACTACAGAACCATTGGGAACTGTTCAACTTACGTTGCCTCCAAGCCAGGTCCAAGATCACCCCAACCTCTGTCGTTAAGCTGCAGTATGCGGACGATGCCTGCGTCTGCATATTCAGAGGCTGAACTCCAGGATATAGTCAATGTATTCACTGAGGCATATGAAAGCATGGGCCTTACGCTTAACATCCGTAAGACAAAGGTCCTCCACCAGCCTGTCACCGCCGCACAACACTGCCCTCCAATCAAGATCCACGGCGCGGCCCTGGACAACATGGACCATTTCCCATATCTCCGGAGCCTCTTACCAACAAAGGCAGACATTGATGCGGAGATTCAGCATCGCCTCCAGTGCACCAGTGCAGCCTTCGGCCGTCTGAGGAAAAGAGTGTTTGAAGACCAGGCCCTCAAATCTACCACCAAACTCATGGTGTACAGGGCTGTAGTAATACCCGCCCTCCTGTATGGATCTGAGGCATGGACCATGTATAGAAGGCACCTCAAGTCGCTGGAGAGATATCACCACCGATGTCTCCGCAAGATCCTGCAAATCCCCTGGGAGGACAGGCGCACCAACATCAGTGTCCTCGCCCAGGCTAACATCCCCAGTATTGAAGCACTGACCACACTCGATCAGCTTAGCTGGGCAGGCCACATAGTACACATGCCAGATACGAGACTCCCTAAGCAAATGCTTTATGCGGCGCTCCTTCATGGTAAACGAACCAAAGGAGGACAGTGGAAATGTTATAATGACACCCTAAAAGCCTCGCTGGTAAAGTGCGACATCACCACTGACACCTGGGAGACCCTGGCCAAAGACCACCCGAGGTGGAGAAAGTACATCCCGGCTCTTCGAGTCTCAATGCAAAGAGCATGAAGAGGCCAAGCGCAGGCAGCGGAAGGAGCGCGTGGCAAACCAGCCCCACCGACCCCTTCCCCCGACGAATGTCTGTCCCACCTGTAACAGCATCTGTGGCTCTCGTATTGGACTGTTCAGGCATCAAAGAACTCCGAGGGACTGCCTATGATGATGATGATGATGATGATGATGATGATTCAACACCACTTTCGTGCTTGAATATTCAAACCACCTATTTAATTTTTAATGGATATTTTTACCTCTACTCCCACCTTTCTGCATCTTTAGATCTATCTGATCCTACACTGTTAAGAATCGTATCATTTAAGGTATCTATCGTACTGTACTGCACTTTTTTCTACATTGAATTGTATCTACCATTTATCTGCCCACTCTGCCAACCTGACCACAGCATCCTGGATTCTTCTTCACAATTTTCCATGTCTGGTATTATCATTTTTGGAAATTATTCCATCTGGGCTTGAGGGTGGGGTGTGAAGAGCCTTTCCTGCCTTGATGCAGAATTCAAACAGGTAGGTGCTACCTCCAAATTGGAAATCCCACCATTTCTGCCTACTGCATGGTCAGTGTAGTAGGCCTGCATCATACAGGTATAGTTGCCATACAACAGGCATGAGTGGGATCGACAATGTAATTTACCAATGGCGTGATTTCAGAAAGATCAACTTCATTATGAAGGTGGCAAATACACCAAGGATGAGGATGGGATTGCATTTGTTTTTCTCTAGCTAGGCCAGCGAGGTTTTCCTCCACCCCAATGGAGCAATAAGGGGCTGCTGCAAAATTCCAAACCATGAAATGCATGTGTGTCTCCTCTTTTATACTAAGGACTCCATCCACGGGATCTGGAATGGGGTCAGCACCAGGGGTGATTAGCAGATGGATGTCATACTTCTAGTAGTGTAACGGCTCACCAGGAATTTCTAGTCCAGGGTCATACAAGTTGTACAAATAAACTAATGAGTAGAAAAATTCTAGCAACAGTAATTATAACTTGGTCTTACCTTCATGATTATACAAGTGATTAAACCAAAATTCCAAGGATCTGATACTGCAAAGAACATAAAATAAATTACATAAATATAGTAAAATGTTAAGCTCACCTTCTGGCAATCACTTCATAAATTCCTATTCAAGGAATGTAGTTTATTTATACCATGACTAACAGAGATGTCACAATGGCCCTGAAATTGTAGACGGAGGGGTACCTCCAGAGTACACCTCCAATCCGCAAAACATTTCTGAACTTACCACCAGGCCCCGGGGCTGCGGAGAATTCAGGTTCCGGGCTCCAGGCATACACCTGCGTAAAGGCCCAAGGACGCAGGCAGTTTAGAAGTGTGCCTGGGATCAAGTGGGCCAAGTACGCCAATCACAAAAAGAGGATTCCATTGCAGTCATTTCCAAACAGAATCCTCAAATGACATGCAATGGAATTCCCAAATAATTAAACAATTTACACAATTCTAATAAATATAAATTCTGATTTTCACATTTAATTAAAAGTCCTTTCATGACACCAAAAACAATAAAAATATTAAACATTTTAATCTGGGCCAATATAAGTGATTGTGCATCATTTTTTATTATTAATTTTTTAACTTAAGATTTATAATAACCCTTACGCTTATGAAAGCAGGCCCTGTGCCTGCTTTCACCAGCCATAAGAGTTTTGTGGGCAGTTGTTGGGACAAATTTCCCCAGCTCTGCGCCAGTGAAACTGATTTTACTTTTGCTTCAGTAGATCTGTCGAGGCGTACCTTGACAGATCGGTAGTTCTAGTTTTTCGCACATGCGGAAGTCAGGAAGTTGCAGGGCCTTGCAGAAGATTACGATGGCGTACGTTGAGCATAAGCTGTCGAAGACACTAATTTCAGGCCCATTGTATTTTGTCACAGATTCTATGATTCAACATATAACTACAGCAGATAAAACATCTAAAAAAACACAATCATTTGAATCCAATAAAAATTAATTTTAAGCCAAACTAGAGGATTCATAATATCAAGTACTGATGGAAAAATACAATAAAAAGGGCAAAGAGGACGTACCCAGCCAATTTGAGAAGGCCAAACTTAGGAGTTAATGTGCAAATTCTTTGGCTATAGGTCAAAGAAAAGCAACAAGGATGATTCCAAGATTTGAGAGGCTACATTATATAGAGTGACTCAAATCATGAATTTATTTCACTGGCGAAATAAGAATTGAGCAGGATCAAGATCCAGGTCTTTAAAATTACAAACCGCATGGATAATGTCAATGTAAGAACTAATTAAATGTTTTAAAATTTTGATCAAGGAGTTCAAGGACATGAGTGCAACATTAATAATCCTTTAGAAAGTATAAAGTATAAAAAATTATTTCTTCAGTGTACTAGATGGTGGTGCTTGGCTCTGGAGGGATTTATAAAGGAGGAAGAGGATTGTAAATTTGATGTGTTGGAGGACAGGGGGCCAAGTGTAGATTAGCAAGGAAGGGTGATGGTCGAGCAAAGTTTAGTGTGGGACAGGATGTGGGAAGTGAAATTTTGCATGAATTGAAGTTTATGAAGGACGAAGATCAGGATGCCAGTAAACCGGCCATTGGTGACAAACAGTGTTTCAACACCAATAGGAGTGAAGCAACAGCAGAGACGTGCAATCTTGCAAAACTTAAATTCAGCTGGTTTGGTGATGAATAAGATATGGGATTTGAAGCTCAGCTCTTGGTCAAACAGGATGCTGAAGTAGTGTGCAGCCTGGTTCTGCCTCATTGAGTAACTATGCTTAAGAGTTGGAATCAGCTAATACCAATGTTTATGGCCCCCAGCACAAACTGGTTACTGTTTCAGGCTGAACCAAACTGCTTGCTAGCTCAGTATTCTGTTTCACCCATAGCTGAGCTTCTGACTTTATATCTTTTCCCATCACAAAGATCGCTTACATCCAACTTCACAACATTGCTAGCTTCGATAAGATCATAAGAAATAGCAGCAGGAGCAGGTCATTTGGCCCTATGAGCCTGCTCCGCCATTCAATAAGATCATGGCTGATCTGATCATGGACTCGGCTTCTGCCTGCTCCCCATAACCCTTTACTCTCTTATCGCTCAAATATCTGCCTTAAATATATTCAATGACCCAGCTTCCACAGCTCTCTGGGGCAGGGAATTCCATAGATTTACAGCCGTGAGAAGAAGTTTCTC
This sequence comes from Pristiophorus japonicus, assembly GCF_044704955.1. Taxonomy (NCBI): domain Eukaryota; kingdom Metazoa; phylum Chordata; class Chondrichthyes; family Pristiophoridae; genus Pristiophorus; species Pristiophorus japonicus. Next base: position 104,326,274 of record NC_091978.1, on the reverse strand, counting down.
CTCATCTCAGTTTTAAATGGGTGGCACGTTATTCTAAGACTATGGGCTAGAACCTCCACTTTTGTGCTTATCGCCCAAAAATGGGTGTTATTTCCAGCATGGGCGTTAAAAAAGGGTTTTCAGATTGCCAGCTTCTCGCCTATTCTCAAAACACCTAGTCTCCACTTTTGAAAATGGGCGTTACCGCGAGTGATATAAAATGGACGGTAGTGTTACATTTTTTTGACCTTCTGCTGTAAAGTGTGGCCGTCCTTAGCAATGGCATGGCAATGCTGGATTTCCCCGATTCTGGAGGTCAAGGGTCACCATAACATGCGCAGAAGAGGAGACAGAGAGAGAGGGACTGAAGGCGTGGCTGGGTATGGTGTGGCTGCTTTGGGAGGAAGGAGGGAGACTTTAGAGCTTCACAGCAAGTAGGCAAACAAAATGTAGCTGTTACCAGCCACATATTTGTCCGAATTTGGCCTATAATGGAGAGAGAGGAGGAGGCATCATAGCATGTTGTGGAGGCTGATGCTGAAGAGAGCAGTGAGATGGGAGAGGAGCATATTGCAGGCCGCAAAAGAGCCAGGAGGTAAATGCCTCCCTCCTGCAGGAGGTCGAGTTACACTGGGGTCATTTGAGACAGGGAGGGTGTGGGAAGCCCACCCCAAAGAATATGGACCGAGAAAGCAGAGGTGGACTGAGATAGCAGAGGTGGTCTCGTCGGCCACCAATGAGGTGCATGAGGGCAACCAATGCCGCAAACGATGGAACGTCCTTGTGGGATCCGCAAGAGTAAGTTTTACATTGATTTACATGTACTTATGTATTTATATAATTTGATTTGTAACAGTCATGAGTGACTATCAGCAGATGTGAGGTCTTGCACTTTCACGGGGAATGCTTTACTCAAAGCCTGCGGTCACGGTGTACGTCTTTAGGTAAAGAATGATGATAATCATAATAATCATGATTACATCTGTCGGTTATGTGTTGTATCAGTCTCTGTGACAGTACCTAGCAATGATATCACGCAATGATCTCATGTCATGTCGTCCTGTCACCTTTTACAGAAGAAGCTATCGACGATGAGTTCCATGCAGAGGTGAACGGGTGGGGGGCCACCAGTCCCCAGCAACATCACAGAGCTGGATAAGTGAGTGCTCGCACTCATGGGGAAACAACCCCGGACAGCTACGGATGCATCTTCAGACCCTGAAGTGATGCCAGGTGAGTAAAGCTTACACCATTGTGTCATGTAAATGCTATAGATGTCACACCCACTCATATCTGAACAATCATATATGATAGATGATTTCTAAAAGTGTCATAGAAATAATGTTGGCCTAATGAGAATCATTGCAATGCGAATGTATTGATGGTCATGAAATGTGATGTCTGTGATGATTTTGAGAGCGGTGGTGCTTTTGCATGTGCTGTGTGTAGTGCTGGACTCACCTTGTCACCCTAGCACCCCCTTTTCCTCTAATAACCTCATTTGTGTTTTTCAGCTTAGCCAGCAGCACTGCCCCAGGCAAGACCACAGAGGCCAGAAGGTGGGGGTGCGGGGCAGGAGTCGGTGGACGATCCGACTACACCTGGTGCTGAGGAGCTCCGATTCTCGCTCCGTCAATCCGCTGGGTCTGTTCTCCAAGGATGAGAGCACGGACTTCTTAGAACCCGCATTGCCACGCTCCAGAAGCCATTACACCCCAAGGCCATCTAGTGATCCTCCGGTCATTCCCGCCTCCACTCTGAAGGTACCAGCCCCAAGCACCTTTCCACAGGGCACCCCATTTGTCTCCAGGACGGCGCCGACCCCGCGGAGGCCACGTGAACGCGGCAGGTCTGTTCCACGAGCGGAGAGATGGTACAGTTGTCCAGGAGGACTGGAGACATTGGTGACCAGCTCATCGAAGCATTGGGGGGCATATCCCGACAGCTGGCCACCATGACCGAGTACATTCCGCGCATGGTGGCGTCCCTGGATGCGATAGCCAGAAACACTGCTGGCACAGGCCTCCCAGTGGTCCCCGAGTGCGGCACTCCACCCCTAGGTTCCGCATCACCACTGTGAATAACAGATGAGAGCAAGGACCAAGATCCTGCTTCTGCATCAGAGAATGTTGCCCCCTTGGCACCCCCCCGCTCCCGTACCTGTCCGACCAACGCATCTGCCTTCATCCCCGCCAATGAGGCACCGTCTGAGGAGCGCCTCGGCCAGGTGTCGTGGAGCGAGGAGGGGAAGGGGTAGAGGTGGGGAGATGGAGGAGGGGGGGAAGGAAAGTGAGATGCATGTGCGCAGGTGATGGCTATGTTATATCTCCATCTGGGTATATGCAATTTGTTGCAATGTATGGGGGCTGGGGACCATGCTCCTGCTTTGCCTTTGTATTGTGTGTTGGTGGACATGTTGAACATGTGATTTATGTCAATAGTGGAAAAAGTTGAGTGTGGGCAGGGGTTGGGTGTGATACTTATTATTTCAGACCAATGTTGGTATTAAATTTTTGTTATTGAACATAACCTTGTTGCGTATTGTCTCAGAAAGCTAGACCGTTACACACTGGTGATTCCTTACCGTGAAAGGGTTAAAGACAACTTAACATCAATCAACGTAAACTTTAACTGATATCAAGGTGATGGGCACCATTGATGTCTGAGCTGCACACACACACAGCAGTGTGTCAAGTGTTGTCACTCACATCAATGCTCTTTCAGGCAAATCTTTCAGATATCAGCTCCTCACATAAGAGTGGGATTTAACAAATGCCAGCCACACCGCTGGTGTTCGTTCCAGTTAGTTCCACTTTTTGTGGGTGGTTCTTTGAGCGAGCGATATTGTGGGCGATGTGTGCGCGAGGTGGTGAAATTGATGATGGCCGATCTCCATGGTCGCTAGTTTGGGTAAATATGCTCTTTACGACAAAAAACAGTGGGCGGGCGTTAATTTTGAATCTTGGTGTTAATTCCATGCGAAAGTAGCGCTGGGCAATATCATGGGCGTTGATTTCGCTCATTCTGCTGATTCCGCCCCAAAAAAGTGGGGGGGGCAGTAATATTTTTTCCCGGCGTTAAGCACATGGGGAAAGTGACGCTCGGCGATAAATTTCCTAAAAAAGCCCGTCAGTTTCCATTTTGTGCCAAAATGGACAATATATGGGTGTTATATGTAATTTCAGTGGTAAAATGGATGTTAAGTGGGCATTAAGCATGCAAAAAAAGTGGAGGTTCTAGCCCCATGTCCCCTAGTTTTAGTTTGCCCTATGTTTGGAAATATCCTCTTTGCATCCACCTTGTCGAGCCCCCTCATTATAATAAGATCACCTCTCATTCTTCATAAATGTTGGTCCCTTAGAAGATGAGAAGGGGATTTAATAATGGGAAATGTGGAAATAGCTGAGACCTTAAACAATTATTTTGCTTCGGTCTTCACAGTGGAAGACACAAAATCCATGCCAAAAATTGCTGGTCACAGAAGGGAGGACCTTGAGACAATCACTATCACTAGGGGGGTAATGCTGGACAGGCTAATGGGACTCAAGGTAGACAAGTCCCCTGGTGCTGATGAAATGCATCCCAGGGTATTAAAAGAGATGGCGGAAGTTATAGCAGATGCATTCGTTCTAATCTACCAAAATTCTCTGGACTCTGGGGAGGTACCAGCGGATTGGAAAGCAGCTAATGTAACGCCTCTGTTTAAGAAAGGGGGCAGACAAAAGGCAGGTAACTATAGGCCGGTTAGTTTAACAACATCTGTAGTGGGGAAAATGCTTGAAACTATCATTAAGGAAGAAATAGCGGGACATCTAGATAGGAATAGTGCAATCAAGCAGACGCAGCATGGATTCATGAAGGGGAAATCATGTTCAACTAATTTACTGGAATTCTTTGAGGATATAACGAGCATGGTGGAGAGAGGTGTACCGATGGATGTGGTGTATTTAGATTTCCAAAAGGCATTCGATAAGGTGCCACACAAAAGGTTACTGCAGAAGATAGAGGTACGCGGAGTCAGAGGAAATGTATTAGCATGAATAGAGAATTGGCTGGCGAACAGAAAGCAGAGAGTCGGGATAAATGGGTCCTTTTCGGGTTGGAACTCGGTGGTTAGTGATGTGCCACAGGGATCGGTGCTGGGACCACAACTGTTTACAATATACATAGATGACCTGGAAGAGGGGACAGAGTGTAATGTAACAAAATTTGCAGATGACACAAAGATTAGTGGGAAAGCGGGTTGTGTAGAGGACACAGAGCGGCTGCAAAGAGATTTGGATAGGTTAAGCGAATGGGCTAAGGTTTGGCAGATGGAATACAATGTCGGAAAGTGTGAGGTCATCCACCTTGGAAAAAAAAACAGTAAAAGGGAATATTATTTGAATGGGGAGAAATTACAACATGCTGCGGTGCAGAGGGACCTGGGGGTCCTTGTGCAAGAATCACAAAAAGTTAGTTTGCAGGTGCAGCAGGTAATCAGGAAGGCGAATGGAATGTTGGCCTTCATTGCGAGAGGGATGGAGTACAAAAGCAGGGAGGTCCTGCTGCAACTGTATAGGGTATTGGTAAGGCCACACCTGGAGTACTGCGTGCAGTTTTGGTCACCTTACTTAAGGAAGGATATACTGGCTTTGGAGGGGGTACAGATGCGATTCACTAGGCTGATTCCGGAGATGAGGGGTTACCTTATGATGATAGATTGAGTAGACTGGGTCTTTACTCGTTGGAGTTCAGAAGGATGAGGGGTGATCTTATAGAAACATTTAAAATAATGAAAGGGATAGACAAGATAGAGACGGAGAGGTTGTTTCCACTGGTAGGGGAGACTAGAACTAGGGGGCACAGCCTCAAAATACGGGGGAACCAATTTAAAACCGAGTTGAGAAGGAATTTCTTCTCCCAGAGGGTTGTGAATCTGTGGAATTCTCTGCCCAAGGAAGCAGTTGAGGCTAGCTCATTGAATGTATTCAAGTCACAAATAGATTTTTAACCAATAAGGGAATTAAGGGTTACGGGGAGCGGGCGGGTAAGTGGAGCTGAGTCCACGGCCAGATCAGCCATGATCTTATTGAATGGCAGAGCAGGCTCGAGGGGCTAGATGGCCTACTCCTGTTCCTAATTCTTATGTTCTTATGTTCTGAACTCCAATGTGTAGAGGCCCAACCTACTCAACTATCCTCATAAGTCAACCCCCTCATCTCCTAAATCAACCCAGTGAACCTTCTCTGAACAGCCTCCAATGCAAGTATATCCTTCTTTAAATACGGAGACCAAAACTGTACGCAGTACTCCAGGTGTGGCCTCACCAATACCCTGCATCAGTCCTACCTCAGCCCACCTGCTGCTGAAATCTACCTTGAGACTTGATTATTCCACTGCCTTTTGGGCCAGCCTCCCATTCGCCACTCTCCATAGAGGCAGAAAACCTCACCAGCTTGGATGTGCACTTGAAGTGCCATAACCTACAGGGCTACGGACCAAGAGCTGGAAAGTGGGATTCGGCTGGATAGCACTTTGTCGACCAGTGCGGACACGATGGACCGAAATGGCCTCCTTCTGTGCTGTAAATTTCTATGATTCTATTCCATGCAAACTACCCTGACACATGAATATCTATAATTTTTTTCCTCCACTAACCTACCTGGAAGATCATTTCAGGTGTTAATCAGTCATTACATAAAGAACAACTTCTTGATATATATCGTGAGCTTAGCTTTTTCCAATTTGTACCTATGCCCCTTATATTACAATCATGGTTTAACTTGAAATAGTGCTCTAAATTAACTTTTCTTTTTCCACTTAGTATCTTGATAAAGCCCCCTCTTATTCACCTTGTTTCTGAATTGAAGAGTCTAAGAGCTAAAAATTAGTTTGCTCAGTGCCACCTGTTCGCACCCCTCTGACCCCTAAGCTCTTACCGACCGAGTGCCGTGCTGGCAGTGCCTCCCGTGACCTTCAGTGGAGGTTTACTGGCAGCGCTAAGAGTGAGCGCTGCGCACTCTAGCGCCACCCACTCAGTGACGTCAATGAGTGTGCAATGCCCCTCCTTAGCATGCAGTCGTGAAATTAAATGCTTTCACCTGCTGTAGCGCCTAGCGCTAATTCCGACAGGGAAAGCAGCCGTCCTGAAGATGCTGCTAGGGCGATATTTCCGCAGGTGAGCAAAAGGACAGTTAAAATGGAATTTATTTGTACCAACGTATCTCTCTTAGGTGTTCAACACTGTTGCTAATCTCCCTTGCATTTTCTTTCAGTTTTCGGGTGGTCCAGGTGACCTTCCCTTTAGGCCCTAGGATGCCGGTTTCCTAGCGCCAGAACTTCAGCAGCACTCCCGCAAAAGTGCCCCAAGAATCAGGGTTAGCGCTTCCCTTAGCGCCCCACTCCCCTCTTGGGGCACTAAAATCCAATATCCTATTGGCAACCAGGCAATGTTACCACCTCAAACCGGACTATAATGAATTTTTAGTCCCGAGTGTTTAAAATCTTTCCTCAAAATTCAGTCCTCTGACGTAAGAGATCAGCCCCATGGCCCTACTCCATTGCTTGGATATTTCCCTTGTGTCTCAATGGCCAGTACTGGAGATAGTACTCCAGGAGAGGCCTGACCAGGGCAGCATACAGATTCAGAATTATGCCTTCAAACTCTACCATTGACAATATAATTCCACATCCAGTTTTCTTTGTTGATTGCTATTCTGCAATGGCTGAATACAGCGAGTGTTCCCTCACTATATCCAGACGTTGTGGTGCAATAAACAACAGCCCTCTCAGCCTCTCAATAGGTGCTTAGCACTATTCAGACAGTATGATCTCCTTATTTTTCCCCAGTGTATAACATCTTGTATTTATCTGTACCGAATGTTGTAACTCTGCCCATTTGCAATTTTATCTAGGTTTTCTGTAATTCCTTTCCTGCTTCATTAGGCAAAATGGGCTCTTCTTGGCCCCTGCTGCCTCCCCCGCGCATCCCCACCCCCTCAGTTTAGTACTATCTGCAAATGTGACTAACTTGTACTCTATTTCTAAAGCCAGTTTGTTTATGTAGATCAGAAACAGTACTGATCACCGGGTACTTCACTCAGTACTGGCTGAAAGAGAAGCAGTAAGTATTAGTTAGCGGAGTAAAGTCTCTAGCCTGATATTGCTCCCCTGACTGGTATGCACTGCTTCCTCCCTTTCAGCCATTCAATATTCACTTCCGAATTTTCCCTAGGCTACCCACTGCCTTCAAGAAGAAATTTTACAGAACCTTATCTTCTTGGAGGTTTCCACTGTGGTTGGTCACCTCCCTTAGGAGATTGAATGGGTTAGGTACTGTCCATGCCAGGGAAAAATGCAAACGGTTTGTAGAAGGAACAGATTTTATTGTTCTTTCTCATTCCATGCTTTATTATGTAATGGAGACTTGAAAGTTTTAAAATGATTTGCAGTACTTAGAAGATTGTTATTTAATGGTTTCTCTTCCCTATATGGGTTTTTCTGCAAGTAAAAGAGTTATCACTTAAGAGAACATGAATGATGATAGTGGTCACTAAACCTGGGTGTCTCGTAAAAGAAAACTGTTATTTAGGATGGCATGAGTCAGATTACCATGTGAAAATATGCAAAAATTGCTGGTCAAATCTAAGTGTGGGTTACAAAAATAAGATTTGCTGGGAAATTTTATCTGGCCTGTTGATACTTTAAATAACCATTTAAAAATTGAGGATTCAACAAAATTCTATGGAAAAGTTCTATTCAACTGAAGTTACCAATGGTCTTAAAATATTCCACATTAAATTCTTGCCATCATTTTGAAAACAGTTAATGCAATACTAACTTTGTTTTCAAGTTCTGACAACTAGTGACAACTTACTTCAGAAGGCCAAAGATGAATGCATTAAATCTTGTGCTGTGGCTCGTTAACTCGGAGTACTGACTTATCTTGCAATAAAGATTGTTAAGTGCCTTGGTAGAAGGACCTGAAGAGAAAAAAAGATGAAGCATTAAAACAACAATGAAAAGACAACAGATTTTATTTGAAAGATGCGCTGCTACCAGAAATTTCTCGATGGGACTGGGTGGTGCATTTGGGTTAGGAAATTGCCCTTTCACCTCTGGGACTTTGGATTGAATTAAAATGAGCCCAAATTGGGCTGAAGCAATCTCAGTCTCTCTTCTATGACATTTGTGAAGGGTTCCCTGTGAAATTAGTTGCAGAGACTCATAGAATAGCACAGGAGGCCAGTCGGCCCATCAAGTTTGCGGCAGCTCCTTCAAAGAGCAATCCAGTTAGTTCCACTTCCCGACTCTTGCCCCATATTCCTGCAATTTTATCTCCTTCAAGTATTTATCCAATTCCCTCTGGAAGGCAAGGTTTCTATTGAATCTGTATCCACCAACCTATTAGGCAGTCCAAATCCTAACCACTCGTTGCATGAAAACGTTTTTCCTCATGGCCCCTCTGGTTCTTTTGCCAATCACCTTAAATCTGTGCCCTCTAGTTATTGACTCTTCAGCCATTGGAAAGTTTCTCTTTATTTACTCTATCTAAATCCTTCATGATTTTAAACACCTCTATCAAATCTCCACTGAGCCTTCTCTGCTCTAAGGAGAACAACCCCAGATTCTCCAATCTATCCACATAACTATATTCCCTCATCGCTGGAACCATTCCTTTTCCTTAAATCTCTTTGTACCCTCTCCAAAGTCTTCGTGTCCTTTCTAAAGTGTGATGCTCACAATTGGACACAATACTCCAGTTGGAGCCGAACTAGTGTTTTATATAGGTTTAGCATAACTTCCTGGCCTTTGTACTCTATGGCTCTATTTATAAAGCCCAGGAGCTTTATTAACTGCTTTGTTAACCTCCCTTGCCACCTTCAAACATTTGTGTACAAGCACTCCCAGGTCTCACTGTTGTACCATTTAATATGTATGGTCTCTCCTCAATCTTCCTACCAAAATGTATTATCTCACACTTCTCTGCGTTGAATTTCATCTGCCATGTGTCTGCCCATTCCACCAGCTTGTCTATGTCCTCTTGAAGTCTATTATTATCTTTCTTATTGTTTACCACACTTCCAAGTTTCATGTCATCAGCAAATTTCAAAAGTGTGCCCTGTACCCACAAGTCCAAGTCATTAATGTATATCAAAAACAGCAGTGATCCTAGTACTGAACCTTGGGGAATGACACTGTATATCTCCCTCCAGTCTGAAAAACAGCCAAAGTTAAAGTCTGAGGCCCCAGGGTGAGATAACACTGGTAGTAATCTATGTCCCCTCTGCTTCTTTTGCCAATCACTTTAAATCTGTGCCCTCTTGTTAGATAGGGAAAGGGGGTGGGGCGAAGGGGTAAGGGTGGGGCGATGGGGTAAGGGGTAAGGGGTAAGGGTGGGGCAAAGGGGTAAGGGTGGGGTGAAGGGGTAAGGGTGGGGCGAAGGGGTAAGGGTGGGGCGAAGGGGTAAGGGTGGGGCGAAGGGGTAAGGGTGGGGCGAAGGGGTAAGGTGGAATGAAGGGGTAAGGGTGGGGCGAAGGGGTAAGGGGGTGAAGGGGTAAGGGGGGGCAAAGGGGTAAGGGTGGGGCGAAGGGTAAGGGTGGGGCGAAGGGTAAGGGTGGGGCGAAGGGGTAAGGGTGGGGCGAAGGGGTAAGGGGGGCGAAGGGGTAAGGGGGGCAAAGGGGTAAGGGGGGGCGAAGGGGTAAAGGGGGGTGAAGGGGTAAGGGGGGGCGAAGGGGTAAGGGGGCAAAGGAAAGGGGTGGAGGGAAAAGGGGGCGATGGGGAAAGGGAAGGTGATGGGGAACGGGGGGAATGAGAGGGGAAAGGATATAAGGTGAAGTGAAGCGAAGCGAAGTGAAAGGGGGAGGGGAAAAGGAAAAAAGAGAAAGCAGTAGTCATGGAATAAAGTAAGAATAACTATGTTTGTTTTGCAGGCTATTTTTAAAAAACAGACTTATCACAATTCCATAGCTATCCAACCATGAGAGAATATCATTTTTTGATGAGGCCTGCTCTCAAAAGTTTGAGCGCTATTGGGTTACTGTTATAATTGAAAATTAGGAACATTATAACATTTCATTTTATCATAAGTTTACAGTTGAGTAATGGATACTATTCCATCAATAGATCTGCTTCAGAGCTACCAATTTGTCTTGTTCGATAAAGAAAATACAAGACTGCTAGTTGCCTAAATTAGCAGGGGCCAAAATTGTCCTCCGCCCGAAATGGGGCGCACCTACCGATTTTCAAGTGTTCTGTCCGCCTCATGCATTGGAGACAATCCGGGGAAATTCAGCTCTTTGTTATTTTTGGAGCGGGGCAGATCTGGTGTCATCAGCGGGGTGGAGGTGCGGGCCGGTCAGAACAGCCGACGCTGTGAGTCACAACGTCCCTCCCTTTCAGTTAAACTGCGAACTCTGCAGCCACTTTAGTGGCAAACACTGGGCCACCAGGGAGCATTTCAGTGGGGCCAGTGGCCCGGTACCCAAGAGGGGGTGTCGGGCAGCCTGTTGGTGGCCTGGCCGAACCCGTGGGCATCATTATCAGGCCGACCTGGCAGTCGGCAGACAATTAAAATGAAATGGCGGCCACGGCAGTGCGACATCCCCTTTAAGGGCGGACGTGCCGCCCAGCCACACGATGGTTTCCCATCGGGGAAACGCTGTTGGGGGCACTGAGCAACAGCCGATCTGCTCCCGCGGCGCAATTTCCGACGTGGGCCGGAAAGGGGGTCGCCGCCGGTTGGTAAAGGGTCGAAGGGGCGGCAACATGGGTGGAGCGGAGCCATTATCTGCTGGGAAAATCCATGAGCGGTGAGTGCTTACCGACCCATGGCCGCCTAAAGGGGCAATTTTGGTCCCCCAGTCTTTATGCAGATGTTATTCGATATTGTTGGAAGTCCTACATAAATCGCAACCTGTAATCTGAGCACTGTGTGAATTAAGACCTTATATAGCGATTGCTAAAAGTGATGTGTCATACCAAGCTGAGTGGAAGCCTCAATCACAGTCCATGGCAGATTTTTTCTTTGTCCTACGATCATATCCAGAATGTATGCCTTCAACCCATCTTGAAAAATATTTCTCATTGCTGGGCACAGGTACTTAAGTACAAGATGGCCCACATTAGGACTGACTGAACTGTTCCCAAGCTTGGCCTGTAAAAATAAGTGCTAATTATCACATTTCATATTTGTTATGGTACAAGGCAATGTTTTAAAAACATTTTTCAACACACTGTTGCAAATACCAGTCGTGCCCGTACAAATGCTATCAGCAAGATTTCCACTTTCTCCTTTCTAGCATCGGTACTATGAAATATCACTGAATCAGTGGAGGCATACTGGGACAGCATAAGAACATAAGAAAGAGGAGCAGGAGTAGGCCATTTTGCCCCTTAAGCCTGCTCCGCCATTCAATAAGATCATGGCTGATCTGATCTTGGCCTCAACTCCACTTTCCTGCCCACTCCCCATATCCCTTTACTCCACTATAGTTCAAAAATCTGTCTTTCTCCGCCTTAAATATATTCAATGACCCAGCCTTCACAGCTCTCTGGGGCAGAGAATTCCATAGATTTACAACCCTGTGAGAGAAGAAATTTCTCTTCATCTCAGTTTTAAATGAGCGGCCCCTTATTTGAAACTATGGGCTCAATTTTCCCAAAGCATTTTTTTGGCGTATTTGAAGAGTTATGCCCGATATTTTAGGGCCTCAGTACGGCAAAAAAAATATTCTAAGTTTCCCCGTTGGATTTCTTCATTTTGGCGTGGAGCCTTGGTCTGCGCCAAAAAGATCGGACTGCCATGGTAACCAAGGACACAATGCGAGCTGAGGCTGCTTTTGCCAGCTCGCAGCACATTAAAAGAATTTAAAAACACATCCGGTCCCATTCTCAGTCCCCGGACACACACACACACACACTCTCTCTCTGTGAGCCGGGGACGGAGATTTAATGTGTCTGGGCACCTGCTGCGCCGATTTTCTTAACTCTCCAGAAGGTTAAGGAAATCCAGATAAGGGGTAAGCCATTTAGGACCGAGATGAGGAGAAACTTCTTCACCCAGAGAGTGGTGAACCTGTGGAATTCTCTACCACAGAAAGTAGTTGAGGCCAATTCACTAAATATATTCAAAAGGGAGTTAGATGAAGTCCTTACTACTAGGGGGATCAAGGGGTATGGCGAGAAAGCAGGAAGGGGGTACTGAAATTGCATGTTCAGCCATGAACTCATTGAATGGCGGTGCAGGCTAGAAGTGCTGAATGGCCTACTCCTGCACCTATTTTCTATGTTTCTATGTTTTTCTGCAAAGGCCACATACGCTGGCCTAAGCGCAACTGGAGTAACTCTCAGCTGACCAAACTTCCCTAAATGGCCAGAATTGGCATAGGTGGCTGATTACGCCCCCTTTGGCTGAAAAGAAAACTGACCTAAAAAAAAACAACTAACTGAGTTACACTGGTGCAAATTGATTGGGGAAACTGTGGTATTTCAACTTAGGCCAAAAAGTGCAGGCTGCTAAAAAAAAATGGTGCAAATCACTGGGGAAAATTGAGCCCTATGTTCCCTAGTTTTAGTTTCCCCTATAATTGGAAATATCATCTCTGCATCCACCTTGTCGAGCACTCTCATTATCTTATAAGTTTCAATAAGATCACCTCTCATTCTTCTGAACTCCAATGTGTATAGACCCAACCTACTCAACCTATCCTCATAAATCAACTCCCTCATCTCCGGAATCAACCTAGTGAAATCACTCTGGAGCATCCATGATGCTGAGAATGACGTGAGTATCACGTGTAGCGAGTTGGTCGTACCGCAGGGAAAGGGTCCACAGCCAGATAGGGAATGGAAGACCAACAGGAAGAGCAGTGCAAGGAAGTTGGTGCAGGAGTCCCCTGTGGTCAACCCCCTGCAAAACAGATACACTGCTTTGGGTACTGTTGAGGGGGATGACTCATCAGGGGAGGGCAGCAGCAGCCAAGTTCATGGCACCATGGCTGGCTCTGCTGCACAGGAGGGCAGGAAAAAGAGTGGGAGAGCAATAGTGATTGGGGATTCAATGGTGAGGGGAATAGATAGGCGTTTCTGCGGCCGCAACCGAAACTCCAGGATGGTATGTTGCCTCCCTGGTGCAAGGGTCAAGGATGTCTCGGAGCGGGTGCAGGACATTCTAAAAAGGGAGGGAGAACAGCCAGTTGTCGTGGTGCACATTGGTACCAACGACATAGGTAAAAAAAGGGATGAGGTCCTACGAAACGAATTTAAGGAGCTAGGAGCTAAATTAAAAAGTAGGACCTCAAAAGTAGTAATCTCGGGATTGCTACCAGTGCCACGTGATAGTCAGAGTAGGAATCGCAGAATAGTGCAGATGAATACGTGGCTTGAGCAGTGGTGCAACAGGGAGGGATTCAAATTCCTGGGGCATTGGAACCGGTTCTGGGGGAGGTGGGACCAGTACAAACCGGACGGTCTGCACCTGGGCAGGACCGGAACCAATGTCCTAGGGGGAGTGTTTGCTAGTGCTGTTGGGGAGGATTTAAACTGATATGGCAGGGGGATGGGAACCAATGCAGGGAGACAGAGGGAAACAAAAAGGAGGCAAAAGCAAAAGACAGAAAGGAGATGAGGAAAAGTGGAGGGTAGAGAAACCCAAGGCAAAGAACAAAAAGGGCCACTGTACAGCAAAATTCTAAAAGGACAAAGGGTGTTAAAAGAACAAGCCTGAAGGCTTTGTGTCTTAATGCAAGGAGTATCCGCAATAAAGTGGATGAATTAACTGTGCAAATAGATGTTAACAAATATGATGTGATTGGGATTACGGAGACGTGGCTCCAGGATGATCAGGGCTGGGAACTCAACATCCAGGGGTATTCAACATTCAGGAAAGATAGAATAAAAGGAAAAGGAGGTGGGGTAGCATTGCTGGTTAAGGAGCAAATTAAGGCAATAGTTCAGAAGGACATTAGCTTGGATGATGTGGAATCTATATGGGTAGAGCTGCAGAATACCAAAGGACAAAAAACGTTAGTGGGAGTTGTGTACAGACCTCCAAACAGTAGTAGTGATGTTGGGGAGGGCATCAAACATGAAATTAGGGGTGCGTGCAATAAAGGTGCAGCAGTTATAATGGGTGACTTTAATATGCACATAGATTGGGTTAACCAAACTGGAAGCAATACGGTAGAGGAGGATTTCCTGGAGTGCATAAGGGATGGTTTTTTAGACCAATATGTCGAGGAACCAACTAGGGGGGAGGCCATCTTAGACTGGGTGTTGTGTAATGAGAGAGGATTAATTAGCAATCTCGTTGTGCGAGGCCCCTTGGGGAAGAGTGACCATAATATGGTGGAATTCTGCATTAGGATGGAGAATGAAACAGTTAATTCAGAGACCATGGTCCAGAACTTAAAGAAGGGTAACTTTGAAGGTATGAGGCGTGAATTGGCTAGGATAGATTGGCGAATGATACTGAAGGGGTTGACTGTGGATGGGCAATGGCAGACATTTAGAGACCGCATGGATGAACTACAACAATTGTACATTCCTGTCTGTCGTAAAAATAAAAAAGGGAAGGTGGCTCAACCGTGGCTATCAAGGGAAATCAGGGATAGCATTAAAGCCAAGGAAGTGGCATACAAATTGGCCAGAAATAGCAGAGAACCCGGGGACTGGGAGAAATTTAGAACTCAGCAGAGGAGGACAAAGGGTTTGATTAGGGCAGGGAAAATGGAGTATGAGAAGAAGCTTGCAGGGAACATTAAGACGGATTGCAAAAGTTTCTATAGATATGTAAAGAGAAAAAGGTTAGTAAAGACAAACGTAGGTCCCCTGCAGTCAGAATCAGGGGAAGTCATAACGGGGAACAAAGAAATGGCGGACCAATTGAACAAGTACTTTGGTTCGGTATTCACTGAGGAGGACACAAACAACCTCCCGGATATAAAAGGGGTCGGAGGGTCTAGTAAGGAGGAGGAACTGAGGGAAATCCTTATTAGTCGGGAAATTGTGTTGGGAAAATTGATGGGATTGAAGGCCGATAAATCCCCAGGGCCTGACGGTCTGCATCCCAGAGTACTTAAGGAGGTGGCCTTGGAAATAGTGGATGCATTGACAGTCATTTTCCAACATTCCATTGACTCTGGATCAGTTCCTATGGAGTGGAGGGTAGCCAATGTAACCCCACTTTTTAAAAAAGGAGGGAGAGAGAAAACAGGGAATTACAGACCGGTCAGCCTGACATCGGTAGTGGGTAAAATGATGGAATCAATTATTAAGGATGTCATAGCAGTGCATTTGGAAAGAGATAATATGATAGGTCCAAGTCAGCATGGATTTGTGAAAGGGAAATCATGCTTGACAAATCTTCTGGAATTTTTTGAGGATGTTTCCAGGAGAGTGGACAAGGGAGAACCAGTTGATGTGGTATATTTGGACTTTCAGAAGGCTTTCGACAAGGTGCCACACAAGAGATTAATGTGCAAAGTTAAAGCACATGGGATTGGGGGTAGTGTGCTGACATGGATTGAGAACTGGTTGTCAGACAGGAAGCAAAGAGTAGGAGTAAATGGGGACTTTTCAGAATGGCAGGCAGTGACTAGTGGGGTACCGCAAGGTTCTGTGCTGGGGCCCCAGCTGTTTACACTGTACATTAATGATTTAGACGAGGGGATTAAATGTAGTATCTCCAAATTTGCGGATGACACTAAGTTGGGTGGCAGTGTGAGCTGCAAGGAGGATTCTATGAGGCTGCAGAGCGACTTGGATAGGTTAGGTGAGTGGGCAAATGCATGGCAGATGAAGTATAATGTGGATAAATGTGAGGTTATCCACTTTGGTGGTAAAAACAGAGAGACAGACTATTATCTGAATGGTGACAGATTAGGAAAAGGGCAGGTGCAAAGAGACCTGGGTGTCATGGTACATCAGTCATTGAAGGTTGGCATGCAGATACAGCAGGCGGTTAAGAAAGCAAATGGCATGTTGGCCTTCATAGCGAGGGGATTTGAGTACAAGGGCAGGGAGGTGTTGCTACAATTGTACAGGGCCTTGGTGAGGCCACACCTGGAGTATTGTGTACAGTTTTGGTCTCCTAACCTGAGGAAGGACATTCTTGCTATTGAGGGAGTGCAGCGAAGGTTCACCAGACTGATTCCCGGGATGGCGGGACTGACCTATCAAGAAAGACTGGATCAACTGGGCTTGTATTCACTGGAGTTCAGAAGAATGAGAGGGGACCTCATAGAAACGTTTAAAATTCTGACGGGGTTAGACAGGTTAGATGCAGGAAGAATGTTCCCAATGTTGGGGAAGTCCAGAACCAGGGGACACAGTCTAAGGATAAGGAGGAAGCCATTTAGGACCGAGATGAGGAGGAATTTCTTCACCCAGAGAGTGGTGAACCTGTGGAATTCTCTACCACAGAAAGTTGTTGCAGCCAATTCACTAAATATATTCAAAAGGGAGTTAGATGAAGTCCTTACTACTAGGGGAATCAAGGGGTATGGTGAGAAAGCAGGATTGGGGTACTGAAGTTGCATGTTCAGCCATGAACTCATTGAATGGCGGTGCAGGCTAGAAGGGCCGAATGGCCTACTCCTGCACCTATTTTCTATGTTTCTATGTTTCTATGAACCTTCTCTGAACAGCCTCCAATGCAAGTATATACTTTCTTAAATACGGAGACCAAAACTGCACACAGTTCTCCAGGTGTGGCCTCACCAATACCCTGTACAGTTGTAGCAGGACTTCTCTGCTTTTATACTCTATCCCCCTTGCAATAAAGACCAACATTCAATCTGCCTTCCTGATTACTTGCTGTACCTGCATACTAACTTCTTGCGTTTTATGCACAAGGATCCCCAGGTCCCTCTGTACTGCAACACTTTGCAATTTTTCTCCATTTAAATTATAATTTGCTTTTCTATTATTTCTGCCAAAGTAGCTAACCTCACATTTTCCCACATTATACTCCATCTGCCAAATTTTTGCCTACTCACTTAGCCTGTCTATATCCTATTGCAGATTTTGTGTGTCCTCCTCACAATTTGCTTTCTCACCCATCTTTGTAACATCAGCAAATGTGGCTACATTACACTCGGTCCCTTCATCCAAGTCATTAATATAGATTGTAAATAGTTGAGGACCCAGCACCGATCCCTGCGGCACCCCACTAGTCACTGTTTGCCAGCCGGAAAAATGACTCATTTATCCCGACTCTCTGTTTTCTGTTAGTTAGCCAATCCTCTATGCTAATATATTACCCCCAACCCTGTGAATTTTTATTTTGTGCAGTAACCTCTTATGTGTCACCTTATCGAATGCCTTCTGGAAATCCAAATACACTACATCCACTGGTTCCTCCTTATCCATCATGCTCATTACATCCTCAAAGAACTCC
The DNA here is from genome assembly GCF_044704955.1 of Pristiophorus japonicus. Classification (NCBI taxonomy): domain Eukaryota; kingdom Metazoa; phylum Chordata; class Chondrichthyes; family Pristiophoridae; genus Pristiophorus; species Pristiophorus japonicus. The sequence goes on along the minus strand of NC_091978.1, from coordinate 104,308,915 downwards.
AGCAAATTTGTCAAACATGATTTCCCTTTCATAAAACCATGCTGACTCCGCTTGATTGAATCACGCTTTTCCAAATGTCTCACTATTTCTTCCTTGATAATGGACTCCAGCATTTTCCCAATGACAGATGTTAGGCTAACTGGTCTGTAGTTTCCTGCTTTTTTGTCTGCCTCCTTTTTTAAATAGGGACGTTACATTTGCAGTTTTCCAATCCGCTGGGATCTTTCCAGAATCCAGGACATTTTGGTAGATTACAACCACCATCTCTGCAGCCACTTCTTTTAAGATCCTGAGATGCAAGCCATCAGGTCCAGGGGACTTGTTCACCTTTAGTCCCATTATTTTACAGAGTACTACTTCTTTAGTGATTGTATTAAGTTCCTCCCTCCCTCTAGCCCCTTGATTATCCACTATTGGAATGTTTTTAGTGTCTTCTACCGTGAAGACCGATACAAAGTATTTGTTCAACGTCTCTGCCTGTTCTCCATTATTAATTCCCCAGTCTCATCCTCTAGGGGACCAACATTTACTTTGGCCACTCGTTTCCTTTTTATGTACCTGTAGAAACTCTTACTATCTGTTTTTATATTTCGTGCTAGTTTACTTTCATAATTTATCTTCCCCTTCTATCACTTTTTTTAGTCGTTCTTTGCTGGCTTTTAAACATTTTCGAATCCTCTGGCTTCCCACGAGTTTGGCCACATTGTTTTCAAATCAAGCGAAGCCCATCATTGTGCAAGACATGCTGGAGAAAAGTTCAAACAGCTCTTGGTTCCAACCACAGAAGAAGTGCCAAGGTAATTGTACTCTCTGAAGCATACATGTATACTTGTCCTTCATAAAGTCATAACCCCAATGTAACTAGCCATTTGCTGGACTTTCTGCGTAAACACCTGCTAAGTTTGCACATTGTGTGGTGCTACACACATTAACTGTACACAAGTAGCATGGCATGTTGACACGCACAGAGCTCTTCAGAGGTCATTCACATAAGAGAATAGACAGGAAGAGCAACAAGAAAATTACTGAATGGGGTCTGGGCAAACAAGGGAAGTGTTCAATGTATAGTGGTGCTGTGCCCATCATTCATTCACCAAACTAACATTTATCAACGTGCTTGTTTACAGGTCAAGAATGGCCACAGTCATAGGCAGTGACTGAGAGCAGGACAAGGCCAGTGCTCCTGCAGCAGCTGACCACCTATGAGGAGATGGCACTTGCTCCTTGTGCCCTAGAAGCTGGGGAAGGCATGTTTGGAATCAAGATGGCACCCCTTGCAAGTATTCTCCATTTGTCATGATCCTTCATTTCATCGCTAACCTGCCCAATCCTCACAACAGGGTCTATCTGGTCAAATCCAGTTTGGACCTAATTTACATAATTTCCCAATGGTTCCACAGGCCCACAACAAGGGACTCAGTTTTGCTGGTAGAAATGGCTATTAGGTGCACAAAAGAAAGCAGGCAAGATCAAAGACCTAAAAGATCTAATATTCTGACCCACACACGCTACTAGTGATGCTTCAAGCACCATAAAGCCACAGAAAATTTACCCTGATTACAAACAAACATTCAGAGATTGCAGGCGCAAACAATGTGATGATTCTCTTCAGCAACAATAAAGATTTGGCTGATTCACTGCAGCTAACAATCAATTGACTGTAACAATCCAAAAAAAGTTGAAATGTTGGAAACAAGTTGCTGGCAGAAGAGATAAAACATTGCTGTGTTACTTTTTTTTCCAATTTTCGTTTAAACAAATTACTAAATGGCATAGGAACACACCAAATCAGACCTTAGACACATTAAACCATTAGTACATACATCTTACCTTTACACCTGGATCTCTACTTGTTCCAAAGTGTGCTACAATTAGATCAACAGCAGTATTTACAGCCTTAACAAGACCTATCATAATACAAAAAATATATGAGTGGATTTCATATCGTCAGCTCTTATATTGCTGTTTTTTTTAATAAAACTGAAATTCTTTTCAATACACTCACTTGTAATCATCATTGGAACCGAAAGTCTCATGTGACAAGTACTGTACTAAATACTACAGGTCACACAAACCTCCAACTTTAGAATTTTTCAATCTATATAATTTAAATTTGTAGTGATTTGTTTCCTTGCACAGTACCCACGTAAAATATTTGGGCTGCCAGTGGTGTCATTCACTTAAAATGTACGGCAAGGAGGAATTGTAAAGCCATCAGACTATTGGCCTAAAACATATAAGCTGAATTTCTTTACAGATTATAGTTTACAATGCTTGGCATATACTTTAGTTTGTGACCAAATGATTGAAAATGTATTAAAAATGACATAATTTTCACACACTAGTTGTGTAGAAATGATTGCCCAAATACCAATGTAACTTGGCGAACACATAAAATGCTTAACATGCTAATTTTTGGAATCTGGTCAAATAAGAGAGTTCTACACATTAATAAATATATCTGAAATGTGCTATACCTTAAAAACATTACATTTAAAATAGTTGTGCATATCCCCAGCTTGGCTATTTTCAATAATGTGCATGCAATATTGCTAATATCAAAAGCTGACTTTTACCCTTTTTCTGTAGCAAGTCGATGGAGATACTTTCGGAGGTTCCGTCAGGTGATAAACAGAACTCAGCAGGGGGTTTCTCAGCCAGTGAAAAATAATCCGGAAAGAAATCACTGTAATAGTTCTGAAGTTGCTTCACAGATTGGCCTACAATAAGGAAGACCATATTATGTAAACCATAACTAACTTAATTCCATTTTTTTTCAATCAAATAACATACTTTGTAAAATATTCTCCAACCAAACTCAATCTCCCCCCGCCCCACCACAATCCCAGAATTCACTGATATCCTGCGTACCCTATTTTACCCACAGATTTAAGTGACATGCAATGTACAATTGAACTCAGCAGCATTAGAAATGTTCATGCTCAAGATATTTCCGTGTTAGGGCAGTGGCTCATCATCTTTATCAATGATCTGGATGAAGGCATTGGGGAAACTACCTGAAAGGTTATGTTGGGGTGCTAAAATACATTACAGGTGGATCTAGATGTGATAAACAAATAGGCCCATATCTGGCAGATGTCTTTTAATACAGATAAATAGTGTCATGCATTTGGGTAGGGGCAAGTCTAATCATATTGATACCATGCAGGGTTGTCTGCTTAAGGTTGCTGAGTGGAAGAAGGACCTGGGGTTAATAGTGCATATGTTGTTGAAGGTCCATGACCAATGCCACAGGCTATTGTCAAAACAAAAATTGCCAGGACAATTAAATATACTCGAAATTCTATCCTTTCAGCATCAGTACCTCGTCTTTGTATCCTCACACAACAGGAAATAAAGAAGTCCTGGAAAAGGTTCAGAGAGGGGCCACTAGATTAATATGTAGATTAATTACTTCCAGCTATCACGATCGACTAAGATAGCTTTTCATCGAAAAGTGTAGATCTCGAGGAGATTTTAATTGAGGTCTTTAAAATAATGACTCGATCTAAGTAGATAGCTACTTGAGCTGAATAGTTTAGGGAGTATCAGGAGACATAAATATAAGTTCCGAAAGCATAGAACTAGGTTACATGCTCGGAGGTACTGCTTTCTTTGCATACCTCTGGAATAAGTTGCCGGCACATGTAGCGAGTGCAGATGCTGCAAGCATTCAAAAGGATGAGTTTCTGAGATTGGCCAATATATCTACATATAGAAGGTATGTGGGCCATTCGGGGTTGTCACTGTGGTCTCCAGGAGCTTGCCTGATTGCTTCAGGGATTGTTGAGGAATTAAATTGGACTAAGGTTCTTTGCTTCACCTAGGACATGGGAAGTGGGGACCGTAGTGTGCAGAGGTTATGGCATGCCAGGATGGAACAGTCTCAATGGAGTACCTGGTCTTTACCTATGCTTTTTTGTATGTTTGTAAACTGATGCAATAAAGCAATTAAGCTAATTATTAGAATCCAATGTTGTACAGCTGTTGTGTTCGTGTTAATGTGATTTGCCCGCTATAAGAAGTTGATGGTAAATTGTGAGGGAGAACATTTCAGTATTGCGTGTTTTTGTTATAGTACTTTGAGCTAATCAATTCAATACAAAAACTTCATAAGCAGAGCCACTCAGAAATTACTGAAATTTTAACTGTTGAATATTCTTTTTAATTAGAAATGCTTTTGTTTTCTTTTCAGAATATCAGTTTTTCCTTATTGTTTGAATCTAATTGTAACCATGCTTGTAAATGGCTTTACTGTATTTTGTAATATTAATATTCCAAGCTGTAAGAGTGCCGACCCTGTAAAATGTAGAATATGATAAAGGGAAGATTATTAATATTTAATGACAAAGCTTCCACCTCCTATATCTTGTCTTTAGCTACATACTCCAATATCACAACCTCTGTTAGATCTGCAACTGGCTGAAATAGCTGGCATTTAATGTGTTTATATCAGAACCTTTGTAATTGAATTCAACGGTCCTGGTGGCTGCCTGCGATAATTGTGGCTGGTATAAGTGATGGGGACTGTATTGTACAACGGTAGTTCATATCCAAAGGATTTTCTGCTTACTGTGACCAGTTCCTTAAGGACTTGCGTAATAACAGTCATACGTATTCTCTCTCCCTAAATTATTCTTTAGCTGAGAGATAACGTGCGTATCAGTTTCCAGAACATTCATCATTGTCAGTTTGTAACTGAGGACTTGGAGCAACATGGAAATTGCCAAGAGTAACTTGCTTGATAATTATCTTCATCTCCTTGTGGAACTATCTTTCTTTTTGCCTCCACTCAGGAAATTGCATGTTCGAGGAATCATGATCATGAATCTGTGCCCTAAGTAGCACATTGGTACATCTGTTTATTGGGCCACTGATCTGCCTAGGCTGACACTGTTACTATTGTGAGATTGACTATTACTCCTGAATTATATCTTACAGAACTTAAAACAAGTAGTAACTCTTGCCAAAATGCCATTTGCATCAACACCCAAACCAGAAGTAACAGTCTTAACAATCCCTCAAACATTTAAAAAATATTTCTTTCTCAGCTTCAAAAACATTATCATGACGCAATGTTAAAATGTACACATTGAATGAAACTAATTTCCAAAAATATTATTTGAACAGATATAGTAGGCAGAAAGAAAAATAGTGTAGAAAAGTACTAAGCAAAGGTACTGGGACAGAAGCTATAAATAAATAAATATCAAATTTTACAAACTATATTGTTACATATTCTGAAAGCACAAAACAGAACTGCACCATATAGCCTTGAGCGAATATGGTTAACACCACTTGTGCCGGAAAATTCCAGATAGCCATTCTTCTTGGTCAATCCAGGACCTGACTGTTTAGGCTCCAAATTACAGCCAAAGCCTGTTATACGGTCATGACCAAGGGGATTTCTTCTGCGATATTCCCTCCATTTCAAAGTCAGAGGTGAAAGGTGATTAGCTAGAATGCATAGTAGATGAAAAACATAGAAGAGCAAGAGAGATTTAGTGAATTAAACTGTATATTCTAGAATGCTTAAGTAATATTCAAAAGAGCTTTTCTCTAATACAAGACCTTTGCATCAAGCTGATTAGTCACTCAATTACATCAGCCAACATAATGAGAATAAGTGGTTACAGTTTGTAGAATAATCAGTCCTGATACCATTCCATTAGCTTCCTGAGCTGGAGTTATACATACACTAGTAACATTATTTACGTAGTTACAGTGACCTGAGATTTGAAGCACCCGAATTTTACTTCCTGCTCCCCCTTTTCAGGTACCTTTCTTTTGAAAGATCCTCTTCCAATGACTGGAAAATTACATTTGCTTCACAACATAAAAATTATTTTTTAATCCACATATATTTTTACTTTGGATTTCCTCTTTTCTTCCATGAGAAATGTGATCCCTTCCAAATTTTGATGCCAATGAAACTTCATAAAAATTCTGCAGATAAGTAAGCTACAATTACCACCAGTAACTAGGAATACCTCTGCCGGTATCTGGCTGAAAGGTCATTGCTTTATAGCAGACAGGCTGGAACACCAGTTTCCTACTTTGCTCAAAACATGAAACATGGATGAGTCCGTGAAGATGTCTGTGAACTGGGCAATCTCACCTACAAATGAGAATGTGATAGACGTGATGTGCAAATGCTGTCAAATAATGTCAAAGCCCTGCAGCATGCAGAGAAACCTGAACTTTCCCAACCAAAACTCACCACCACACCCCCGCCTACCCATCCCCATCCGCCTACGAGACCCGCTGCTGTCCAGGTTGGGGCCCTTGCTTCTTTCAGCAAATACTTTGAGGATGAATGGGGGTGAAATCTAAATCAATAACTTCTCTGACCACTAGCAATGCAGCCGAATAATCAGCAAAATGGGGCAAAATGGGTAAGCTGTCTCCAAAGTACAATGTTTGGTTAAGAATGGCTGTAGATTAGCAGGTCTGAGCAACACAAAACCCTGACAATCCAATTGGGAAATTAATGCTTTCAAATTCAAAATGTACTTGTTCTGCTTCATAGAAAGGCTCTTGAAAAGAAGGATCAATAATCATTTTAAAATCAATAATAATAATAATATAGAATTATAGTTTAAGGTTTTTAATATTGTTTTATTTTTCTTCCTGTTTTTTTTTTACATTGTGCAGGAAAACTGGCATGGAGAAATTTTTAAAACCAGTGGTCAGAGAGAAATGAATTAAAATCAATGCACCAACATAGAATGCCTCGAAGCTCATACCAGCTTGTCTTGTTAAGCTTGTCTTAACACAGCTCTGTTGCTCTATCGGTCTGCAAAGATAATCCAACATCCCCCAATGAAGTCATTAGCATTCATTTTTTAACCAAAAATATTCTTGGACAAGATAGAACAACAAATAATCAGACAAAATCAGTGATTTTGAGACTCAATTTCATATGGCTGCAGTCCTGGATTAATTTTGCACTATGTCCATTTTGAGAGAAACCAAGCAATCACATTTAAAATGCACTTGTTCCTGACTGCCAAAATGTTCATATGATTCTTTGCTGTTTTAACTCCAAAAACGGAGATATATCAAACACCATTGTAGTTAAGACCAGTATTCTGTTTCTTTTGGAAAAAATGAGAAGGGTAGTTTTATTTATTTTGATATCCTGGCAGTGCAAGTCATCACCAAAGCTGCTGAGTCAAATTCTAAAAAGATTAGCTTGGTTTCTCATTAGGTAAATAATTTAAATGCTAAGATTGGAGCTAGGTAATAATCCAATGAAGTATTTCAGATTATAGCTATTACATCTGCATTCCACTGTGTTATTTTTAAGAAGAAAGGTCAGACGTATACCAGCAGTGAAGCCCGATGCCACGTGGTTAAGGAGTGCTGATTTTCCACCTCTGTCTCGGTTATCTCTTTGATGGTCCAGATGACTGCTGACACCATTTGCTCTTATGTTAGCTGATGTTGGTAATACGATTTGATGGGAACAATAGCTGGAGTTCTGTGCAGTTTGAAAGTATCCTTGCTCTTTCTTCTGAGCCGCTTTGGGACTTTTTCTTTCCTCCTTACTTTCATCTCTGATCTGTTGAAGGTGGCTTTTGTTAGGTGAAGCAACAACTTTTGCTGGGGATGATAGTATTGGAAGGAGATTAGTAGATAAAGGACAGGATCTACTTCTTGGAGGGTGGCTACCATAATTTCTCTCTGGTGAAACAGCAGAAGATGACGAGTCTCCACTCAGCAAGACGGGTGCATCGTTTTTCACTGGTGAGTAACTGCCCAGTGGTGATGGCCTAATTGCATCTGGTACAGGTCTCCGTAAACAGTACTCATTTATGGGAAAAGCGTTTCCCTGTTTCTCACTCTCAACTGTTCTGAATCCATTCTGTGACTGGCCTACTGTTGCTATATTTTCCAATGACACCATACCACCAGAAGAACTGGATGTACCAGTTGAATGTTCATTTGTTGTCAGCTGGCTACTTGGAATACTGTACATATAAGAGACAGAAGATGCACTGTGGTTTTGCATTGGGCGGACTTTGGGAAGCTGTTTGCTCAATGGATGGTGAAGAATAAAAGGTTGAATAGGCAACGTAGTGGGCCGCTGTTCCTTACTATAACGGATAACTGCACTGGCTTCTGCTCCACCACCTATAGCACCAAAAATAGACAAAGGACAGAGGGAAGAGATGAATAATACCAAAAACAATAGAAAAGGTAAGACAGATAGATTACTTCTCCTAAGTGCTAGAAATATATTAGTTACACCAGAAACATATTATTTAACAGGAATTATAGAAGAAATAACAAAGTGAAAAGAGGGCACAGATAAAATCAATTTTTCCATACAATTTAAGTAAGAGTTTTGAGGCAAGCTGAAGATGCCAAATAATCCATCTTTATATGTTATGTGCTCAACATGAGTGCATTCAACTTTTAAAAAGACCTAAATTGCTTACAGTTGATATCTAAAAGACAGTCCCAATCTAAAATGAGTGCAGCAGCCAGCAGGGGCCAGGTAATACCTTGCAGGCTACAACAAAACAATAATTATTAATAGTAGTTTAGAGCTGGTCTATCTTTAGTGGAAGGCTATGGAAAGACATCAAGAAAGGTTTTAGCAAGAGTGTCTTCATCCAGTTTCATCTGGGTATTGATGAAATGGGCTTGGGTGAATTAAAGAGGAAGAGGAAAATAAATAAGTGACACAAGTAAATGTCCATGCACTAAATAGGTCTGCTTGTAACCACTCTCAATTAAATGTTCCAATATTACATAGAATTTACAGCACAGAAACAGGCCAGTCAGCCAAACTATGCCAGTGCTCATGCTCCACATGAGCCAGAGAGAAAATATTTAATTGTGTTTTGTTTCCATGATTGATTAAGTAATCGTAAGAAAATTTTACAGGTGTTTGGCATCTCTGAGTTGGTTTAAGGATAATATGAATTTCTATTGAGCTACTAATCACATCTATATATATTCAAATCATTAATTGGGTTTCTTTATATTTTTGAATTGTAATATTAAGTTCTGTCTACATACCCAGGAACTCATCTAAATAAGGATCCAAACGCTAACGTTATGTGCTAACGAGTCATAATTTTCTTCAGCTGAGAAAGGAAACGGTGGCAGGTGGTCTTCACATAAGTTGTTTGGGTCAGTTCATTTTGCAGTTCTGAGATTGGTTTATATAGGAGGATGACATAATGTGTAATGTTTATCTGGGGTGTTCAGTTCCTAATATTATTCCCAGCAGCAACAATAGCGCCTTCCACTCACACCTTTGCACTGTCAGGGTACATTTCACACTCTATAGGAATCACATATTTTATGGGGTAGACATATTTGTGTTCAGAGAAAAAGGATTGCATAAAATCACACTAAAAATTTTGAATAATAGCTTTAAGACATGGATTTATCCCTTTATTTCCTCCCAAAAAGGTCCGATAAATTTTATAACCACCAATACAGTATTTAATTATAAATTCCAACACATCTAAAATTCTGCATCAGTAATAGGTAGCTGTGAATCATAGAATCATAGAACTTTACAGCACAGAAGGAGGTCATTTTGGCCCAACGTGTCTGTGCCAGCCGACGAAGAGCTATCCAGCCTGATCCCACTTTCCAGCTCTGGTCCGTAGCCTTGTAGATAATGCACTTTGGGCCAGATTTTCGGCAGGTTTGCGACCGGGTTTTTACCATGATTTGATCCTCTGCAGCGAAAACCCGATCGCAAAACCTAGGGGGGATCCTCAGGTACCTGCTTGCGGCAACGCTTCCAAGTACCGTTGAGGAGAGGTGCGTCGACATGCAACAACGCGGATTGCGTATGTGTCGTACTTTCAGCACTCTCCCGACCCGACTCGACGGTACAGCCCTGCCGCCAGTGGTAAGTATGAAAACCTGCATAAAAGCTAAGTTAAAGTTTTTATTTTTAAATTCTTTTTCAGCAATTTTCCAGCTAAGGGTTTTATGAATGGTTTTTACAATTCCACCCCCGTAAGGCCTCTATTGCAGCGTAAACGATCATGGACTAAAGTTAACAAAACTCGCGTTTTGTGCTGCGAATAGCCTCCTTTACCGGAGCAGACGGAAAGGCCGAAAGTTCGGCCTAAAAACGGTAGCGCAACGCAAACGTTAATTTTCACATAGCGCTGCCGTTTTCGTCGAAAAACCCCTCCCTGGGTGAAAAAAATTCCCATCAAAACCCCTCTAAACTTCCTACCCATTACTTTAAATCTATGCCCCCTGGTTGTTGACCTCTCTGCTAAGGGAAATAGGTCCTTCCGATCCACTCGATCTAAGTCCCTTATAATGTTAAACACCTCAATAAGGTCTCCACTCAGCCTCCTCTGTCGCAAAGAAAACAAACCCAGCCTATCCAATCTTTCCTCATAGCTAAAATTCTCCAGTCCAGGCAACATCCTCGTAAATCTCCTCTGTACCCTCTCTAGTATAATCACATATTTCCTATAATGTGACGGCCAGAACTGCATGCAGTACTCCAGCAGTGGCCTAACCAGTGTTTTATACAGTTCAAGCATAACCTCCCTGCTCATTCTATGCTTCGGCTAATAAAGGCAATTATTCTGGATGCCTTCTTAACCACCTTATCTACATGGCCTGCTATCTTTAAGGATCTGTGGACATGCATTCTAAGGTCCCTTTGTTCCTCTACACTTCCCAGTGTCCTACCATTTATTGTGTATTCCCTTACCTTGTTAGCCCTCCCCAAATGCATTACCTCACACTTCTCTGGATTGAATTCCATTTGTCACTGTTCTGCCCATTTGACCAATTCATTGATATCTTCCTGCAGTCTACAGCTTTCTTCTTCATTATCAACCACACGGCCAATTTTTGGATCATCTGTAAACTTCTTAATCATACCCTCTACATTCAAGTCTAAATCAATGATATATACCACAAAAAGCAAGGGATCCAGTACTGAGCCCTGCGGAATCCCAGTGGAAACAGCCTCCCAGTCACAAAAACACCCATCAACCATTACATAAGAACATAAGAAATAGGCGCAGAAGTAGGCCACCTGGCCCCTCGAGCCTGCTCCGCCATTCAATAAGATCATGGCTGATCTGATCCTGGCCTCAATTCCACTTCCCAGCCCTCTTCCCATAACCCTTGACTTCCTTATTACGTTTTGCTTCCTGCCGCTGAGAACATTTTGGATCCAACTTGCCACTTTGCCCTGGATCCCATGGACTTTTACTTTCGTGACTAGTCTGCCATGTAGGACCTTGTCAAAAGCCTTGTGAAAATCCATATACACTACATCAATGCACAACCCTCATCGACCCTCCTTGTTACCTCCTCAAAAATTCAATCAAGTTAGTCAGACACGACCTTCCTTTAACAAATCCGTGCTGACTGCCCTTGATTAATCCGTGTCTTTCTAAATGAAGATTTATCCTATCCCTTAGAATTTTTTCCAATAATTTTCCCACCATCGAGGTTAGGCTGACTGACCTGTAATTACTCGGTCTATCCCTTTCTCCATTTTTAAACAATGGTACAATGTTAGCAGTCCTCCGGCACCACATCTGTAGCCATAGAGGATAGTAAAATGATGTCAGAGCCTCTGCTATTTCCATTCTGTTTCTCCTAGCAGCCTGGGATACATTTCATCCAGGCCTGGGGATTTATCCACTTTCAAAGCTGCTAAATCCCTGAATAATTCCTCTCTCACTAGGTTTATTTCATCTAAGATTTCACACTCATCTTCCCTGATTGCAAGGTCTGCATTGTTCCTCTCTTCTGTAAAAACAGATGCAAAGTATTCATTAAGAACCATACCCACGTCTTCTGCCTCTACACACAGATTATCTTTATGGTCTCTAATAGGCCCTACTCTTTCTTTGGTTATCCTCTTGCTCTTAATGTATTTCTAAAACATCTTTGGGTTTTCCTTGATTTTACTTGCCAAAATGTTTTCACGCTCTCTCTTTGCCTCTAGGGTTTCTGCAGTATTGAGCCCTCGGTATCTGTCATAAGCTTCCCTTTATTTCTTCATCCTACCATGTATAGAAACATAGAAATCTACAGCGCAGAAGAAGGCCATTTCGGTCCATCATGTCCGCGCCGGCCGACAAAGAGCCACACGGCCCTCGGCAGCAGCCCTGAAGGTTACATATAAACTTATGAACAATGAACAATGGCGGAAAGGTAAAGAGCATCCAGCCCAACCAGTCCACCCCACACAACTGCGACACCCTCTGCACCGCACTTCACCCTAACCAGAGCCATGTGATCTCCTGGGCGAAGCAAAAAATCAGATAAAAAATCCAGGCCGATTGGGGAAAATAAAATCTGGGGAAATTCCTCTCCGACCCATCCAGGCAATCGAAACTAGTCCAGGAGATCACCCTGGCCATATAAGATTCCTTGCAGTACTTACCATCATAGCTACGCCAGCCAACAGGAGGTTACCCACTTACCAGATCTAGGTCCATAACCCTGCAGGTTACGGCACATCAAGTGCCCATCCAAGCACCTTTTAAATGGGGTGAGTGTTTCTGTATCCACCACCCTTCTAGGCAGTGAGTTCTAGACCCCCACAACCCTCTGCGTGTAGAAGCCCCTCCTCAAAGCCTTCCACCAACCACCTTAAAACTATGCCCCCTCGTAATTGACTCCTCCACCATGGGAAATAGGCCCTTGCTATCCACGATATCCAGGCCCCTCAAAATTTTATACACCTCAATGAAGTCTCCTCTCAGCCTCCTCTGTTCCAATGAGTTCCCATGTCCAATCCAACCGGTAAGAAACTAAATTGTCAAATGGAACAAAGGGATTTGAAAATTCAGATGCTTAAACCACTAAAATTACCAACACAAATTGAAAATAGAGTTAAGATTAACAATGATCTCACGTGCCCCGTCTGAGAGCACCTTACGCACATCCAGGGGGTTCTAGATTTATTAGTCCCACCCTTTTTCTTTAAGGGAACATACTTGCTCTGAACCCTCAAGATTGCCTCCCCGAATGCCTCCCACTGCTCCGACACTGATTTACCTTCAAGTAGCTGTTTCCAGTCCACTTTGGCTAAATCACATCTCAGATTAGTAAAATTGGCTTTTCCCCAATTGAGAACTTTTATTCATTGTCCTTTTCCATAACTACCCTAAATCTAACTGAATTATGATCACCAGCATCAACATGCTCTCCCACTGATACCCCTTCTGCATCCTCTATACCGTTCACACTAATTCTAGCCCAGTTAATATTAGCGTAGTTGAAATCCCCTATTACTGCCCTATGGTTTTTGCCTACACATTTGTTCTTCTTTCTCCCTCTGACTGTTTGGAGGTCTATAGTACACTCCCAGCAGTGTGATTGCCCCTTTTTTGTTCTTCAGTTCAATCCATATGGCCTCATTTGATGATCCTTCGAACATATCATCCCTCACAGCTGTAATTGTTTCTTTAATTAATACTGCGACCCCCCCCTCCTTTTTTATCCCCCTCTCTATCCCGTCTGAAAACCCTATAAACCAGGAATGTTGAGCTGCTGTACCTGTCCTTCTTTCAACCATGTCTCAGTAATAGCTATAATATTATACTCCCACGTGTCTATCTGTGCCCTCAGCTCATTTACCTTATTCCCTAGAGTCATTGAATTGAAGTCATCATCAGAGGCGGTCCCTCAAAACGAGGATGACTTGCTTCCACGCCAAAAAAAAAGGACGAGTTCACAGGTGTTTCAATGAAGGACCCGAACTACATCCTGAAGAGTGGAAGATGCCTGTGCGTGCATTTTTTTTTAACGTGGGGTGGCCGTTGCACACCAGCCACCACACGGGCTTGACGGAGCTAGGTTTTGGTCCAGTGGCAAGGATTACTCAAGACAACTGGAGACCAGTTCTGCTGCATGGACCTAGTGCGCACACATATCGCAGTGTGGGCTGGTCTGTGCTGCCCCTGGGCCCCTGACACTGAACTCGCGCCTCCCCTGGGCCCCGATCACGTCCTTCCACAGTCTCTCGTTGCTCCTTCGCCCTGACCTCGTTGCTCCTGCTGTATCTGTCCACGCTCCAATCACCGACCTGGATTTTGATGACATCACTCTTCACAGCCGTCGCCCTCCTGCACCAGCTCGCGCTGTACCTTGTAGTGGCATGCTTCCACACTGCCCATGGCTGCCGCTCCTTTTATGGTCCCAACCTGCCGTTGATGTTCCCTCGCAGGTTGGGGCCTCCACGCTGCCCATTGCCGCCGCTGTGTAAATACCATTTAACACTGCCAAACTTCCTTGTTGTCTAATTTCTAGCCGTTGTTTCCTCTGCCTTCCAAACTTGCTTACTAATTTTCTGCCTTCCAATTCCAGCTTTGCTTCTCTCCCTTCTGAAACTACTCTCAGGTTCCCACCCACCTGCCAAGCTAGTTTAAATCCTCCCCAGCAGCACTAACAACCCCCCACCACCCGCAAAGATATTGGTCCCGGCTCTGTTGAAGTGCAACCCGTCCAGTTTGTACAGGAAGATTGTTTTTCTATATGACCTTACAACAAATTAAATGCAGAAATCAGTCAGCAAAATCACTGTGGCACCCTTCTCAAATTATTTGCTAAGTGAGGCAACATTTTGTTTCTATTTGTTTTCATAGGAACCAAACTATTAATGTAGTATACCAGCTGGAACAATCAAACGGCTTCTTTCTCATCCTTCAAGCATAATGCCAATTGCAAAATTTTAAAAGGTTAAGTTACAAAAACGCTTTTAATAAAAAAAATTGTTATGTCCACATAAGACACTATCCTTTAATTCAAAATTTTGGTCTACATATTGTGTGAAAAACATAAGACACCTAATTCACCAGTATGGATGTGATACTTTCATCTGATATCACCAGTGCCAAGGTGCAACAGAACATTCAGTGAGCTACAATACAATGTTTCACATGTCAGGCACACATTATATCATTCTATTTAGCAATAAATTTTAATTGATCGTTGTACTGGCCTTTGTCGTTAATAAAATAGTAAGTGGATTTCATTCTCCCTCGGGTAATAACTCTTCAAGGACTGCCTCTTGTATGCTGTTTATTCCCTTCCAGCATCTTTTTAATTTAAGAGAAGAAAAGATGCTTTATATAGCAAGTCTCCAGTATAGTCCTGATTGAAGTATAATTAGTCAGTGTTAAAATTAACCTCTTTAAATAAAAAAGATCTGGTAATCTGAAATTATGGGCTCAATTTTACTCAACCCCTTTTTTCGGCGCACTGCAAGCTGGAAACGGTGCCGGAAAAAAGTCGCCCCACCCTGGCAGCTCCTCTGAGTCCCCGGAGTCCCAGCGTAACGTTGATTGTGAAGTGGGGGGCGGAGCAACAGGCCAGCGCCGAAAACAGTGCCAGCACCTGCGCACATGCTCCTGCCCTCCCAGCATGTCCTGCGGGCTGTGAGCAGGACCAGATGCTCTCAGTCCCTATCCCTGGCCGAAGGGACGCCCAATCTCGCCGCACCCTATCCCCGGCCGAGTGGCCTCCCGCACCGGCCGGCCGGTCCGCTGAGTTCCCGGGCAGAGATAGGACTTCAGTTTTATTTTTTATTCATTGATGGTTGTGCTTCAGAGTTTTGATTGGGGGTGGGGGGTGGCAGGGGGAGGAAGAAGAGGAGAGTTTTGGGGGGGTGGGAGATAAAGTGTCTTGGTGGGGAGTGGGGGGGAGGGAGAAAGAAAGAGTATTTTTTTGGGGGGGAGAAAGTGTGTTTTTTTGGGGGGGGGACTTTAAAAAAAAAATTGATTCTGGCATGAAGGTAGGACTTCTATTTTTTATTTGTTATTGATTGATTACTTATTACTTTTTTTGGTTTGTTTAGTCTTGGTGCAGGTCCTCAGCTTCCTTTTATTTTTTTATTTGTTATTGAATGCTTATTTTTGTGCTTTGTTTAGTGCTTTGTAAGTCTTGGTGCTTTAAATGTACTAACCTGCGCCGATTTCTTAACTGCCCACAAGGTTTTTCAGAGCTGGCCGCATACACTGACCTAAGTCGATTTGGAGTAAGTTTTAGCTGGCCAAAGTGATATAAATGGCCAAAACTGGCGTAAGTGTCTGGGAACACTCACTTTTGAAAAAAAACTGAACTAAAAAAAATCGTACCTAACTGACTTATTTTGGGGGGAAAATGGCATTTTTTAAACTTACGCCAGAAAAAACAAATTACTCCAAAAAAATTGATACAAGTCATGGCCAGAATTGGGCCCATTACAACAAAAATATCAATGGTTGTATTACCTACCTGTCATTCAATTCTAAATTTTCACAATACAGCCACTGGATTGCAAATTACTTTGCAATTAAAATCTCCTAATGATACCATGAAACAATAGTTTTTCTGAATTTTATTTGGCAACAAGGCTCTGGAAAAATTTCAAAATCCAAGGAACTTTAGATTTTTCATGAAAACATTGTTTCCAGATACTGCATATATATAAAATAATTGGGGTCATAATCTCAGTGGCATGTTTTCTGAACATCTGAACACGGTCCCAATCCTGTAATTTACGGCCCCTACTCTCACGTACGAGGTGCGCAGGCACCCGTAGGGGCCATGCAAGGTCCTGGTTTAGGCACGCTAAAACCCGGAACTTGCAATCTGTCAAGAATGCATCCCCGAATAAAGGACATTTGCGGCTGGAGAGTTGGGCTGTTTGCCCAGCGAATATCCATTAAGTACTTACGCAAGGCCTGCTTTTACCAGCGTAAAAGTTTTAAAAAACAAAAAAATAAAATGTTATCAATCATTTATACATTAAAAGCTCTGTGCAATAAGGCAAGTTTATTTTTTGCACCATTAAAACATGTAAATTTATTTTTCAAAAAATTACAGTTTTGCTTTAAATATTTAATTAAATGCCATTTTAATTAATTTTAAATATGTATTTTTAAAAATTTTTTTTTGATGTCTCGATGTATTTTTTTTAATGTGATCCCCATAAGCATGAATGGGGATGCCCTTCTTCCATTGGTTGGGCCGGCCCACGTGATCCCAGGGGCGCTTGCTTGGGATACAGGGGCCTCTATGCAGGCCTACGCGTAGAGGCCCAGGAGCGCAAGTACCTTCACCTCACGGACTACAGGGTTCAAGGCGGCAGCTCACCACCATCTTCTCAAGGGCAATTAGGGATGGGCAATAAATGTCAGCTATACCCACATCCCATGAATGAATAAAAAAATTTAAACAAAGATTAACAGCTGTAGACTAGAGGACATAAAACAAGAAAGTGATCTAGAGATACCATTGGCATCACAATTGGTGACAGTAATAAAGAGGCTTGTTAGAAAAATGTAGGCAGGTGGATAGATGGAAAGTTGGTTAACGTACAGGAAACAAAGAGGTAATTGCATATTGCTCAGATTAGAGAAACATTGAAGTTGGGTTACCCCAGGAGTCAATGCTAGGTCTACTTTTGTTCTCTGTATATATTGATGATTTGGATTCGGTTACAGGGAACTTAATCTTGAAATTTGCTTTTGACACAAAAGTAGGAGGCTTGGCAAAAGGTAATTAGGACTATAATTACAGGAAGGCAGAAACTAGTAATATCACAAAGACATTGACATATTAGCAGATTGTCGAGACTGGTGGCAGAAGCTATTTAATGTAAGGTAATACATTTTGAGAGAAAAATGAAGAATGGGAGCATCCACTCAGTAGAAAGACACTGAAGGGTGTGAATGAACAGAGTGACCAAGTAGTTCAAATACATAATTAACTGAAAGTGTAAATGCAGGTAGATATAGCCATAAAGGACAACATCTTTTTATGTTTTATAAATAGGTGCATAAGAGTATAAACGTAAGGAAGTAATGATAAATTTGTCCTAAACATTGCTTGGCCACAGTTTGAGCAGTGTGTGATGTTTTGGGTGCCCCATTATAGAAAGTATATTAAAGGACTAGGGAATGTACAGCATAGATTCAACAGGATGATGCCTGGAAAGTGAAATTATAGTTGAAGAGAGACTTGAAATGCTAGTATATCCACTGGAGCAGAGGAGGCTAAGAGATTTAATTGAGCTTTTAGTGATTGAAACAGAGTCAACGTTTAAAAATACTTTCAAAAGGAGGTTGAAGAAAAAAGAATCGAGGGATCTGAGAACAGCGCAGACACATGGGTTCCTGTGAAGGATAAATATTAACATGAGCTGATTGGCCTGTTTTTGTGTTGTAATTTCTGTCATTCTAAATATACACGGGGTAGATGAAGAGCAAATCTCTCCAAGCTTTGTTCCAACAAAATTCACTGTTCTCTCTACTGCACTGGCATCAACTAAAATAAGTTACATAATCTGTTTGCTTTTCTGCATCTTTCTGTTCACCTGATTGGGATTACGGCGACGTGGCTCCAGGATGATCAGGGCTGGGAACTCAACATCCAGGGGTATTCAACATTCAGGAAAGATAGAATAAAAGGAAAAGGAGGTGGGGTAGCATTGCTGGTTAAGGAGCAAATTAAGGCAATAGTTCAGAAGGACATTAGCTTGGATGATGTGGAATCTATATGGGTAGAGCTGCAGAATACCAAAGGGCAAAAAACGTTAGTGGGAGTTGTGTACAGACCTCCAAACAGTAGTAGTGATGTTGGGGAGGGCATCAAACATGAAATTAGGGGTGCGTGCAATAAAGGTGCAGCAGTTATAATGGGTGACTTTAATATGCACATAGATTGGGTTAACCAAACTGGAAGCAATACGGTGGAGGAGGATTTCCTGGAGTGCATAAGGGATGGTTTTTTAGACCAATATGTCAAGGAACCAACTAGGGGGGAGGCCATCTTAGACTGGGTGTTGTGTAATGAGAGAGGATTAATTAGCAATCTCGTTGTGCGAGGCCCCTTGGGGAAGAGTGACCATAATATGGTGGAATTCTGCATTAGGATGGAGAATGAAACAGTTAATTCAGAGACCATGGTCCAGAACTTAAAGAAGGGTAACTTTGAAGGTATGAGGCATGAATTGGCTAGGATAGATTGGCAAATGATACTGAAGGGGTTGACTGTGGATGGGCAATGGCAGACATTTAGAGACCGCATGGATGAACTACAACAATTGTACATTCCTGTCTGTCGTAAAAATAAAAAAGGGAAGGTGGCTCAACCGTGGTTATCAAGGGAAATCAGGGATAGCATTAAAGCCAAGGAAGTGGCATACAAATTGGCCAGAAATAGCAGCGAACCCGGGGACTGGGAGAAATTTAGAACTCAGCAGAGGAGGACAAAGGGTTTGATTAGGGCAGGGAAAATGGAGTACGAGAAGAAGCTTGCAGGGAACATTAAGACGGATTGCAAAAGTTTCTATAGATATGTAAAGAGAAAAAGGTTAGTAAAGACAAACGTAGGTCCCCTGCAGTCAGAATCAGGGGAAGTCATAATGGGGAACAAAGAAATGGTGGACCAATTGAACAAGTACTTTGGTTCGGTATTCACTGAGGAGGACACAAATAACCTTCCGGATATAAAAGGGGTCGGAGGGTCGAGTAAGGAGGAGGAACTGAGGGAAATCCTTATTAGTCGGGAAATTGTGTTGGGGAAATTGATGGGATTGAAGGCCGATAAATCCCCAGGGCCTGATGGACTGCATCCCAGAGTACTTAAGGAGGTGGCCTTGGAAATAGTGGATGCATTGACAGTCATTTTCCAACATTCCATTGACTCTGGATCAGTTCCTATGGAGTGGAGGGTAGCCAATGTAACCCCACTTTTTAAAAAAGGAGGGAGAGAGAAAACAGGGAATTATAGACCTGTCAGCCTGACATCGGTAGTGGGTAAAATGATGGAATCAGTTATTAAGGATGTCATAGCAGTGCATTTGGAAAGAGGTAATATGATAGATCCAAGTCAGAATGGATTTGTGAAAGGGAAATCATGCTTGACAAATCTTCTGGAATTTTTTGAGGATGTTTCCAGTAGAGTGGACAAGGGAGAACCAGTTGATGTGATATATTTGGACTTTCAGAAGGCTTTCGACAAGGTCCCACACAAGAGATTAATGTGCAAAGTTAAAGCACATGGGATTAGGGGTAGTGTGCTGACATGGATTGAGAACTGGTTGTCAGACAGGAAGCAAAGAGTAGGAGTAAATGGGGACTTTTCAGAATGGCAGGCAGTGACTAGTGGGGTACCGCAAGGTTCTGTGCTGGGGCCCCAGCTGTTTACATTGTACATTAATGATTTAGACAAGGGGATTAAATGTAGTATCTCCAAATTTGCGGATGACACTAAGTTGGGTGGCAGTGTGAGCTGCGAGGAGGATGCTATGAGGCTGCAGAGCGACTTGGATAGGTTAGGTGAGTGGGCAAATGCATGGCAGATGAAGTATAATGTGGATAAATGTGAGGTTATCCACTTTGGTGGTAAAAACAGAGAGACAGACTATTATCTGAATGGTGACAGATTAGGAAATGGGGAGGTGCAAAGAGACCTGGGTGTCATGGTACATCAGTCATTGAAGGTTGGCATGCAGGTACAGCAGGCGGTTAAGAAAGCAAATGGCATGTTGGCCTTCATAGCGAGGGGATTTGAGTACAGGGGCAGGGAGGGGTTGCTACAATTGTACAGGGCCTTGGTGAGGCCACACCTGGAGTATTGTGTACAGTTTTGGTCTCCTAACCTGAGGAAGGACATTCTTGCTATTGAGGGAGTGCAGCGAAGGTTCACCAGACTGATTCCCGGGATGGCGGGACTGACCTATCAAGAAAGACTGGATCAACTGGGCTTGTATTCACTGGAGTTCAGAAGAATGAGAGGGGACCTCATAGAAACGTTTAAAATTCTGACGGGGTTAGACAGGTTAGATGCAGGAAGAATATTCCCAATGTTGGGGAAGTCCAGAACCAGGGGACACAGTCTAAGGATAAGGGGGAAGCCATTTAGGACCGAGATGAGGAGGAATTTCTTCACCCAGAGAGTGGTGAACCTGTGGAATTCTCTACCACAGAAAGTTGTTGAGGCCAATTCACTAAATATATTCAAAAAGGAGTTAGATGAAGTCCTTACTACTAGGGGAATCAAGGGGTATGGTGAGAAAGTAGGAATGGGGTACTGAAGTTGCATGTTCAGCCATGAACTCGTTGAATGGCGGTGCAGGCTAGAAGGGCCGAATGGCCTACTCCTGCACCTAGTTTCTATGTTTCTATGAGTCCTGCTCCCATTTACCCTCATGCTGTTCTGAACTAACTGTCAAGAAGTGAAGTGACCACTTTCCACTCCCCAATGGGAAGATATAGCACTTGAGATGGAAAACTTGTAAGATTAGGAGGATCAAATAAGAAAATAGGAAATTTAGGCAACATCTTTTCAGTAAGATACAGGACTGTGGAACAGATTCCTGACAAGGTTGTTGGAACAGAAAGCCACATCAGGCTTTAATTAAGGACTGAATAAATAAGGAAGGTGAGGTAGCAACCAGTGCTGTTATGTCCACTACCTCCCCTCTCCGTCTTTATCCCACTCCACTTGTGATCTTTGAAGTTTCCCTACAATTCCCCCATGCTCTCAATACTCAACTCTTCCAGGAGACCCACAAGTTTCTTCAGTCTGGCTTCTGCTCTACTCACAACACCAAGACTCCCCTGGCCAAAATCACAATTTATATTTTTTGTGAATGTGTTGAGTTATTGCTCCTGCTCCCCCTCTTGTATGTTCCTGACACCCAGCAATACCTTTCAACCCCATGAGCTCCTCTGTGCCTGTCCAACATCAAATCATAGATGTTCAGATTTCATTCAACTGATTTTCGGGAAGACCAAAGCCATGGTTTCTACCCCCACCAAAAACTCCATCCCCTTGTCATTGATAGCGTTCCTCTCCCAAGCCACTCGTTCAGACCAAACCATGCAAAGTTTTGACGTCATTAGACCAGAGCTGAGCTTCAAACTCCACGTCCTCTTCAACATCAAGACTACATTCTTCCATACCCGCAACATTACCCTCCTCCACCCGTACTTCAGCCTCACTGCCACTGACAGATTTATCCATGCTTCTAGACTTAATTATCCGAAAGTTCTCCTTGCTGGCTTCCTACCTTTCATCCAACGTGAAGTTTGATTTGTCCAAGACTCGCTATATGAACATAAGAAATAGGAGCAGGAGTACGCCATTCGGCCCCTCGAACCTGCTTCGCCATTCAATAAGATCATGGCTGATCTTCTACCTTTCCACTTTCCTGCACTATCCCCATGTCCCGAACATCCAATCTCTGTCTTGAATATACTCAATGACTGAGCTTCCACAGCCCTCTGAGGTAGAGAATTCCACCCTCTTTGAGTGAAGAAATTTCTCCTCTCAGTCCTGAATGGCCGACCACTTATTGAGACTGTGAACCTGGTTCTAGATTCCCCAGCGGAGGGAAACATCCTCCCTGCATCTACCCTTTCAAGCCCTGTAAGAATTTTGTATGTTTCAATGAGATCACCTCTCATTCTTCTAAACTCTAGATAATATAGGCCGAGTCTACTCAAATTCTCCTTATAGGACAATCCCCCCCATCCCAAGAATCCCAGAGCTCAAGGGGTTGAGGGTAAGATCTTAGCATGGATAGAAGATTGGCTAACTAACAGAAAACAGAGAGTCGGGTCATTTTCAGGATGGCAAACTGTAACTAGTGGGGTGCCACAGGGATCAGTGCTGGGGCCGCAACTATTTAGATTAATATTAATGACTTAGATGAAGGGACCAAGTGTACTGTCGCCAAATGTTCTGATGATAGAAAGATAGGCAGGAAAGCAAGTTGTGAGGAGGACACAAAGAATCTGCAAAATAGATAGCTTAAGTGAGTGGTTCACTAGGTTGATTCCTGAGATGAGGGGATTGTCTTATGAAGAAAGGGTGAACAGGTTGGGCCAATACTGAATGGAGTGTAGAAGAATGAGAGGTGATCTTATTGAAACATAAGATTCTGAGGTGGCTTGACAGGTAGATGCAGAGAGGATGTTTGCCCTCATGGGGGGATCTAGAACTAGGGGGCATAGTTTCAGAATAAGGGGTCGCCCATTTAAAACAGATGAGTAGGAATTTCTTCTCTCAGAGGGTCGTGAATTTTTGGAATTCTCTACCCCAGAGAGCTGTGGAGGCTGGGTCATTGAATATATTTAAGGTGGAGATAGAGAGATTTTTGAACTACAGTGGAGTAAAGAGATATGGGGAGCGGGCAGGAAAGTGGAGTTGAGGCCAAGATCAGATAAGCCGTGATCTTATTGAATGGCGGAGCAGGCTTAAGGGGCCAAATGGCCTACTCCTGCTCCTCTTTCTTATGTTCTTATGTTATGTTCTTATGAATCAGTCTGGTGAACCTTTGTTGCACTCCCTCAAAGGCAAGTATATCCTTCTTTAGGTAAGGAGATCAAAACTGTACACAATACTCCAGGTGTGGTCTCACCAGGGCCCTATATAATTGCAGGAAAACGTCTTTTCTCTTATATTGAAATTCTCTTGTAATAAAGGCCAACATACCATTGCTTGCTATGAACAGGATTCAGATGGCTAAATTGAGTTTGCCCCTTAGCACCGCCTTGTTCTGCATTGGTTTCCTGTCTCCTCAATATACTGAATGTATAGCCCTTCATTTTCAAATCGTTCCACCTATCTGCCTATCCTACCTCTAAAGTCTACTCCAATCTTCTGTCACTTTGTTCCTTTGACTTTGACCTTTTCTATCTCACCATTGGTGGCAGAGCTGTCAGAGCTGCCTGAGCACTATTTTCAGGAACTGGCTAACTAAATCTTCTGCCTCTCTACTTTTAAAAACCTTCATAAGATCTATCCTATCGACCAACCTTTCGGTCACTTGGCCGAACATTTTCACCATGGCTTGCCATCCATTTCTTCAGCTATTTTGTTTGTTGCTTCTCACCACCCCCTCCTGCTGAAAAGCACCTTGGGATGTTTGCTACATTTAAGCCACTATATAAATGCAAGATTTGTTGGATAAATCTCAAAAAATCATTTTATTCGTTCTTGGAATTTTGGCGCCGTTGGCAATTTCAGCATTTATTGCCCATCCCCAGTTGCCCTGAGAAGTTATCTTCTTGAATGGTTGTAGTGGTTTGATACAATAAAGTGGCTTGCTCGGCCACTTCAGAAGGCAGATAAGAGTCAAGCACATTGGTGCGAGACTATAAGCCAGACTGGGTAATGACAGCAGGTTTCCTTCCCGAAAGGACATGAATGAACCAGTTGGGTTTTTACAACACTTTTACCAATACCAGCTTTTTATTTCCAGATTTTCTTTTTGACTGAATTCAAAATTCCTAAACTGGTGGGATTTGAACTCATGTTCTCTGGATTATTAATTTAGTAACATAACCATTACACTACCATCTCCTGTTTGCTTCCTATTAGGAAAGGGGATAGAGGACAATTAGTCTCAGATTCATGATAAGAATACTGATGGGAGGTTTGCAGAATCTCAACATATGAACCAGCTCAAAACATTACTCATCATCATAGGCAGTCCCTCGGAATCGAGGAAGCCTATTATGGCTACTGTAACAACTAGATTGTTAAGGAAACTGTCTTTCATGTCTATAAATTCTGTCACAGAGCCCACATAAATAAAGTTTAGGTAGTCTCAACACAATTTCTACTGGTTCAAAGCACAAAGCTTCCCACAAATTGGCACTCTGATAAAGGCCACAAGGATGGCTAGTGTGGGGAAACAAAAAAATGGTGAAGTATGGAGACATCATTTTGATACTGGAGTTAAGGCACATTCCTGTGGTAGAATAGTGGAAGTTTTAATCTGCTGTGCCTTATATGGGAATACCTGATGCTGACCCCGGTGCCAAATGGAAGAGTATTCAAATCTCCAGTACAAAAAAGTTACTTTTTTAATAAAATAAACAGCCCCAGAGAGTTGGTTTTACTACAAAAGTGGCTAGGATTAAAACATTATATTGAACAATGGCTATATTAGACCTATGAGTTCGGTGCTAGCTTACCTTCTGCTTTAAATCTGCTGTCAAAAGATGAATCCTTTTCAATTTGTTGATGGAGTGTATTAGCTGGTTCTGATTTCCTGTCATCTTCTCCAGTGTAACAAGGTCCATGACCTTCCAGGTGAGCTTTTTCATACACACTTGCACTACTGTTTTTGTTGAAACGATGAATAAAGGGTGCATCACACGACGTTGTTAAATCCACTCTTGTAGAGGACCTGCCAGGCAGACTATGGCAGTGCTCTTCTTCCAAATAAACAAATACATTATTTTCTTTCTGATTTTCCAGTATTGGGGAGAACTCTATTGAAGAATCTCCACTGGTTCTCAGTGGTGGCGAGTTCCCACTTCGTTTTCTAGTTCGAGCAATTTCAGCAAATGAAGTTACTCGTCTTGGTGGCGATCTCTGAGGTGTTTCTGTGTGACCATCACTTAGCTTGCCTGGACAGCTATACATGCGTTCCAATGAGCCTAATCTAGGAGATGGGCTCTTATCGAAGTTGCGATCGTAGCTCCTCGATCTTTGCCTGCCAGAAGTATTTGAAGCAACATTCACGTACACTTGACCTTCAATGAGATCTTCAGTTGTTTCTACTCCTGGTTTCTCCTGAAGATGCTGATTATTCTTCTTATCTTCTGGTTGCCGGAAGAGGTAATACTCTGTAGGTTGACTAGGGCTTGTACTTTTAGTGTGGTCCTCTGAGCAGCTTGTTATTGAAGACCCTGCTGGGCTTGGTGTAGACGGAGAAGATAGGTCACAAGTTACTAATTTGTAATAATTTTGTGTGGCAACAACTAGTCTTGCTTGACTTTGAAAACAAGCAGTAAAATCCGAATTTTCAGAAGAACAAGGCATGTTTTCACATGGTAGGTGGTAAGAATTGCAATTGTCATCAACAGCTGATGAACACTGCTGATGGCACAGACAGGTTTTCATGGCATTGCCTCCATTGCGAGTCTCACATGTATTCTTTGGCTCATTTGGCGATGAATGTAGGTCTAAGTAGAATGCACCCATCTCTGAGTGACTGCAGTATGAAGAATCATGGGACATGTTACCTGAACTTAGGTTGGACTTTGACTGACTTTTCATTTTATTGTAGATTGCTGTAAAGTTGACCAGCACACCGTCTGAACTGTTACATGAAGAGTCACTGTTGTAAGTCATGTGCTGATTATCTATCTCAGATTGATCTGAAAAGATACAACTTCTGCTTTGTTGTATATCTAAGCTGGAGCAGTTGCATGTTCTGCTCTCTTGTAAATCTTGCTTCCTGAAGGATCCATCTGGGCTGCTGTCCAACCCTTGATTGCAATCAAAGAATAAGGTTGACGTGCTATCATTAGCACAGTTGCATATAGGTAGTTCCATTAGGTCAGCTGAAGCTGGTCTTGATGTGATGGTCCTATTTAACTTGATGCCATCACAAGTATGGGTTTGTTCCTCTTGACCTTCAATAATCCCCTGTCTACTTGTGGGGCTCCATTGTTTTGTGTTGTTTTCAGCCCCATGAAGGTGAAATGGCTTTTCATGCAGAACAAATGGTGGATTGTTAATGTTGCTGTTCTGAGGATGAAACAAACTGTTATTGGAGCTTTCCTGATCATTGTTCTCATTCAAAGTTAATGAATTGTGTTGTTCACTAGTGTTGGTTTCTTTTGAGTTTGGTAGTCTGCCTTCAGTTTCATGTGGTGCCCCAGGAGGTAAACAGGAAGCCTGGATTAAGCTGCTGTAAAGTAATGTTTCCTTCTGAAGCAGATCCTTCTCTGGGAGTGATGTAGTCCTTGTGATTCCCAGATCAGTATGGTAGAAAGGACTTGGTCTTTTGCCCAAGCTACAGCACTGTCTATCTGGGACCTGGCAATGAACAAGGGGAATGTGATGTACAATCAACGTTTCCCCCGTCAGTTTGGGTGGGCTATCCATGATGTCTCAGGTCATCAGCCGAGCTGGACAGAACATACAGAATCTCCTGTGGCCATACTGATAGCCTGCAACATGTAGTTCATGGTGTGGCTCAGAAACCTGGAAAACACAGGGGGAGAAAAACATATGACTTTATAGTACTTGTTACATTAGGCATGCCCCGAACAACTTAATTCAACAATAAAATAACATTTCTTCCTGTTTTTAAGATTCTACAGGGACTAGATATTGTAAACATCGACAAGTTATTTCACTTTGTCCAGAACTATAGAACTGAAGGACACGACCTGCACTTGAAGGGGTAAATTCAAAACTAATCTGTGGAAACAATATTTCAGTGTGTGAGTGGTCAATCTATGGAACAGGCGCCATAGGGAAACAGTAGAAGCAGTTACTATTTATTGATTCATTAAAAAGCAAATTAGATAGATTCTTTCAGAAAATAACACGTGGAATACAGTATATGAGTAATTTGAGACATGGCATATGGTAAACATAGCATGCTTGGAAGGAACAGGTGACTTTGGGTCCCAAAGCTCTCCACCATTGGGGTTTTCCCCACTCATGTCAGGGGCTATTGTAGACTAACTGATAGAGATTGGTTGCTATGATTAGTCAACAACTAAATCATGTAAAAATTTGGATGATAGAAGGTGAACTTGGTGTAACTTGGTCTTTTTGCGACAAGCAATTCCTATGCAACACATTGATCACTTTCCTTGTTAGACTCTATTGCTTCCAAGCAAAATAATTAGCTGCAAGAACTTACACTGGGCATTCACATGTTAAAAGCAGTCAAAAGTATTAACAAATTCTGTATTCCACTGCTTAGTTCCCAAAATATTCATGGCATCTCAAAATATATGCTGGTTTTTGTGGCTATCTACAGAATCTTTACAGAATCAAAACTTTGGTGTGGCAACCACATTATTTAAATTGAGAAACATTGGTAACAGTTTGAATAATTATAAAACACAAAGGGCTAGAAATTCGAGTATTTGCGATATGGCTGTTTTTTTAGCGATAACCGCGTCAGTATATTTTTTTACTGCTGGGGTATCGCTACCGCTGGACGTCGCAAAATTCACCAAATGGTCACCAGCAATAGCGGTAAATCCGGCCTTGCACAACTGAATTTGTGCGCTGGAGCCGGAATTTGAGATAAAAAACAAGACTTCGGCGCATGTGCAAATTTTTCCCCCCAGATTTTTTTCTTCTTCCCGCGATTCTGGTCAGTTGTCAGGGTACGCCGTGTATGCGCAGTATATCCAGGGCTCAATCAGCTATTTTTCACACAACAGCCACGATGCAAGGAGAGTTCAGCAGGCAGAGAGCCAAGAAATTTAGCTATGAGTCGAACGAGGCCCTCATCGCAGCTGTACAGAGTAGATGGGGGGAATTCAATAGGAGTGGGTGCAAGTAAACCCTTCCCAGCTGTTCTGAAGTGTCTATGGACCAGCGTGTCTGAGGAGGTTTCCACAGTGGACTACATCAGGAGGGACCACAAGCAGTGTCGGAAAAGGTTCAATGACCATTGCAGGGTCGTCAGAGTAAGTAATATTTTTATTGATGCACTCCTTCATAACTTAAATTGTAAATCTGACACATGTTGCTATAGGTAGGCTTAGTGTTGCACCTCATTTGCCATGAATGATTGTTACATATTATTAAGATTGCTTTTTGACATCTTAAAAGATGTTTCTGCATGTTGATGTCTTCCTCATGAACCACATGCAACTTCCAGGGCCATTAAACAGAGAACTGTATTAAATGCACACAGTATGGTACAAGTGCTTTGATGGCTATCTGTGTGTGCCACAAGGGCAGAAGGGCCCTCTGATAACCATTCCAATTTTCATCTTTGCTGGGAAAGTTGTCGCATAACCGCCAGGAGTAGCAGCGGCAGGAGGCGGTCCGCCCAGACACTGCCATTAATGGACCTCGCGGAGAGATTGGCAACTCTGATCGGTGCCTCAAGGTGGTCAACTAACCTTCAGGGTGCTGAGCCCATGTTCGAAAGTGAGGGTAAATCCTGCAAAATCCCCGGGCTGGGTTGGGGGAATGTGATGTAGTGTCTGTGGACTAGGGTTGGGGCAATGTGATGCAGTGTATGGGGGCTAGGGTTGGGGCAATGTGATGCAGTGTCTAGGGGCTAGGGTTGGGGCAATGTGATGTAGTGTCTGTGGACTAGGGTTGGGGCAATGTGATGCAGTGTATGGGGGCTAGGGTTGGGGCAATGTGATGCAGTGTCTGGGGGCGCCACTTCCTCCAATGGAAGCCTCCACCTCAGCCCATCATGTGGGGGTGGAGGAGGGGGAGGAGGAAGACACTGAGGACGAGGAACCTCCACAGGAGGAGAAAACTGATGAAGCTATTCTGGGAAGGGAGGGGGTGGCGATGTAGTCACCACCTCCTTTTGTTGCGACCACTAGTTCTTCGGAAGAAGAAGAAGCATCCTCGAGATTTCGCCCATCCGAGGCCCCGGGTACAAGTGGCGTGTAGCAACGCACTCCCAGGGTTGAATTCCGTATGCCGTCTCTCCTGAGGGTGAGTCGGCAATGCTGGTCTGCTGACAGATATGCAGATGCACACCTGGACATGGTGGAACTTTCCAGGGAGAGCATCTAGCTCAGCCGACAGTTCATAGAGGTCTTGGGTGCTTTTCCCGCAAGCATTGCGGCACTATCCGCGGACATGAAGGAGGGCATGTCGCAGATTGTTGCCGCGACCCGCGAGGCTGTCAATGACCACACGCAGTTGATGATCTCGACCTTTAGCACTACAGTCCCCAGTGTCACACCACACAGACCGACACCGCCCGAGTTGTGAGGCCGAGCAAGAGCCTTGCCACTCAGAAGCCAGGTCTTCCATAACCCGAGCATCTCCAGGGGATCCACACATGGCATCTCCATTCTCTATCCCCCTTTTACACTATGACTCTGACCGCGTTTTTGCACGACGCCTTGGTACCACCTTGGGCATGGTCATGATGTGAGGGAGGGCGTTTAGGATGCGGGGGGGGGGGGGGAGCGGGAGGGGCCGCAGGTAAAAGCGTTCGGTGCAGGGGTTGTTCTTTCGTTGATTTGTTGCTGTTTTGTTATTGCTGTTGATATTTTATAAAAGTTTGTCATTTCAAAATATTGGCCCTGAAATTCTGTCCTCCCTGGGTCCGTACAAAGTTTCCATGGACCCGGGAAGGCATTAGAAATGCCGGTTTTCAGTGCACAATGTGCATGCACTGGAGCTTGACAGATCCTCCGTATATCGGGAGCGAAGACATTTGCATGGGCAAGATTGCGGTATTTAACCATATCTTGCCCAGAAAATGTCCTCAAAATTCTTGCGCCTGATATAAGCAGGTACATAGCCTACTTTTACAGGCGTAAGAGTTTAAAAACATACAAAAATATAACTAAATTACATTTTAAAAACATTTTTTAAAACTCTGCCCATTACGTTACATTTATTTTTAACCATAATTAAAAAACATATTTCTCTAATATTTATTAACTTTAATTTCAATTAATTTTAATTATGTGAGATGTGTTTTTTATTTTTTATTACATGTATTTAGTGTCTTTGTTTCTTTTTCTTATTAATAGCAATGAGAACTCGTAGATACGGAGTTCTCATTGCTATTAATGAGAATGCTGTGGAATACTGTACCCGATTGGCTGAGCAATCACACATGACTGCATCTTCTGCGTGGGAACCTCGAGGACGAGAGTGCGCTTCGCAGTGGGGGAAGAGAAGGCCTCCCCAGCGGAATCGCAGGCTCCTCCCGGACCACCAGATACTTGCGTAGAAATGTTTCAGGTCGGAGGCAATTGCCCGCAGGAAGCCTCCGACCAGAATTTCAGGGACAATGTTTAATAAAATTTTGTTCCACTTTTGAGATGTTTAAATTTTATTCAAGTTAAATCTTATTCAAGTTACAATGTTTAATAATCTTATTCAAGTTACTATATATGTTTAATAAATTATTTTGTTCACCTTAACCATTCCTGTGTAGTGTCTCATTTGCAGAACAGGGGGAATAGTCAACATGGTGGGATAGAGCGGGCAGGCAACGATGAAACATGCCGTTCACTGTTCAAGCAAAGCGTTGAATTATGAGCTGCTAATGCAAGGCTTTTTCAGCGGCGTAAGCTCCATGGGGCCTCCACTGTGGTGGTGGCGGTGATGGCATGGGTTCATCGCCAGGCTCTTCATCCTCCTCCCCAACTCTCCTGAGGTGGTCCTGCAGTCCCCAGTGGCAAAACCTGTGCCCTCATGATGACTAAGTTGTGTAACATACAGCATACCACAATGAACTCAGAGACTTGCTGAGGGGATTATTGCTGGGAGCCTCCAGAGTAGTCCAGGCATTGGAAGCGCTGCTTGAGCACTCCAATTGTCTTTTTGATGATGTTGTGTGTGGCTGTCATTATAGCCGGCTTCTGTCTGAGGGTTTTGGAGGGGGGTACATGAGCCAGGTGGAGAGGCCATAACCTTTGTCCCCCAGCATCCAGCTCTGGCCTTGTGGCTGATGCTCGAACAGGTATGAGACACTGCTCTCACAAGTACACAAAAAGGAAAAGAGTGGCTAAAGTAAATGTTGATCCCCCGGGAGGATGAGACTGGGGAATTAATAATGGAGAACAGGGAAATGGCAGAGACATTGAACAAATATTTTGTATCGGTCTTCATGGTCGAAGACACTAAAAACTTCCCAATAGTGGATAATCAAGGGGCTATAGGTAGGGAGGAACTTAATACAAATAAATCACTATCACTAATGAAGTAGTACTAGGTAAAATAATGGGATTAAAGGCGGACAAGTCCCCTGGACCTGATGCCTTACATCCTAGGATCTTAAGAGAAGTGGCTGCA
Source organism: Pristiophorus japonicus (assembly GCF_044704955.1). Taxonomy (NCBI): domain Eukaryota; kingdom Metazoa; phylum Chordata; class Chondrichthyes; family Pristiophoridae; genus Pristiophorus; species Pristiophorus japonicus. The sequence goes on along the minus strand of NC_091978.1, from coordinate 104,277,181 downwards.
GAGAAAGTGGATGTATTGGTTGCAATCTACCAACATTCCCTGGATTCTGGGGCGGTCCCAACAGATTGGAAAACCGCAAATGTAACACCCCATTTCAAAAAAAAGAGGCAGACAAAAAGCAGGAAACTACAGACCAGTTAGCCTAACATCTGTCGTTGGGAAAATGCTGCAGTCCATTATCAAAGAAGCAGTAGAAGGACATTTGGAAAAGCATAATTCAATCAAGCAGAGTCAGCATGGTTTTATGAAAAGGAAGATCAGAGAAGGTTCACAAGGTTGATTCTGGAGATGAGGGGGTTGACTTATGAAGATAGGTTGAGGCTATACTCATTGGAGTTTAGAAGAATGAGAGGTGATCTTATCGAAACATGTAAGATAATGAGGGAGCTGGACAAGGTGGTTGCAGAGAGGATATTTCACTCATTGGGGAAACTAAAACTAGGGGACATAGTCTCAGAATAAGGGGCCGCCCATTTAAAACTGAGATGAGGAATTTCTGCTCTCAGAGGGTTGTAAATCTATGGAATTCTCTGCCCGAGAGAGCTGTGGAGGCTGGGTCATTGAATATATTTAAGGCAGAGATAGACAGATTTTTGAGCGATAAGGGAGTAAAGGATTATGGGGAACAGGCAGGGAAATCGAGCTGAGTCCATGATCTTATTGAATGGCGATGCAGGCTCGAGGGGCCAAATGGCCTACTCCTGCTCCTATTTCGTATGTTCTTAAGTTGAAAGCATCATGGATGCTCCCTGGATATTGGGCATTTACTGACATGATGTGCTGAGGATGGTCGCAGACGATCTGTATGTTCAAGAAGTGGAATTACTTTTGGTTTCGGTAAACCTCTGGATCCTCTAAAGATGCTCGCAGGGCGATGTGTGTACAGTCAATGGCAGTCTGAACCTTGGGGAAGCCAGAAATTCATCCAAAACCTACAGCCCTCTCATTCTGTGCCTCCTTGGTCATTGGGAACTTTATAAAGTCCATCCTGCGTGCATACAGTGCAGTAGACACCTGGCGAATGCAGCAATGTGTAGCATACTGTGAGATGGAGCATATGTCCCCTGCTGATGCCTGAAAGGAGCCGGAGGCATAGAAGGCAAGTGCCGCAGTCACCTTCACCTCGATGGGCAGTGCAGTCCTGTTGCTGCTGGTAGGCTGTAGGTCTGCCTTTACGAGCTGGCATATCTCTGTGACCACCTCTTTTCGGAAGTGCAGCTTTCGAACGCACTGTGCCTCAGACAGCTGCAGGTATAAATGCTGTTCCCTGTAAACTTGTGGGGGATAAGGCCTCCTCCCCATACGTTTGAGCTCTTTGATTATGCTCAAAATGCTCTTGAATAAGCCTTCTTCCAGCTCAATGCTGCATAGAAAAAGCAGCCAGGAATAATGGCAGAGATATTATAGCCCCCATTCTTTTAAATGTCCTTAAAAACAAACTATAAGCTTACATGAAGCTCACTGTGTAAAACGCAGGCTTCACTCCAAATCCTTATATGCACTGAACTTCTGCTCCTTATTTCAAGATGGCGCCGTTAGCGGCGAGTGCTCCCCGAGTCTGACCTGGGAAGACTTGACTTTTTTGGGCTTGTTTTTGGGCAAGCGATAAAAATGGCAATATCGCCGAATTTTCCGCTCCCAGCGATAGCGCAGCATTGCACGTTGATTGACATCATAAAAACGGCTAAAAAAAACAAGCGGAAGATCATTTTTAATGCCATCGCAAAACCGTTACCGAATTTTCCGCCCGGGCGCTAAAATTTGTGCGACTCATTTAGCGCCAAAAAAAAATTACTTTTTCCGCTTCGCCATGGTGAAAAAGCAGGCGCAAACCTACTGAATTTCTTATAATATACAAACAGGCAGCTCATGATGATCGTCTAGAAACATGTGCAATTTATATAATTCAAAAGGCAAAAACTGATTTTATTGCAGAGTACTTGTATGTTTACCGCACTGCCTCAACAAGACCATTGTTATTTTCCCCCCGAAACAAAACTTGTAAAAAGTTCGAGAGAGGAATGGCTGTGGGCTGGGCTGTGATAGGAGTGTCTAGTCATGATGCTCCAGCCATAATGAGCATGGGACAGGCTTGATGGACAAGCTGGTTTTTGCCTGCCTGTCAATTTCATATGTTCATAATTATACTATGGTATAGTGGAACAGGTTACATTTATAGGTTTGTGCTTTTGTCATAACCATGTAACGAGTAACCAGTTACTTTTATTCCTAACAGTAATGCCTCTGCCAGCTTTTCACCGTAATAATAAAGTAATTTAAAGGGCTAACAGCTTGGTGGGGATAATGATCTCTATATCGAAGCAAGGGACGGAGGAGACTCCATGCTTGAATCTCTCAATCAGGTTTTTGCACCTGCCACAGCTCTGAAATGGCCATAATTAAAGTAACAAATGACAGGCTTCATGAACGTGACCATGCTAAACTATCCCTCCTCATTTTTCACGATCTGCCTGCAGCTTTTGACCACACCATTCTCCTCCAATGCTTCTCCTCCATTGCCCAGCTGAGGGGGACTGCCCTCACCTGTTATCATTCTTATCGATCCAGTCATAGCCAGAGAATCTCCTGCAATGGCTTCTCTTTCAGCTCCTGCTCCATTATCTCTGGAGTCCCCCAAGGAGCTATCCTTGGCCCTCTCCCATTTCTCATCAATGTGCTGCCGCTCGGCGACATCATCCGAAAACACAATGCCAGGTTCCACATGTATACTGACGACACCCAACTCTACCTCTGCCACCTCTCTCGACCCTTCCACTGTCTTTGTGTTGTCTGTCTGGTTGTCCGACGTCAAGTCCTGGAGAAGCAGAAATTTTCTCCAATTAAACACTGCGAAGCCCAAAGCCATTGCCTTTGGACCCTGACACAAACACTGTTCCCTAGCCACAGATACCATCCCCTTCTTTGGCTAATGGTCTCAGGCTGAACCAAATTGTACAAAAATTAGAACATAAGAAATCTTGCCATCCTATTTGGACCCCGAGCTGAGCTTCCATCCCCATATCCTCTCCATCACAAAGGCCACCTACTTCCACCTTGGTAATAACACCCGTTCCCACCCTGCCTCGGCCCATCTGCTACTGAAACCCTCACCCATGCTTTTGTTATCTCCAGACTTGACTCTCCTATGCTCTCGTGACTGGCCTCCCAGCTTTCACCCTCCATAAACTTAAGCTCATCCAAATCTTTGCTGCCCGTATCCTAACTCACACCAAGTTCCATTCACCTTTGTGCTCGCTGAGCTACATTGGTTCCTGGTACGGCAACGCTTTGATTTTAAAATTCTCATACTCATGCTCAAGTCCTTCCATGGCCTCGTCCCTCCCTATCTCTATAACCTCCGTCAGTCCTACAACCCTCTCTGCGTTCCTTCAACTCTGGCCCCTTGTGCAAACCCCCATTCCTTTCATCACACAATTGCCGGCCGTGTCTTCAGCCATTGAGACCCCAGCTCTGTAATTCCCTTGTAAAACCTCTTGGCTTCTCTCTCCTCCATTAAGATGCTGCTGAAAACCTAGCTCTTTGACAAGCCTGTCCTAATGTGCCCTTCTTTAATTCGGTCTCAATTTTTGTCTGATTACGCTCCTGTTCAGCACCTTAGGACGTTTTACTATGTTAAAAACACTGTATAACTGCAAGTTGTTGTTGTTATGCGTAGAAACTGTTGTCAGTTCCAATACAGAGTAACCTTGTGCCTGAGCTGCATCCCCTTATGCCCCCACCACAATGAATTTCGAGCTCGGCAAGATGCGGAGCTCTTTTTCTACTGCCTTCGCTTCCGTGCCCACTTCTTTGGCCAGGAATCTTCCCCCCACACAGCTGACCCTTTCTCCCATTTTCAGAATTCTCACTCGACCTGGACCCCTCCCTCTGACCTCTTACCCTCTCTAAACCTCTTCATTGCAAACTACTGACGGGACATCGGCCGTCTCAATTTCTCTGCTCCCCTCACTCACTCCAACCTACCTCCCTCTGAACTTGCAGCACTCCGCTCACATAGATACAACCCCAACATTGTCATTAAACCTGCTGACAATTGTGGCGCTGTTGTTGTTTGGTGAACCGACCTCTACCTTGCAGAGGCTGATCGCCAACTCTGTGACACCTCCTCCTACCTCCCCCTGGACCATGACCCCACGACTGAACATCAAGCCATAATTTCCCAGACCGTTACTGACCTCATCTCCTCTGGAGATCTTCCCTCCACAGCCACCAATCTCATAGTTCACCAATCCCGCACAGCCCGCTTCTACCTCCTTCCCAAGAACCAAAAATAGGACTGCCCCGGTAGACCCATTGTTTCAGCCTGCTCTTGCCCCACAAAACTTATTTCTTCCTATCTCGACTCTATTTTTTCTCCCCTTGACCACTCTCTTCCCACCTACATCCGCGACTCCTCCAACATCCTCCGTCACTTTAACAGTTTCCAGTTTCCCAGCCCCAACCGTCTCCTTTTCACGATGGACGTCTAATCCCTTTATACTTCCATCCCTCACCAGGACGGCCTGAGGGCACTGCGCTTCTTCCTTGAGCACAGGCCCAACCAGTCCCCATCCACCACACCCTCCACCGCCTGGCTGAACTTGTGCTCACATTGAATAACTTCTCCTTTAACTCCACTTACTTTCTGCAAATTAAAGGTGTCGTTATGGAAACCTGCATGGGTCCTAGCTGTGCCTGCCTTTTCGTGGGATATGTGAAATGTTCCAGTTCTACTCAGATCCCCTCCCTCACCTCTTTTTCCAGTTCACTGATAACTGTATCGGTGCCGTTTTCTGCTCTCGCCCTGAACTAGAAAATTACACCCTTCCCTTCCTTGACTTCCCTGTCTCCATTTCTGGGGATAGGCTATCGACCAGTATCCACTATAAGCCCACTGACTCCCACAGCCACCTGGACTACACTTCCTCCCACCCCGCATCCTGTAGGAACTCCATTCCATTCTCCCAGTTTCTCCGTCTTCGTCGCACTGACGCCACCATTCACCTCCGACAGGTCTTCCTTTTTCCTCAACCGAGGATTCCCCTCTGCCGTGGTTAACATGGCCCTCGACTGTGTTCGTTCTATTTCCTGCACCTCTGCTCTCACCCCTTCCCCTCCCTCTCAGAACCACAACTGGGTTCCCCTTGTCCTCATCTTTCACCCAACCAGCCTCCACGTTCAACGGATCATGCTCCACCATTTCCGTCACCTCCAGCGTGATCCCACCACCAATCACCATCAGCATTCCAAAGGGACCGCTCCCTCCGTGACACCCTGTTCCATTCCTCTGTCACCCCCAGCACCTCCTGCCCTTCCAATGGCACCTTCCTGTGCAAGCGCCAAGTGTCGCTATGGAAGCGCAGGAGATGCAATACCTGCCCTTTTACCTCCTCCCTTCCCACTATCCAGGGCCCCAAACACTCCTTCCAGGTGAAACAGTGATTTACTTGTACTTCTTTCAATTTAGTATGCTGTATTCGCTGCTCACAATGTGGTCTCCTCTACATTGGGGAGACCAAATGCAGATTGGGTGATTGCTTTGCGGAACAACTCCGTTCAGTCCATAAACGTGACCCTGAGGTTCCTTTAATTACCCGCTCCACTCCCACTCCGACATCAAACATCAAGCATCAACAAGAAATTAGGGATGCGTGCAATAAAAGGTACAGCAGCTATCACGGGCGACTTTAATCTACATATAGATTGGGCTAACCAAACTGGTAGAAATGTGGAGGAGGATTTCCTGGAGTGTATTTGGGATGGTTTTATGTCGAGGAACCAACTAGAGGGCTGGCCATCTTAGACTGGGTGATGTGTAATGAGAAAGGACTAATTAGCAATCTTGTTGTGCGAGGCCCCTTGGGGAAGAGTGACCATAATATGGTAGAATTCTTTATTAAGATGGAGAGTGACATAGTTAATTCAGAGACTAGGGTCCTGAACTTAAGGAAAGGTAACTTTGATGGTATGAGATGTGAATTGGCTAGAGTAGACTGGTGAATGATACTTAAAGGGTTGACGGTGGATCGGCAATGGTAAACATTTAAAGAGAACATGGATGAACTTCAACAATTGTATGTCCCTGTCTGGAGTAAGTATTTACAATATACATCAAAGATTTGGATGAAGGAATTGAGAGTAATATCTCCAGGTTTGCAGATGACACTAAGCTGGATGGCGGTGTGAGCTGTGAGGAGGATGCTAAGAGGCTGCAGGGTGACTTGGACAGGTTAGGTGAGTGGGCAAATGCATGGCAGATGCAGTATAATGTGGATAAATGTGAGGTTATCCACTTTGCATGGCAAAAACATGAAGGCAGAATATTATCTGAATGGCGACAGATTAGGAAAAGGGGAGGTGCAACAAGACCTGGGTGTCATGGTACGTCAGTCTTTGAAGGTTGGCATGCAGGTGCTGCAGGCGTGAAGGCGGCAAATGGCATGTTGGCCTTCATAGACAGGGTATAGGAGCAGGGAGGCCTTGCTGCAGCTGTACAGGGCCTTAGTGAGGCCTCACCTGGAATAGTATGTTCAGTTTTGGTCTCCTAATCTGAGGAAGGACATTCTTGCTATTGAGGGAGTGCAGTGAAGGTTCACCAGATGATTCCCGGGATGGCAGGACTGACATATGAGGAGATACTGGATCGACTGGGCCTGTATTCACTGGAGTTTAGTAGAGTGAGAGGGGATCTCATAGAAACATATAAAATTCTGACAGGACTGGACAGGTTAGATGCAGGAAGAATGTTCCCGATGTTGGGGGAGTCCAGAACCAGGGATCACAGTCTAAGGATAAGGGGTAAGCCACTTAGGACTGAGATGAGGAGGAACTTCTTCACTCAGAGAGTTGTTAACCTGTGGAATTCTCTTCCGCAGAGAGTTGTTGATGCCAGTTTGTTAGATATATTCAAGAGGGAGTTAGATATGGCCCTTACGGCTAAAGGGATCAAGTGGTATAGAGAGAAAGCAGGAAAGGGGTACTGAGGTGAAAGATCAGCCATGATCTTATTGAATGGTAGTGCAGGCTCGAAGGGCCGAATGGCCTACTCCTGCACCTATGTTTCTATGTTTCGATCTCCATCTTCGGCCTCCTTCACTGTTCCAATGAAGCTCAACGCAAGAACATAAGAAATAAGTGAGTGGGCAAAAATTTGGCAGATGGAATATAATGTTGGAAAGTGTGAGGTCATGCACTTTGGTAGAAAAAAAAATCAAAGAGCAAGTTATTATTTAAATGGAGAAAGATTGCAAAGTGCTGCAGTACAGCAGGACCTGTGGGTACTTGTGCATGAAACATAAAAGGTTAGTATGCAGGTACAGCAAGTGATCAGGAAGGCCAATGAAATCTTAGCCTTTATTGCAAAGGAGATGGAGTATAAAAGCAGGGAAATCTTGCTGCAGTTATACAGGGTATTGGTGAGGCCACATCTGGAAAACTGCGTGCAGTTTTGGTTTCCATATTTACGAAAGGATATACTTGCTTTGAAGGCAGTTCAGAGAAAGTTCACTAGGTTGATTCTGGAGATGAGGGAGTTGACTTATGAGGAAAGGTTGAGTAGGTTAGGCCTCTACTCAGTGGAATTCAGAAGAATGAGAGGTGATCTTATCGAAACGTGTAAGATTATGAGGGGGCTTGACAAGGTGGATGCAGAGAGAATGTTTCCACTGATGTGGGAGACTAGAACTAGGGGGCATAACCTTAGAATAAGGGGCCGCCCATTTAAAACTGAGATGAGGAGAAATTTCTTCTCTGAGGGTTGTGGATCTGTGGAATTCGCTGCCTCAGAGAGCTGTGGAAGCTGGGACATTGAATAAATTTAAGACAGAGATAGACAGTTTCTTAACCGATAATGGGGAGCGGGCAGAAAAGTGGACCTGAGTTCATGATCGGTTCAGCCATGCTCGTATTAAATGGCAGAACAGGCTCGAGGGGCAGTATGGCCTACTCCTGCTCCTATTTCTTATGTTCTTATGAGGAAAGGGTCCTGGAGGTAATTACTGATCACTCATCAAAGGTGCATAAGCAATGTAAGGTGGTTATTGGGAAAGAAAATAGGGTTTTAGCATTGTATAGTCAGGACCAGTGAGAATAAAATCAAGTGCTCTATGTTGCCTATATCTTGTCCTGCACCAAGTCCCACTCACCCATCATCCTATCCTTGCTAACCTACACAGGCTCACAGTTTCCTAATGCTTCACATTTAAAATCCTTGCCCTCGCTATCTCTGCAATCTGCTCTAGTCCTATATTACCTCTTGAATGTTGTTACTCTGACTCTGATCTGTATATTCTCCTTTTGCTTCAGCTTGCCACTGGTGACAGTGTGTTTTGGCACCTCATTCCTAGGTTTTGAGATCCCCTACTCTCCACCTATTAAAACCTCAAGTTTCATAACTTTGACTAAACTTTTGGTCATTTTGCTCTTCTTATATGTCTGATCTATACACCTATTTGTGAAGCACCTTGGGATTCTGTTTTGTGTTAAAGCTGCTATATACATTTAAGTTGTTATTGTTGCTTCAGCTGTCATTGAAAACAAAGAAACATAAAAAAAGGTGCAGGAGTAGGTCATTCGGCCCTTCGAACCTGCACCATCATTCAATAAGATCATTCACCTCAGTACCCGTTTCCTGCTTTCTCTCCATACCCCTTGATCCCTTTAGCCATAAGGGCCATATCTAACTCCCTCTTGAATATATCTAACGAACTGGCATCAACAACTCTCTGCGCTTGAGAATTCCACAGGTTCACAATTCTCTGGGTGAAGAAGTTTCTCCTCATCTCGATCTTAAATGGCTTAACCCTTATCCTTAGACTGTGACCCCTGGTTCTGGACTTCCCCAACATCGGGAACATTCTTCCTGCATCTAACCTGTCCAATCCCATCAGAATTTTACATGTTTCTATGAGATCCCTTCTCATTCTTCTAAACTCCAGCAAATACAGGCCCAATCGATCCAGTCTCTCCTCATATGTCAGTCCTGCCATCCCGGGAATCAGTCTGGTGAACGACGCCTGTGGCTGGCTGCGCACATTCTGAGGCTGAACTCCAGGATATAGTCGATGTATTGACCGAGGCATATAAAGCATGGGCCTCACGCTTAACATCCGTAAGACAAAGGTCCTCCACCAGCCTGTCTTCGTCGCACAGCACTGCCCCCCCCAGTCAACAAAATTCACGGCGCGGCCTTCGACAACGTGGACCACTTCCCATACCTCGGGAGCCTCTTGTCAACAAAGGCAGACATTGTTGCGGAGATTCAAGATCGCCTCCAGTGCAGCCTTCGGCCGCCTGAGGAAAAGAGTGTTTGAAGACCTGGCCCTCAAACCTATCACCAAGCTCATGGTCTACAGGGCTGTCGTAATACCTGCCCTCCTGTATGGATCAGAGGCATGGACGATGTATAGAAGACACCTCAAGTCGCTGGAGATACATCACCAATGGTGTCTCCACAAGATCCTGCAAATCCCCTGGGAGGACAGACGCACCAACATCAGTGTCCTCGACCAGGCTAACATTCCCAGCATTGAAGCACTAACCACTCTCAATCAGCTTCGCTGGGCAGGCCACTTAGTTCGCATGCCAAACAAGAGACTCCCTAAGCAATTGCTCTACGCGGAGCTCCTTCATGGCAAACGAGCCGAAGGTGGGCAGCGGAAACGTTACAAGGACATCCTCAAAGCCTCCCTGGTGAAGTGCGACATCACCACTGACACCTGGGAAACCCTAGCCGAAGACCGCCCTAGGTGGAGAAAGTGCATCCGGGAGGGCGTTGAGCTCCTCGAATCGCAACGCTGCGAGCGTGAAGAGGTCAAGTGCAGGCAGCGGAAGGAGAGTGCGTCAAATCAGTCGCCCCCTTCCCCTGATGAATATCTGTCCCACCTGTGACAGAGACTGTAATTCCTGTATTGGACTGTTCAGCCACCAAAGAACACACTAAGAGTGGAAGCAAGTCTTCCTCGTTTATGAGGGACTGCCTCTGATGATGACAACTATCATATGTATACTCATACATATTTGCCTCCACTCTAGATTTTCTCCCTTTTACCCTGTCTCATGTTTGTGTATGGTTGCACCCGGTGTTAGCAACCCTTCAATGCCTTCTTTAGTATCCATTCTTCATGTGTGAGACTGGACAGTAACATCCTAATATCTAACAGGATTGTTTAATATAAATAAGAGCTGAACCGGTTTAGAATTTTCTGATGCAAACAATTTTGTCCAAATGATATCAAGAACATTCAATTTTCAGTTGTTTGCAATCACAGTTCGGAGTAAATGTTGACTTTTCTAAGTGTTTCTAAGTCGTTTTGTACCTACAGATGCATCTTGATCAAATAAAAATATAATGGAAATTGAATTTCTTCTTTCTATAAACTTCTCTTATTCATGCATACACTGGATATTTTTGCATTTTGCCCAAGGGCCCAAGATAAACCAGAGTTGCACCTGTCCTAAAGTACACGTTAATTTCTTTCAAAAATTCACTCCTCAGATGTGAGCATTGCTGACAAGACCAGCATTTATTGCCCATCAAGAAGTTTGATACAATTGAGCGGATTGCTAGGCCACTTCAGAGGGCAGTTAAGAGTCAACTACATAAAATCCAAACCAGGTAAGAACAGTAGCTTCCTTTCCTAATAGTACATTAGTGATCCAGTTGGGTTTTTAATGACATTTTTACTGGTACCAGTTCCTTATTTGCAATTTAAAAAAAAATTAATTCAAGTTCCTAAACTGCCATGTTGGGATTGAATTCAATTTGCTGGATTACTGATGCATGAAGATTCCCAGTATACAGGTGCGGCGTCCAAAATCCGGAGTTCCGGACCGATTGGTGGCAGGGTCGTCTGTAATCCGTAAAATGTTCCGGAATTCGGATCCGCCGACCTCGAGGTCCCGCTGCTGCCCGACCTCGAGCCTCGCCACTCCTCCGCTGCCCTGACCTCGGGGCCTCCTCGCCGGCCCGCCCGAACACCTCCTCCATGACGGGGCCACCTGAACAGCTCCTTGGCAGCGGGGCCTGCACGAACACTTCTTTGGCGGCGGGACCCCGCCCGAACAACTCCTTTTGGACAGGGCCCGCCCGAACAACTCCTGGGTGGCTGTGCCCCACCCGATGATCTCATCGACGGGGCCGGCGACCTGAACAGCTCCTCGCCGAGCACCCACCCCCCGCCACCCTTTCTGACGTTCCGAAATCCGGAAATACCCGAACCAGGGCTCTGGTGTTTTTAGATTCGTGACGTCAGAAAGACGATCCAAAGTCCGGAAAAACGCGGAATCCGGAACGGCCTTGGTCTCGAGGATTCCGGATTCGGGATGCTGCACCTGTACTACCAGTAGAAGTGGCTGCTGACAGATATTGTGCCTACCTCCCAAGGTGGTGCATGCGTACAAATGACTGGATAATGAGGCCAAAGCCTGGTGTCCCAGAATTCCCAACACAGTACACCAGAGCTGAAGCTGACTTAAGTTATCTGCACGACTTGTCAAACCAGGATGTGCCTAAATTCATAGACTTTGATTGTCCAGAAACTTTGTCTGAAACATCAGCTGATTCGAAAAGTCTTTTCCAATTGTGTGACCAAGACTTAGACAGCCTGGATGTCTCTGGATCCTTAAATTTCAAGCCCCGATATTTTTCTGTACAGAATTTTAAATTACACGGTAAATATGTTTGTCAATACTAGTTAAAAGGTGCCAAGAATAAAATTCCAAAAGTATTTAAAATATCAGTGATATCTTAGAACATTTGAGATGGGTTTTGTTATTTACAGCACAAAAACATCAGAGAAATCAAGGATTAGAAAAGGCTATTCATTCCACTAAAGCTCATCTCTTCAATTATTCTAAATCACCCATTAAAGCATTTGACTGCAATTTGAACAGCCCTAAAGTTTTTCCCTCACATCCAGCAGATAATTCTAAGCTTTTATCACTCTTCAAGTAAAGACATTTTTCTTAATATCTGCTTTAAACTATTTTTTTGGCGACTTTAAACTTAACATCCTCTAGTTTTATTTTCCTGGCTTAATTTGAAGTAATATTTTGCATTCACCTTAACCATATCTTTTCACATTTTATATACATTTTTATTGGGTTCTCAAGAGTGTAAATTCATGTTTTATGCAGCTGTTATACATATGGATATACATTTTATGGATATATATTTTATGAAACTATTAAATATATTTGTGCACATTCACATATTCTCTGAAGCCATTGTACAATTAAGTATACATTCACTTAGATATTTTATGAGGTTATTGTACATTTAGATGTAGAATCACACATATTTTATGAGTGTGTACATCCCATACAGTCTATGGAATCACTGTATTATCACTGCATGTGCCTGCGGAAGAATTGTATTACATCAGTTTGTTTGAACCAGGAGCACTGCAAGTCAGGAGGGTCACGGCATCTTGTTTGGCCCTGGGTTCTGAGTTGAGGAGAGGGTCCTGAATACTGGTGGTTATGTTAGTTTGGGTTGACCAGTGAAAGGGATACTGCACTGAATGGGTAGCTTGTGTTGAGTGAGTCACCAAGAACCGGCCACAAACTACTTGATATTTGCCCATTTCCATCACCCTTGCTGATTGGCAGATGGCTCGTGCTTTAGCCATGTGCTTGTTATGATTAGAATTGCACTCTGCCACGTGGGGTGAGTGAAGATGCAGGATGCATCTTCTTGCAAATAAAAGTGGTGCTAGTCTGTGTGTTGTGGGGATCCCTTTCTCTCCAGTGTGCAGGCCCAAAGAAGCAGTGAGCTGTGCCTTCTGGGATCGTGATACCAGTCAGGTTTCTGCTAATCTCCCGGAGTGCCGAATGGCTTGGTACGGACTATGTGGAGGAGAGTGACCTACTGGTCACAGCCCTTCTAGCAGTTGTCTGGGAATGGAGGAATAAAATTTGTAGCGTATGTGCAGGATGTGGTATGCATGTTGAGTTATTTCAAATTGACATCTCCTGCCTTTTGCTACATGCATGTCTACAATGTGTTTCCATACCTTTTGCCATTCCTATTCCTCCTGGTCGGCTAAGTCACACGTCACTTCATTCAGGCCTTCGGTTCCATTCTTGTTCAGGGAGACAAGAATGGCAACCAGGGTGGAGATGCATGCCACAAAAAAGGCTGTGGGGGAATGGAGGAAAAGATCTAAGGAAAAAGATCTTATGCTGAAGTCTGAAAACATATTGCAAGCTTCTAAGGTAAAGCCTCATTTACAGATAGTGATATTGGGCAAGGTGAAATTTGTCCGCTAGTTTGCAGAAGAGCATAATCTGGCCTGCATGGAGGAACTAAGCTGGTAATCCCTTTGACATGCTAGGCTCTGCAGTCAGCTGAGATAAGATCTCCTGGGAGCTCTCCATGCTGCCATACTCGGGAGAGCGCTGATGCACCTGACTCCAGCCTGAGTGTGTTCTGGCCACAACAGGGTGCTTCTGACTCCTTGTTGGTCTCTTCTGAATGGTAGGCTGTGTCGAGAAGTTCAGAGGGAATTTCTTGCTTTCATTCCCAGCCACATGAGTTATGTTTGGTGTTTAGGGAGCATTGCAAGAAAGCAGTTTAAGTTCCTTGCTTCGGATTATCAGCTAAATACCCGAGATCTGCAGTGTCACATGTGATGGTCTGTGTCAGGAGATCTATACAAGGTACTAATAAGTTAATCAACAGAGAGAGCCAGACGATTCAAAAGTCAAGTCTTCTTCAGCACATAAGGAGGCATGACAATGATCAGCCATGATCTTATTGAAGAGCTCGAGGGGTCAAATGGCCTACTCCTGCTCCTATTTCTTATGTAACACCAATTCCTTAGTCTAAACCTTGTGATTTTATCCCAATTTATTTTTGCTACAGTCACGAAAATATGATTAACAAAATAGCCAAGAAGTAATTATAGCAACATTGCATTTAAGTAACATTCGTGCTCTCTGTGCTCTGCCCAGTCCCTCCTATTGAGGTCTAGGAAGACAGAATAGTTTCTCTGATTTGAAAAGCTGATACTGAAAAGTGAGAGGACCAAACCATTGTGGATGCTGAGTCGTTGAGTATATTCAAGGTTGAAATAGATAGATTTTTGAACTCTAGGGGAATCGAGGAATATGGGGATCGGGCATGAAAGTGGAGTTGAGGTCTAAGATCAACCATGATCTTAGTGTATGGCGAAGCAAGATCGAGAGGCTGTATGGCCTACTCCTGCTCCTAATTATTATGTTCTTATGTTCTTAAACCCTGAGAAGCAGGGCAACAAATACCAAACCGTTGCTTTATTTATGACTGTTTACAACACTAAAATCATCCAACTGTGGAGACATGCCTTCATTGAAACCTCCCAAATTGGTTCATAGAATCATAGAAATTTATGGCACAGGAGATCATCATTTGGCACATCGTGTCTGTGCCAGCCAAAAAAGAACTATCCAGCCTCATGCTACTTTCAAGCACTTAGTCCATAGCCTTGCAAGTTATGACACTTCAAGTGCATATCCAAGTACTTTTTAAATGGGATGAGGGCTTCTGCCTCTACCACCCTTTCATTCAGTGAGTTCCATACCTTCACCACCCTCTGGGTGAAAACATTTCTCAACTCCCTTCTAAACCTCCGAACAATTACTTGAAATCTATGTTCACTGGTTGTTGACCTCGCTACTAAGTGAAATAGGTCATTCCTATCCACTGTATCTAGGCCCCTCTCAATTTTATGCATCTCAATTAAATCTCCCCTCTGCCGCCTCTGCTCCAAAGAAAAGCCCAGCCTATACAATTTTTTCTCAGCTAAAATTCTCCAGTCTTGGCAACATCCGCTTAAATCTCCTCTGTACCCTCTCTACTGCAATCACATCTTTTCTGTAATGTGGTGACCAGAACTGCACACAGTACTCTAGCTGTGGCCTAACTAGTGTTTTATACAAAAGCAAGATACTGCGGATGCTGGAATCTGGAATATGCTAATAATCTCAGCCGGTCAGGCAGCATCTGTGGAGAGAAAGCAGGGTTAACGTTTCGGGTCGATGACCCTTCGGCAGTACTGGAGAATGTTTGGAAAGAACAGATTCTTAACAAGCACTGAAAGGGGGAGGGGAAGAAACAACAAAAGGGAAGGTCTGTGATAGGGTGGAAGACAGGAGAGATTGGAGGGACAAAAAATTCAAATGGTAATGCCAGGAGTTAGAAAAACATTCGTCAAGATAGGGTGTGAATGACGGGATAATGACCAGCTGTCATTAGAGACAAGGAGAAAAAAAGAAAGAAACCGGCTCTGGTTCTGGGGGGCGGAGAAGGGAGCCAAAGCTGGGCAGCAGCTATGCTCTGAAATTGTTGAATTCAATGTTGAGTCCAGAAGGCTATAAAGTGCCCAAACGAAAGATGAGATGCTGTTCCTCGAGTTTGCGTTGAGCTTCGTTGGAACAGTGTAGGTGACCGAGGACGGAGAGGTCAGAGTGGGAATGGAGTGGAGAATTAAAGTGACAGGCGACCGGAAGCTCAGGGTCACACTTACGGACTGAACAGAGGTGCTCTGCAAAGCTGTGTTTTATACAGTTCGGGCATAACCTCCCTGCTTTTATATTCTATGCCTCGGCTAATAAAGGAAAGTATCCATATACCTTCTTAATCACATTATCTACCTGTCCTGCTACCTTCAGGAATCTGTGAACATGCAGTGTTCCTCTACACTTCTCGCTATCCTACCATTTATTATGTATTCCCTTGTGTTGTGTATCTGTAAAGCATGCACTCTCATGTTCCGCCACCAGGGACGCAGCCCCTCAAGTCTCATGGGATCCCAGCATCCCTTGGGACCACTGTATATAAGCCGGCCCCTAAGGCCTGTTCCTCACTCTGGAGTGTCTTAATAAAGACTGAGGTCACTGTTACTTTAACCTCCCTGTGTGCAGTCTCATCTGTGTTCGGAACACAATACCTTTCCTTGTTAGCCTTCCCCAAATGCATTACCTCATACTTCTCCGGATTGAATTCCATTTGCCATTTTTCTGCCCACCTAACTAGTCCATTGATATCTTCCTGCAATCTGAAGCTTTTTTCCTCACCATCAACCTCAGAGCCAATTTTTGTATGATCTGCAAACTTCTTAATCATGCCCCCTACATTGAAGTCTAAATCATTAATAAATACGACAAAAAGCAAGGGACCGAGTACTGAGCCCTTCAGTCCTGAGGAAAGCCTTTTGGTAATAGGTCAGAGCTCACGATTAGGGCTTATGGATCACCAGTGACAAGATGCTGGTTCAATCCAACACCACAAAACAAAATATTTCTAAATTAGATTTGTTCATGTGTATCTGTAACTAGATCAATGCACAGAGTTAAAAAAAAAAAGTTAAGCCATGTCTGCTGTTTCTCAAAAAATGTATTTTGTCTTAATGCAAGTGCAAGTCATTCATAACTGCTGTCTGGAGTAGACATTGCGATTTAAAAAGGATTTTAGTTTACAGGGGTTCTTGTGCACAGATCCCACTCCACCAGGCCAAAATTGTTTTACTAATACTTCAGACAATGTATGTAAGTTTACCACTGCAAGAAAAAGGCAGAACTGCTATCTGTAATGGCAGCCCCACCAGAGGTATCCTGCTGGGGAAATGGTTAGTGTCTGAAAATTAATATCTGTGAAACAAAATAACTAATTTGAGTGAGGTATTCAAAAAAACTGGCCTTCACTTCAAAGGAAATGAGGGGCAGGAGCTCTAGGCCATTCAGTTCATTATTCTCCACCTTATTTCCACATTACTGCAGTGAGATGGAATTTTACAGAGGCTGTGGTATGCACTATGCAAGAGATGTCAATAACTAGAAGGTTCAAAGGAAGACTACAAGGAACAAAGAAAGGCTAGAAGGGACAAAGAAAGGCTAGAAAGAACAAAGGAAGACGCAAAAGAACAAAGAAAGACTAGAACGAAAACAGGCAATGAGAGGCTAAGTAGAGATGAGTTTGTGCACAAAAAGGTAGAATAAGTCAAAACACTTCAAAGAGGCCGAGCGGTTGTTCTGACCAGTTAATTCAGCAATGCTGGTTCTCAAAGTACAAGGAATACAAGGGGGTGATTCTGTGACCCCCATATTCCTAGTAGGAAGCCATGCTCACAAGGAAGGCAGATTGAAGAATTAGTGCTGTAGCCCTATCTTCGATGCATGTTACCTGCAAAAGCAGGTCATCCACTTGGATTATGAGATTGCAAAATCAATCCTGTAAGTACTTGCACAGGATAATCTAGAAGAAACACAATACACATGATATATCCAGCAACAAAGGTCAATCATAAAAGATATAATCAGTCCATCACAGAGAGAGAGCAGAAGTAGATTCATCTTGGACCTCAGTGCAACTACTAACTGAATACAGAGGTGCAAGACTTTTTACTAGTGCCAGTAGTAAGATTGTCATCAGTTATCCTAGTACACAAGCTACAAAAGATTAGATGTAATGGCAGAATCTGCGATCTCAGTGAAAATGTTTCCATGACCACTTACGCAACTGGAGTGCGGAGATAATCTTGCCAGATTCAGTGTCGTCAATTAATTTTAATAATTTACATGTGCTTCTTGCACAGCTTGAGCCTAATGAACAGGGACATCCCGGTGAGTCCACGGCATGCAGCCCTTAAAGAACTGATGTTCAAAATTGAAAAGATTTGACTATTTGAGGGTTAGTGACCACACAAAGAGGATAAAAATTTTGAAGATTTTTTTCAAAGCTCAAAAATGATCACAGCAATTTTTAGCTTGAGCAAAGGCTATACACGTGGGGAGTGAGTGGAGAATTGATGAGTGAAGTTGAAAGAACAGAGAACGCAACATAGAAGCATAAAACAGTCTACGAGCAAGTGGCAGTGTGGCATTGCTCGCAACCCCTTTTCAGTTGCTAGCGAAATGGACATTTTGCTGTATAAGGTGGGTGTGAGGAGGCTTCATCTATTCCATATTCCCCCAAGATGGCAGTGCACCATGCCTGGTAGTAGGTGGTAGCCACACTAAATGCTAACTGCAGGACCTGGAAACAGATGTGGGAGAAGATAGCTCAGTACAAGAAATCTGCAAGCTAAGATAAACCAAACGTACCATGTACCAAGTAGCTGGCACATGCCATAAAATGTAGTCTATCAACCCGTTCCATGTTTTACTGCTCACTCACGCAAAGTTTCCATGTCTTAAAAGTCTTAAATGGAGTTGAGGTACATGACCTAATTGAATGTTGGAACAATCTCGAGGGGCTGAATAGCCTACTCCTGTTCCGATGCCCATGTAACCTTTCATTGCAACTCATGCATACTCATACTTCAGCAGGGCATACAGTCAAAATGCAACATATGATGCCTTATCACATTCACATCGTAAGGGACTAAGACATGTCACAATCATCAGTCACCCTCCGTACTTTGGGAAATGCACCAATGTTGTTGATATTAGGCATGCAAGTCAATGGTATTCAGTGAGATACATAAAAGTGCTGGTGATGCTGACTAATGAATCAGCCCCCTTTTTAATCGACACAGTACCTGATAATTTTTAAAAATTCGTTCATGAAATGTGGGCATCGATGGCAAGGATTGCCCTTCCCTAATTGGCTTGAGAAGATGGTGGTGAGCCGCCGCCTTGAACTGCTGCAGTCCATGTGGTAAAGGTACTCCCACAGCACTGTTAGGGAGGGAGTTTCAGAATTTTGAACTAGCGACAATGAAGGAACGACGACATATTCTCAAGTCATGATGGTGTCGGACTTCGAGTGGAACTTGGAGCTGATGGTATTCCAAAGTGTCTACTGCCCTCATCCTTCTAGCTAGTAGAGGTCGTGGGTTTGGGGGGAGGTGCTGTCGAAGAAGTCTTGACGAGTTGCTGCACTGCATCTTGTAGATGATACACACTGCAGTCATGTTGTGCCGGTGTGGAGGGAGTGATTGTTTATGGTGATGGATGAGGTGCCAATCGAGCGTGTTGCTTTGTCCTAGATGGTGTTGAGCTTCTTGAGTGTTCTTGGAGCTGCACTTATCCAGGCAAGTGGAGAGAATTCCATCACATTCCTGACTTGTACATTGTAGATGATTGAAAGGCTTTGGGGAGTAAAGAGGCGAGTTACTCGCCAGAGGAATACCCAGCCTCTGACCTGCTCTTGTGGCTGGTTAAGTTTCTGGTCAATGGTGACCCTCAGGATGATGATGGTGGGGGATGGTAACACCGTTGAATGTCAAGTGGCGGTGGTTAAGACTTTCCTTTGTTGGAGATAGTCATTGCCTGGCACTTGTGAGGCACGAATGTTATTTGCCACTTATCAGCCCAAGCCTGAAGATTGTCCATGTCTTGCTACATGCGGGCCTGGACTGTTTTATTATCTGAGCAGTTACGAATGGAACTGAATACTGTGCAATCATCAGCGAACATTCACACTTCTGACCTTATGATGCACGGAAGGTCATTGATGAAGCAGTTGAAGATGGTTGGGCCTAGGACACTGCCCTGAAAAACTCCTAAAGCTGAGGTGAAGGTGATTGGTCTCCAACAACTACAGCCATCTTCCTTTGTGCTAGGTACGACGCCAGCCAGTGGAGAGTTTCCCCCCTGATTCCCATTGACTGCAATTTTACTCGGGCTTATTGATGCCACACTCGGTCAAATGCTGCCTTGACGTCAAGGGCAGTCACTCTCACCTCACCTCTGGAATTCAGCTTTTTTGTCCATGTTTGGGCCAAGGCTAGAATGAGGTCTGGAGCCGAGCGGTCCTGGCAAAACCCAAAGTGAACATAAGTGAGCAGGATATTGGTAAGTGCTGCTTAATAGCACTGTCGAAGGCACCTTCCATCACTTTGCTGATGATTGAGAATCGACTGATGGGGCAGTAATTGGCCACATTGGATTTGTCCTGCTTTGTGTGGACAGAACATACATTGTTGGGTAGATGCCAGTTGTACTGGAACTAGAGGCACGGTTAGTTCTGTTGTCATAGCCTTTGCTGTGTCCAGTGCGCTCAGCTGTTTCTTGATAGCAGGTGGAGTGAACAGAATTGGCTGAAGACTGGCTTCTGTGATGGTGGAGACCTCAGGAGTAGGCCGAAATGGATCATCCACTCAGCACTTCTGACTGAAGATAGTTCCGAATGCTTCAGCCTTGTCTTTTGCTCTCACGTGCTAGGCTCCACCATCATTGAGGATGGGGATATTCATGCATCCTCCCGTTAGTTGTTTAATTCCCACTAAACTGCTGACCACCCAACTTCCTTTTTTGGTTCCCATGTTAGCCGACATTGTTAATGGTTCTCTGTCCTCAGGTACTGTTCCGCTCTCCTTCAAATCTGCTGTCATCACCCCTCTCCTCAAAAAACCAACCCTTGACCCCACTTTGCTTGCTAGCTATCCTCCAACCTCCCTTTTCTGTCCAAAGTACTTGAACGTGTTGTTGCCTCTCAAATCCGATCATCTTTCCATGAATTAAATGTTTGAATCCCTTCAATCTGGCTTTCACCTCTGCCACAGTACTGAAACTGCTCTCATCAAAGTCACAAATTACATCCTTTGTGACTAACAAAGGTAAACTATTCCTCCTCATCCTTCTGGACCTGTCTGCAGCCTGTGACACAATTGACCGCTCCATCCTCCTCCAACGCCTCTCCACCAATGTCCAGCTAGATGGGACTGCATGCGCCTGGTTCCATTCTTATCTATCTAATCGTAGCCAGAAATTCTCCTGCAATGGCTTCTCTTCACACTCCCGCATCATTACCTCTGGTGCTCCCCAAGGATCTGTCTTTGGTCCCCTCTTATTTCTCATTTATATGCTGCCCCTTGGCGATATCGTCCGAAAACACGGAGTCAGTTTCCACATGTACGCAGACGACACCCAGCTCTACCTCTCCACCATTTCTGTCGACCCCTGCTTGGTATCTAAATTGGCAGCCTGCTTGCCCAACTTCCAGTACTGGATGAGCAGAAATGTTCGTCAATTAAATATTGGGAAGACTGAAGCCATTATATTTGATCCCCGCCACAAACTGCGTTCCCTAACCATAGACTCCATCCCTCTCCCTAGCATCAATCTGAAGGTGAAGAAGACTGTTCGCAACCTAGGTGTCATATTTGACCCTGAAATGAGCTTCCAGCCTCATATCAGCAGCATAACTAAAACTGCCTTTTTTACGCCTCCATAACATTGCCCGCCTCTGCCCCTGCCTCAAGCTCTTCTGCTGCTGAAACCCTCATTCATGCCTTTGTTACCTCTAGACGTGACTCCTCCAACTCACTCCTGGCCGGCCTTCCACATTCCGAACGATGTAAACTTGAAGTCATCCAAAACTCAGCAGCCTGTGTACTAACCCGCACCAAGTCAAGATCATCCATCACCCTTGTGCTTTCTGACCGACATTGGCTCCTGGTTAAACAACACCTCGATTTCAAAATTCTCATCCTTCTTTACAAATCACTTCATGGACTTGCCCCTCCCTATTTCTTTAATCTTATTTAGCCTCACAACCCCTCAAGATATCTGCGCTCCTCAAATTCTGGCCTCTTGAACATCCCTCATTATAACTGCTCAACCATTGGTGGATGTACCATAAGCTCTGGAACTCCCTCCCTAAACCTCTACGCCTCTCTACCACTCTTAACATGCTCCTTAAAACTTACCTCTTTAAACAAGCTTTTGGTCATCTGCCTTAATTTCTTCTTCAGTGGCTCAGTGTCAAATTTATCTGTTTGTCTTGTAACACTGTTGTGAAGCATCTTGGAACATTTTACTACGTTAAAGGCGCTATATAAATAAAAGCTTCTACAGAGCTTTGATCTGATCCATTGATTGTGGGATCGCTTAGCCCTGTCTATGGCATGCTGCTTCTGCTGTTTAGCATGCATGTAGTCCTGTGTTGTAGCTTCACCAGGTTGGCACTTCACTTATAGGTACACCTGGTGCTGCTCCTGGCATGCCTTCTACACTCCTCATTGAACCAGGCTTGATGGCAGAATGAGGGATATGTCGGGCCATGAGGTTACTGCTGATGGCCCACTGCTAGTTCTGTCCTGAATCTATCCCATTTAGCATTGTGATCATGCCACACAAGACAATGGAGAGTCTCCTATAATGCAGTGATATAACTGGGTAGAACTGCAATGTCAGGCACGCTATAGAATAAGCCACAGGCACAACAATTATGGCCAGTGCTAATCTTGATAATGCCATCCTTATGTTGCAAGATTGCTACAAGTATCCCTGCTACAGATGAGACTAAGCTCTATCCTGTTGGGCTGCAGCAATCTGAGGCAACTGTCATGGGTCAATGACAAGTAGGTACTGTATACATTGGTCTATAAAATGGCCTCGAGCTTGCTAATCTCCCAGCATACCATCTCCACTATGAAATATTGCACGTGGGGTGCATTAAGAACAACTTGAGGTTGGGGAAAAACTGATCCAAAATTTAATTACAGATTTTAGAAACATAGAAAAAGGCCGAACAAAGAAACTCCACTATAAAGGGGGGTACTTGTGCATGAAACACAAAAGGTTAGTATGCAGGTACAGCAAGCGATCATAGAAACATAGAAAATAGGTGCAGGAGTAGGCCATTCGGCCCTTCGAGCCTGTACCACCATTTAATAAGATCATGGCTGATCCTTCATCTCAGTACCCCTGTCCTGCTTTCTCTCCATACCCCTTGATCCCTTAAGCCGTAAGGGCCATATCTAACTCTCTCTTGAATATATCCAATGAACTGGCATCAACAACTCTCTGTGGTAGGGAATTCCACAGGTTAACAACTCTCTGAGTGAAGAAGTTTCTCCTCATCTCAGTCCTAAATGGCTTACCCCTTACCCTTAGTGTGTCCCCCCTGGTTCTGGACTTCCCAAACAACGGAAACATTCTTCCTGCATCTAACCTGTCCAGTCCTGTCAGAATTTTATACGATTCTATGAGATGCCCTCTCATCCTTATAAACTCCAGTGAATACAGGCCCAGTCGATCCAGTCTCTCCTCATATGTCAGTTCTGCCATCCCGGGAATCAGTCTGGTGAACCTTCGCTGCACTCCTTCAATAGCAAGAATGTCCTTCCTCAGATTAGGAGACCAAAACTGAACACAATATTCCAGGTGAGGCCTCACCAAGGCCCTGTACAACTGCAGTAAGACCTCCCTGCTCCTATACTCAAATTCCCTAGCTATGAAGGCCAACATACTATTTGCCTTCTACACCGCCTGCTGTACCTGCATGCCAACTTTCAATGACTGATGTACCATAACACCCAGGTCTCGTTGCACCTACCCTTTTCCTAATCTGCCGCCATTCAGATAATAGTCTGCCTTCGTGTTTTTGCCCCCAAAGTGGATAACCTCACATTTATCCACATTATACTACATCTGCCATGCATTTGCCCACTCACCTAACCTGTCCAAGTCACCCTGCAGCCTCTTAGCGTCCTCCTCACAGCTCACACCGCCACCCAGTTTAGTGTCATCTGCAAACTTGCAGATATTACACTCAATTCCTTCATCTAAATCATTAATGTATATTGTAAATAGCTGGGGTCCCAGCATTGAGCCCTCCGGCACCCGACTAGTCACTGCCTGCCATTCTGAAAAGGACCCGTTTATCCCGACTCTCTGCTTCTTGTGTGCCAACCAATTCTCTATCCACGCCAGTATATTACCCCCAATACCATGTGCTTTGATTTTGCACACCAATCTCTTGTGTGGGACCTTGTCAAAAGCCTTTTGAAAGTCCAAATACACCACATCCACTGGTTCTCCCTTGTCCACTCTACTAGTTACATCCTCAAAAAAATTCCAGAAGATTTGTCAAGCATGATTTCCCTTTCACAAATCCATGCTGACTTTGATCGATCCTGTCACTGCTTTCCAAATGCGCTGCTATTTCATCTTTAATAATTGATTCCAACATTTTCCCCACTACTGATGTCAGACTAACCGGTCTATAATACCCGTTTTCTCTCTCCCTCCTTTTTGAAAAAGTGGTGTTACATTTGCTACCCCCAGTCCATAGGAACTGATCCAGAGTCGATAGACTCTTGGAAAATGATCACCAATGCATCCACTATTTCTAGGGCCACTTCCTTAAGTACTCTGGGATGCAGACTATCGGGCCCCGGGGATTCATCAGCCTTCAATCCCATCAATTTCCCCAACACAATTTCCCGCCCAATAAGGATATCCTTCAGTTCCTCCTTCTCACTAGACCCTCGGTCCCCTAGTACATCCGGAAGGTCATTTGTGTCTTCCTTCGTGAAGAAAGAACCAAAGTATTTGTTCAATTGCTCTGCCATTTCTTTGTTCCCTATTATTAATTCACCTGAGTCCGACTGCAAGGGACCTACGTTTGTCTTCACTAATCTTTTTCTTTTGACATATCTATAGAAGCTTTTGCAGTCAATTTTTATGTTCCCGGCAAGCTTCCTCTCATACTCTATTTTCCCCCTCCTAATTAAACCCTTTGTCCTCCTCTGCTAAATTCGAAATTTCTGCCAGTCCTCAGGTTTGCTGCTTTTTCTGGCCAATTTATATGCCTCTTCCTTGGATCTAACACTATCTTTAATTTCCCTTGTTAGCCACAGTTGAGCCATCTTCTCTGTTTTATTTTTACTCCATAAAGGGGAGGGCCCACTGCCGGCGCTACAATGGAAAAAATTTTGCCGGTCAATGTGCCGGCAAAATACTTCCCCGAGGTTCGGCCGGGCCACCAACGGGCAGCCTGGCGCCCCTTCTTGGGTGCCAGGCCACTGGCCCAGCCAAAACCCTCCCTGGTGCACCAATGCCAAAAAATTATAGAATCTCTCCCCTTCCGATTGACCAACCCATTTTCAGCCAGTTAGCCAGGCTTTGAGTCTAAGGCCCGGCCCCATTATGCTAACTTTCCTGTAGGACTTTGAAAAAATGTCAAAGTCCTGAAAATGGATCTAGTCACCATACCAAGAGTTCCAGCGGTAAGTACCACTCCAAAAATCATAGGTGCACCGAATTTCGACCCCAAGATGTCTTACTGCAATTATATAGGGCCCTGATGAGACCACACCTGGAATATTATGTACAGTTTTGGTCTCCTTACCTAAGGAAGGATATACTTGCCATAGAGGTCAACAAAGGGCAGCCTGATTCCTGGGATAGGTGGAATTTCCCTTTGAGAGATTGAGTAGATTAGGTCTATATTCTCTAGAGTTTAGAAGAATGAGAGGTGATCTCATTGAAACATACAACATTCTTACAGGGCTTGATAGGGTAGATAGGGAGGATGTTTTCCCTGGCTGGGGAGTCCAGAACCAGGGGGTCACAGAATAAGGGGTCGG
The DNA here is from genome assembly GCF_044704955.1 of Pristiophorus japonicus. Classification (NCBI taxonomy): domain Eukaryota; kingdom Metazoa; phylum Chordata; class Chondrichthyes; family Pristiophoridae; genus Pristiophorus; species Pristiophorus japonicus. The sequence goes on along the minus strand of NC_091978.1, from coordinate 104,251,883 downwards.
CCATTTAGGACTGAGATGAGGAGAAACTTCCTCACTCAGAGAGTGGTGAATCTTTAGAATTCTCTACCCCAGAGGGCTGTGGAGGTTCAGTCGTTGAGTATATTCAAGGCAAAGATCGATAGTTTTTTGAATATTAAGGGAATCAAGGGATATGGGGAAAGTGGAGTTGAGGTAGAAGTTCAACCATGATCTTATTGAATGATGGAACAGGCTCGAGGGGCCAACTGGCCTACTCCTGCACCTAATTTTTATGTTCTAACCTCCTTCAGTCCTATAGCACCCCAGAACTATCCATTCCTCCTACTTTGGCCTCTTGTGCATCCCCTTCCTGTCTCAACCCTAACCTCTGAGGAACATTCCCTATTTGATCTTTCCCCCATCCCTGCAATTTCCACATCAGTGTGCTGCTCTGCACTATGACATTGATTGAGAATGCCAAAGATCATTTATACAAGTCCCCCAAAGCTGGCCAAGAGAGATCATTTTCATCCCATCTGTCTAAACTGGATTGAAACTTTGGTCAAAGAAATGAAATGCCAATATGTTGAGACGTATCATGGTAGAGCGAAAGGAGTTTTCGTCTTCATTTGATTATCATATCTCACCTGGGAATCCTGGTATTAGGCTATTTGGAAGGATATTTCATTCTTCTTGCATACGGGCAGCTTTGTCAGAATGGGTGATGTTGCTCCCCTAACAGCTATATTACGCAACCCAAACAGTAATCATCTTAAAGAGTCGAAGTGCTTTGCCAGTTAGTCACAATCAAATCACTCAACTGATAACTTTGGGGAAAAAATCAGGAACTTACAATTACAGCAAATCAAACCAATTCACAAACTATTTTTCGATTTCTTACAGTGGTCATGTTGCTTCCTCAATGAGATGATTATAAGCAAAAGCAAAAATGCACCTTGCAACAATACAGAGAAAATTAAATCAGTGGAGTGTTTGAAATAATTAACTTACGCAAGTCCTTTGCAAATCTATCCAACCCGAGCTTGTTTTCTTCCACTGAACCTTTCCTCCTGATATTTTTCTGGCCTCCACACATGTGTGACTTCCCATGTGTCAGACCACTCCCTCGATGACCAGTTGTCCCTAAATGCCAACCCCAGGCCTTCGCACTCTGATCTTGACCCCAACCTCCCTTTTTCTCTCACTTATGCATGTTACACAAGATTCAAAATATCCTGTCCCCACCGAATCCTAGCAGATAAGTTGGCTTCCATCTTGCTGCATATCCTTTGTTTTAGCAAATGTAAGAAATTCATTGCATCAGCGAAGTAGAATGTGTAAGAATCATACAGGGGAATTGAAAAACAGAGACAACCACATAAATAACAATAAAGATAAAAAGAGTCATCACAGAGCTACAGCCACCATATTAACAAAAATGTGACACAGCCATACAGTGAGAAAGAGAAAAAGAGAGTGGAAAATAAAGGCAGAGAGAGGGACATGTGAATTAGTGTGAAAGAAGCAAAGAAACAGATAGAGGGACAGAGAATGTATTCTGCAGCTGAGCAACATAACAGGACATCAACTAGCTATACAATTAACATTTTGTAGTGCTCATCTATGGCATCACAACACCAAAGCCAGTATGTCAGTCGTCAGTAAAATTTCAACTGCTGCAAATAGCTACTTAACTGTTAAGTGACTAAATATCTGATTCACATTTAGTCAATGAATCAAAAGTTGCAAAAAGTAACAACATGGTAGTCATAGAAACCCAAGCAACCAACTAGTTGCATTTTTCTTTAAAGCTGCTAGCCATTCAGGAATCAACAAGTACCACAAAAGGACCAAACAGCACAATTTCTTCACACTGTTTAACCATCTTTCTCCACTTCACTCAGGCCACACTATACAGGTGGAAATAATATTCACGGCATAGCGAACACACAAAAAAAAACACAACACTGCAAAAGAAATCACTAAACTTATCCATAAAACTGGTTATTTATTAGAATGCCTGCATAAGATCCCCCCACAAAAGCCTGCCGTTTCATCAGAAGCCTGAGGTTCAAGTTGGGAATTTCCAGCTCCTGTGATGAAATTGTGTGCGTGAGGGAGAGAAAAAAATGGGAATTGTAATTTTCATCCTGTCCCTAGAGCCACAATATCCAAAGTACACAACAACTCACATCATACAGCAACCAAGGAGCAAAAGACCAGGCAGGAACCAATCCGATGGGCAAATTTTGTAGCAGAGAAAGTGTTAGTTTTCACCCTGCTCCTTTAGAAAAATACAGTGTGCATCATGACAACCTGTGTCGCATGACAATCAGGAGAATATATACTGAAAACTGTAAAGCCACTGGTGGTGGGGGAAAAAATTACAACTTCAAGGTCAGGGGTTTTCCGCTTCTGTGCTCATCAGTCTGTGATTTTCTGCCCATTAAAGTGAATGAATGGAAAATGGAAGGCTGGTGAGTGCAAAGCAGGAAAACTCAGCCACAATATTTATACAGGTTTATACTGGCTTTTATACTTTTTTAAACTATTAAATAAAAATTCTGAGCTGAAGGTGTTATTTCAGATGAATGTTTTTTTTCTTTTGCTTAAGGGGACTGATCTTCGCTCCGGAGCAGAGGGACGTGTTCACAAGGTGTTTTCAGGCTGATTTCAGACACTGCAGCTAAAGCCTGTCACTCAGCCAGACTTTGATCGTGTGAATAACCAACTGTTCGGGTGCTGGGCAGTGTTGACTAAACATTGGAAAAAGCTTCGCTGCTATACCAATGACAGCTTCAACAACAACTACAAATGTACCAGGGGAAGGGGAAGACAGGTTGTCATGATGCACACTGTATTGTTCTAAAGAGCAGTGTGAAAACTAACACTTTCTCCACCACAACATATGCCCATAGGACCGATTCCTGCCTGGTCCTTTGCTCCTTGGTTGCTCTATGATGTGAGTTGTTGTGGACTTTGGATATTGTGGCTCTCGGGACAGAGTGAAAATTACAATTCCCATCTTACGTCTCCCTCACACACAGAATTTCATCACAGAAGCTGGAAATTTCCAACTTGAACCCCATTTCATAATCTTGTAAGTAACTGACTTTAAATTTTTTTTTAATTTTTCATAGAATCATAGAAATTTACAGCACAGAAGGAGGCCAGTTAACAAAGAGGTATCCAGCCTATCCCACTTCCCAGCTCTTGATCCGTAGCCTTGTAGGTTACGGCACTACAAGCGCATATCCAAGTATTTTTAAAATTCTATGAAGGTTTCTGCCTCTATCACCCCTTCAGGCAGTGAGTTCCTGACCCCCACCACCCTCTGAGTGAAAAACATTCTCCTCAATTCCCCTCTAAACCTCCTACCAATTACTTTAAATCTATAACCCCTGGATAGTGATCCCTCTGCCAAGGGAAATAGGTCCCTCCTATCCACTGTCCAGGCCCCTCATAATTTTATTAACCTCAATTAGATCTCCCCTCAGCCTCCTCTGTTCCAAAGAAAACAACCCCAGCCTATCCTATCTTTCCTCATAGCTGAAATTTTCCAGTCCAGGCAACATCCTCGTAAATCTCCTCTGTATCCTCTCTAGTGCAATCACATCTTTGCTGTAACGTGGTGACCAGAACTGCACGCAGTGCTCTAGCTGTGGCCTAACTAATGTTTTATACAGTTCAAGCATAACCTCCCTGCTCTTATATTCTATTCCTCGACTAATAAAGGCAAGTATCCCATATGCCTTCTTATCCACCTTATCTACCTGTCATACCTTCAGGGATCTGTGGACATGCACTCCAAGGTCCCTCTGTTTCTCTACACTTTTCAGTGTATATTCCCTTGCCTTGTTAGCCCTCCCCAAATGTAAAGCAAGAGCTGGTCATATTCTGTCTGAGCTTGAGCTGTGTTTGGATACAGAACTATCAAGTCAGGTTACAAAAACTCAAAGGTTGTCTTTCAGGTACCCGATTCAAGCAATTTCTCGTACATGCTTGACAAAGTAAACCAGCTACAATTGGCAAGAGTCTTGCATGTAGATCCCCCATCCGCATGGAGGAATAATCAATATAGTTAGTGGCTTGGAGTTTTCTAAATAGACAACAAACACTGATATAAGGTTGCAAGCATGTCTGCATTTAGCATTTCAGCTCACCAGCACTTTCGCTTTCCTCATCTTTAAACTGGGCAAATATACTCTATCTTGTTATAGGGATAGTCATTGTGTCAGGGCTCTCTTCTTCACAGTGAACCACCATCTTTGATTCTGGCTTTAGTCTATTTAGGTGTGCAGCCTATCTGGCTTTCTTATTGAAATGAAATTAATTAAAGTTTGCAGCTTACATAGTCATAAAAATACAATAAGGTAATGATTGCCATAACAAGTATATGCTAACGTTCCATTTTATATAAATTGGAAAGCATCCTTGGCGTTGTTTTGGAGGGGGGTGGGGGCTTAAGAACATAAGAAAAAGGAGCAGGAGTAGGCCATTTGGCCGCTCGAGCCTGCTCCACCATTTAATAAGTTCATGGCCGATCTGATCTTAGGCTCAGATCCACTCCCCATAACCCTTCACTCCCTTATCATTCAAAAATGTGTCTATCTCCACTTTAAATATATTCAATGACCCAGCCTCCACAGCTCTCTGGGGCAGAGAATTCCACAGATTTACGACTCTCAGAAGAAATTGCTCCTCCTCTCTGTTCTAAATGGCGACCCCTTATTCTTAAACTATGCGCCCTAGTTCTAGATTTCCCCATGAGTGGAAACATCCTCTCTGCATCTACCTTGTCGAGCCCCCTCAGTATCTTATATGTTTCAACCCAACCTGCTCACCTTTCTTCATAAGTCAAACCCTTCATCTCAGGAATCAACCTAATGAACCTCCTCTGAAATGCCTCCAATGCAAGTATATCGTTCCATAAATAAGGAGACCAAAACTGTACGCAGTACTCCAGGTGTAGTCTCACCAATACCCTGTACAGTTATAGCAGGACTTCCCTGCTTTTATACTCCACCCCTCTTGCAATATAGGCCAACATTCCAATTGCCTTCCTGATTACTTGCTGTACCTGCACACTAACTTTTTGTGTTGCACGCACAAGGACCCCCAGATCTCTCTGTACAGCACCATTTTGTTATTACTCTACACTTAAATCATAATTTCCTTTTTATTTTTCCTGCCAAAGTGGATAACCTCACACTTTCCCACATTATACTCCATCTGCCAAATGTTTTCCCACTCAATTAGCCTGCCTATATCCATTTTCAGATTATTTGTGTCCGCCTAACAACTTGCTTTCCCACCCCTCTTTGTGTCATCAGCAAACTTGGCTACATTACAGTCGGTCTAATGGGACAATTAATCTAAAAACATCATTTTTGCCTCCACCAAGATAGTTTTACACTTAATTAAGTGCGCTCAATTATGTGTAACTATTTAACCACGCTCAGATTCCCTTCTTCGAGGAACTCAACATTTAGACTTGAATGACAGCAAGAAGAATGAACATAGATACCATCTTAACTTGTCCTCAGGGCGTCCCAATGTGCTTCATGTGAACTACTTTTGAAGTGCAGTCAGTGTTATATAGGGAAACGCAGCAAGCAATTTGCACACAAATGAGATGAATAACTAGTTAATGTGCTTTTGGTGGTGTTAGTTGAGGGAAGAATGTTGGCCAGGACACTGGGAAGACTCCTTGCTCTTCAAATAGAGATTTTTAACAGACAAAGCCTCAGTTTAATCTCTCATCTGAATAACAGCATGTCTGATTATTGTGTCTGTAAGTACTCTAGTAATGACTTCACGAGGTAATACTTAAACTATTGTGACCTTAGTCTTTTTATTGCAGCTCCTGAGTGAGGGTACAGTATGGTGAGCTCCCTTTTGTGTACAGGTGACCCCGAGGTCTCCACCAGTTGCACCCTCTTGTGGTGCAAGCATTGTATATACAGTGTGAAGGTACATTCAGTAGTCTTATGTAACTGTACATGGAGTGTATAGGGAGCATACTTATATTATACATACACAACACTGACAATGCAGCATTTCCTCAGCACTGCACTGAAGTGTCAGCCTAGATTTTGTACTCGTCCTGGAGTGGAGTTTCATCCTACAGCCTTCTGACTTGGAGGCAAGCGAACTACCAAATGAAGCAAACTGACATAGTAGGGCAACTGTGTGAAAAAATTCAGGCTGCATGTTGTATCTCATTCCACAGCTCCCTGCTTGGAGCCCAGGATTGTGGAATTGCACCTTATAAGTAGCTATAAGGGTAATAGTCTCAAGCAGGTCTATCACCTCCCACTAAATTGTAGATTAAAATGAACAATGCCGAGCATTCCAAAATGCTTAACTGCACTCTGTGATTAGATACAGTAAAACAATTATTTGAATATTTACATTTAAATTACATTATTGAAATATAAATTCTGACCACCAATAACAGAATTCAATGTAGTTCGACCAATAGTAGTAAGGAACTAGCAGGCAGAATAAGGGGCTCAACATGAAAAGGGCAAGATTATATTTTCTCAGTAGTATATATCAAGTGCAAGCGTAAAATTAGCCATTAAGTCATATATAAAAGCCACCAATTTGAATTTACAAAATTTTGTATTAATAGCCTGTGAGTGTATGTGCATACCCTTCACACTCATTAGAAGAACAACCCATGGGAAAAATGATTAATTCAGGGACAACACCATCACTCCCATTTTAGTTTGCATTTTAAAAACACAAATTTATTGGAAATAATAACCATTACAAGACTCCTACTTTAGCAGGGACAGCAGTCAAAATTCATGTTTCTACCCCCACCCACCACAGATGGGTTCCAGCTGCTCCATTTCATCTGAACCTGTTTGCAGCTGCCAGATAGGGGAAAAATGCTTTGTTGTGCATTCCCAATGTCTCCCTCTCCTGTTTGGGGCTTGCCAGTCTCCTCCCATGAGCCTTGTAAACAGCCTGCATGCTGCCTATATTATACTGCAACTAATTAGCAAAAGTCCAAGTATATTTTTGTTTCAGAACAAAAGGAACAAAGTATCAAAACAGTACCATGGATATAAAATCTCACAAATCAATGGGACAGTAAACAAGTCGCATTATCATACACCACAACAATTTGTGCCAAGATATTTGATACATTACAAAGCATACTTTTACATTTTACAATGCAAATATTAAACAAATTAAAAGGCAGATTAAGAATTCAAAATAATGATGAAGGCAGCATTCTTTGAAATAGGTTATTTCATACCACTACTATATAAAAAAAAAGAAAGCTATTTAAGACTTCGTGAACTATACACTGCGATTACCTATTACTATTTTCAACACTCAGAAATAATGTAGAGCTTTAACATAAAATTAGCACAATCTGATATATAAAATTGTACTAGTGAAGGCAATATGCAATTATATGTAGTGTATGGATTTCCAACAAGCACTCCTAAATAAAGCATCTTATAACCTTATAGTATCAGTCTGTGTCTATATATTACCTTTACCTTTGAAGGTCCATCACACTGGCTTCACCGCACTCAGCACACCCACTGCACAATAGTGAGAGTAAATCATTTTTATTGTGTATATAGAAACTAGGTACATTATAAAGATAGGTGACAGAAATTTGAAGCCAGTCATTTTAAAACAGTAATTTAATCTCCTGGGCTTTCTTGGGTTTATAAAATGATCCTATACTTTCTCAATCTCTTCTACCAGCTCATTACACCATCAAAAATGCTTGCCTGAATTGCCATTTGAAAATACACTCCACCCAGAGATACAGTGTGGCAGCTTCAACACAAAAACACCCCACGTCATTAATGGAGCATACTGCCCTAAATCACTGTCCGTCATCTAACGCCAGGCCAGAGAGTAATGGCAAATCATTCCAGTTTGCTCTTTGTAAATCAGCAGCAACAAAGCACAATATTTATACACCTCCAGTTTATTTCATTATTTGCATAAGTGACATAAATATAGATTGATATGTCAGCTGTCAGGCATTACAACTGAGCTTTAAACAGCGCATCTGAATTAGTCACTGACTACACTATATCCAGGATGACTTGTGATGCACTAAAATATCCACGCTATCTCATGCCAGTAATGCAAACAGCAGCCATGACAGTATTATGGTGAACAGCACCGACACCCAAAGATACAGCATAGCAGCTCCCATACAAAAACCCTCTGCATTACTCACCATGGCAGCCACGCAGAATACTGTGTTCTGTAACATCTCAGTAATATCATTAATTCACAACCCACTGAACACAGTAATATTACAGCAATTTAAAATGCATTGACTGTCTTGACAGCACCACCAGGTTATCCTATAAAAGACAGTAAACAGAGTAAACAAATAATGCACTGTGGAGATGCAAGCTTGGTCTCCACCCTAGCCCTATCTTTTGTTCAAGGTTTCTTCATTTTTCATCAATATTTTTTCATACAGAAATTTACCTGTGTTGTCTTGATGACCTCCAGTAACAGAAATTTTAAATTAAGATTTTTACATATCCATTTTATGGCAGAGCAGTTATTTGTTAAGCAGCAGCTTTAGCAATGCAGTGGACTGCGCAAACACACTGCTGGTGCTGCTGCTTGCGAGAAAGATCGAACGTCATCACCTAGTCAGGCATGCCCACAACCACTCAGGCTCTGCAACTGCAATCAATGCCAGAGACCTTGGAATCCAAATGAGCTTAGAGCGAAGAGATCAGACCACGTATGTGAGAAAGGCAGGCTAAAACAAGCAAAATATTTTACCCTGTGATTGCATGCCATTGTTCCAATACAGAATATTGTAAATCACCAGTAAATTCCATTTCAACCTATTAATATAAAACAGCCCTTTTCAGATTATATATAAATGCAACCATTCCTTTCATGTCCCTTTACAATTTTGCTTCACTTTGATTGCAACATTTCAATTAACATATTGCTGTCTGAATGTTGATCAAGGCTTGAATTAACTCAAAATTGTGGATGAGTTATCCAACAATAAACTGCTCTGCACATTGTAACACCATGCAGCAGCAAATCTTTCCCTGCGTTGTTTATATCTCTCAAGTCATTTTGGTCTCAAATTTATCACATGGCACCTTCCTTATTTTGTAACTTTTTTCACCCCCTCTTTCTTAAGAACTCTCTTAACTGAGCAGTAGCACAGATGACACACTTCTACCCTTTTACCAAATCAGTTCCTCAGCTGGCTGTTAGAAAGTGCATGGAAGTTATACCCATCACCTCTTCCACATTTTCCAGGAGTATCACACGTTAAGACCCTACTGTCTGAAGACTGCAACCTCACACCCATGAGAGGTGCTCCATTTCCCACAGGATGCAAAACACCCCATTTATAATGTGGGTAATTCTACACTGTAGGGACATTTTGTTTTGTGGGGTCAGGCATAAGTATGAAAGGCCTTTAGCAGACTGCATGCACGGAATCTCAGCAGCAGCAGAGATTTCGTTTTAAAAGAAAGACATATCTTTATATAGCGCCTTTCACGACCACCGGATGTTTCAAAACGCTTTACAGCTAATTAAATACTTTCGGAGTGTTGTCACTGTTGCAATGTGGGAAAGTGCAACAGTGAGATGTTTAGTCCAATTTTATTTTAAAATATCGTTATTGTATTACAGGCATAAATTAACTATTCATTTTACATTGAGAATGGGGAAAATATTGATATAATTAAAAGTTTTAGGGCAGCATAATTCCAGTAGGGCCGGGTTGTAAATGGGGGCAGTTCCAAAATGTCCTGAGCGGCTGCGGGTGGAGGAAAGGCACCTCTGCCCACACCATTTATCTTTTGGCAGAAATTTAGGGGTGTGAGGGGTTGTCTGGAGGTGATGGCAGGTTACCCATACATGCCAAAAGGGCCCAGTAGTGTGCACCTCTGTTGCGCCACTGCCCGGTCCCAATATTTAAATGACTCTGTCCCAGGATTTGGGACGGGGTCGAAGTCAGGTTAATGGAGAATGATGAAGTTCCATCCCACTGCAGTACCAATGGCACAGTTGGAATTTTTACCCTCTTATCTTCTGCGCATCTGTTGCATCACATCTTTCAAGGCATCATGCCACAAGTCATGACTGCTTCAAAAACGTTATTAAGTTACTCATGAAGTATTCCATTGACTAACTGTGAACAAAATAAAAAGTAGAAAAAAATCACTAATGAAGATGAAGGAACCAGTAGTACCATTCTTAACAAAATAAACACAGACAGAAAAAGTCACTAAAGTTACCCATTAAACAACCCACAACACATGCTAACCAAGGAGTGAAAGGACCGGTGAATTATAACTCCTGTGGATTGATGGATAATAACTTTGGGTGAATGCAATAGACCAGAATGAAAAGGGTTAATCAGGGTAGCAGCAGAGATCCTATTGCTAATTTGAGTGATTTGATGGAGATCTGCGAGTCTGATACTGCCAAGCTTTGTGTTATACAAGGTCACAGAGCTTATTGTAGTTACGTGAAATTTTGAGTTTTTAATTCGAGAAACATAATAATATAGTTTTGAAGACACAAGAATGTGCTGGGTGATAGAAGTAGTTGGTATTTACTAGTGCTAATTACAAGGAAATCAGAGTGCTAATTCAGTAAAGGGGCAACATCTGCTCAGACAAATGTAATAAAATTCTTGTAAAGTCTGGAAATCAAAAAGGAGCTGCGGACAGATCTGTGCTGTAATAGTAGTAAGAAAGATTACACATGGTGGGGGGAGCTCAGTGAATCCTCGAAAGAGGAAGAGACCTCGGCTGGCCGTGCTCCCAGGAAATATATCTACTGTCCTTAAAGGTCAGATTGCCCACTGCAGCGTGCACTATTATAATGATAAATGTTCTGAAGCTTTTACTAAATAAGGATTACATTAGCGTTATTTGTGTATGTGTAATATATATATATATATATATAAAATATAAGTAAGTGTGTGAGTTCATGTCTAATTTGAGAGGCCAGAACCCAAATGATATTTAAAAACAAGGCACAAAGGAACAGGAGAAGGCCATTCAGCCCCTCAAGCCTGTTCCACCATTCGATCATGGCCATTTACCTGCCTTTGATCCAAATCCCTTGATACCCTTACCTGTCAAAAAAATCTGTCTATCTCATTCTTGAAAACTGACACTGACTCAACATCCAGTCTTTTAGTTATGCCTGTACATAGACATCCAAATCCTTCGGCTAGTGCAGAAAAATGGAGTTGAAGTAGAAGATCAGCCATAATCTTATTGAATAGCGAAGAAAGCTCAAGGGGCCGAATGGCCTACTCCTGCTCCTATTTCTTATGTTCTTATATTGCGTTACTGTCACAATATCAGATCAGTCCAACAGATGCTCTGGAGCCATCCAATTGCAGAAAGCTATGCTGCCAGCTGAGTATGCAGCATACTCAGCCAGTAACATTGTTTCACAGATTCCATAGTACCATCAAAGTTCAGATCACTTATTGTGATGAGTAATTAAGACTTAAAAATGTAATGAACCTATAAATAAATACTTAGTGTATGTCAGACAAATGTATTCATCTATCCAGGCCGTTCTTCTGAGGGGCACCAAGCAAACCCTTTGGTTGACAACTCTTCATGCATGAATGAAAAAAAAATCTATCTTACAATGACAATCTTGAGATCTTTGCCATGGTTCCGAAGACTGTTTTTTTCCCAAATCAAACAGATAATAGAGGCAAGATGGTATGAGGAAAAAAGTGAGGATTAAGAAATTTGTTTTATTTAAAGTTATATTTTTAAGTATTCACTTAGTACTGCAGAGTTAATATTAAAGCAGTAAAGCAAATATAATGCACAATCCAATCGACCAGTAAAATGCGAATTTTCTTGCATTTAGCAGCCTAAGCCTTAATATTGATGCCAAAAACTTATCATAAATTGAACTCTGATTTTCGACTTAGTCCTGTTCAAACTTTTGTAACATATTGCCCAGATTTTGCGATTAGCTGCGAAAGAACTGAGCTCGCCATTCACCTCACTGACAGCTGCCCAAAGTTTTTACAAGCTTCAGAGCGGAGACTTGTTCAAATACAATGTCTGATGTCTGATCCAGTGCGGCATCAACGAGACTCTTCAACCAATCATATTGAAAAATTCTCACTCAGACACGCAAAGTCTAAACCAGGAAGTATAAAGCAGGAAGTATAAATTAGATTTAAATCATTACTTCATTAATTCACTACTTTTCAATTATATCCCTCTAGAAATAAATCCTTGTGCTTAGTTTGCTTTTTCTATGGCCTTGTTAGGGATGGTTCAAACTAAGTTGGCAGGGGGATGGGCACTAGGATGTAGCATGAGAAGGGCGAAATAAAGGATTGGGAGAGATGGACAGCACTAAAGTAAGAAATAGTAAGGTATTAAGTGGGGTCAGACTAAGAGAGAAGACAGGATTGTCCAAAATAGGTGTATGCATGTGAACGCACAAAGCATAGTAACATAGAAACATAGAAAGTAGGTGCAGGAGTAGGCCATCCGGCCCTTCGAGGCTGCACCACCATTCAATAAGATCATGGCCGATCATTCACCTCAGTACCCCTTTCCAACTTTCTCTCCAGACCCATTGATCCCTTTAGCCTTAAGAGCCATATCTAACTCCTTCTTGAATATATCCAACGAACTGGCATCAACAACTCTCTGCGGTAGAGAATTCCACACGTTAACAACTCTCTGAGTGAAGAGGTTTCTCCTCATCTCAGTCGTAAATGGCTTACCCATTATCCTTAGACTGTGTCCCCTGGTTCTGGATTTCCCCAACATCGGGAACATTTTTCCTGCATCTAGCCTGTCCAGTCCCATCAGAATTTTATATGTTTCTATGAGATCCCCTCTCATCCTTCTAAACTCCAGTGAATACAAGCCCAGTCGATCCAGTCTCTCCTCATATGTCAGTCCAGCCATCCCAGGAATCAGTCTGGTGAACTTTTGCTGCACTCCCTCAATAGCAAGAACGTCCTTCCACAGATTAGGAGACCAAAACTCTACACAATATTCCAGGTGAGGCCTCACCAAGGCCCTGGACAACTGCAGTAAGACCTCCTTGCTCCTACACTCAAATCACCTAGCTATGAAAACCAACATACCATTTGCCTTCTTCACCACCTGCTGTACCTGCATGCCAACTTTCAATGACTGATGTACCATTAAACCCAGATCTCGTTGCACCTCCCCTTTTCCTAATCTGCCGCCATTCAGATAATATTCTGCCTTCGTGTTTTTGCCACCAAAGTGGATAAACTCACATTTATCCACATTATACTGCATCTGCCATGCATTTGTCCACTCACCTAACCTGTCCAAGTCACCCTGCAGCCTCTTATCATCCTCCTCACAGCTCACACTGCCACCCAGCTTAGTGTCATCTGCAAACTTGGAGATATTACATCAATGATTTAGATGAAGGAATTGAGTGGATGTTGTAAATAGCTGGGGTCCTAGCACTGAGCCCCTCAGCACCCCATAAGTCACTGATTGCCATTCTGAAAAGGACCCATTTATCCAGACTCTCTGCTTTCTGTCTGCCAACCAGTTCTCTATCCTCGTCAGTACATTACCCCCAATACCAGGTGCTTTAATTTTGCACACCAATCTCTTGTGTGCGACCTTGTCAAAAGCCCCACACAAGTCCAAATACACCACAGCCACTGGTTCACCCTTGTCCACTCTACTAGTTACATCCTCAAAAAATTCTAGAAGATTTGTCAAGCATGATTTCTTTTTCATAAATCTATGCTGAGGGGGACCGATCCTGTCACTGCTTTCCAAATGCGCTGCTATTACATCTTTAATAATTGATTCCAACATTTTCCCCACTACTGATGCCAGGCTAACCGGTCTATAATTACCCGTTTTCTCTCTCCCTCCTTTTTTAAAAAGTGGTGTTACATTAGCTAACCTCCAGTCCATAGGAACTGATCCAGAGTCGATAAACTGTTGAAAAATGATCACCAATGCATCCACTATTTCTAGGGCCACTTCCTTAAGTACTCTGGGTTGCAGACTATCAGGCCGTGGGGATTTATCGGCATTCAATCCCATCAATTTCCCAAACACAATTTTCCAACTAATAAGGAATTCCTTAAGTTTCTCCTTCTCACAAAAACCTCGGTCCCCTAGTATTTCCGGAAGGTTATTTGTGTCTTCCTTCATGAAGACTGAACCTAAGTATTTATTCAACTAATTTGCCATTTCTTTGTTCCCATTATAAATTCACCTGATTCTGACTGCAAGGGACCTACGTTTGTCTTCTCCAATCTTTTTCTCTTCACATATCTATAGAAGCTTTTGCAGTCAGTTTATGTTCCCAGCAAGCTTCCTCTCATACTCTATTTTCCCCCTCCTAATTAAACCCTTTGTCCTCCTCTGCTGAATTCTAAATTTCTCCTCGTCCTCAGGTTTGCTGCTTTTGGCCCTTTAGTTTGGTTCTGTCTTCATGAAAGAAGACACAAATAACCTTCCAGAAGTACTAGTGGACCAAGGGTCTAGTGAGAAGGAGGAACTGAAGGAAATCATTATTAGTTGGAAAATTGTGTAAGGGAAATTGATGGGATTGAAGGCCAATAAATCCCCACGACCTGATAGTCTGCATCCCAGAGTACTTAAGGAAGTGGCCCTAGAAATAGTGGATGCATTGGTGATCATTTTCCAACAGTCTATCGACTCTGGATCAGTTCCTATGGACTGGAGGGTAGCTAATGTAACACCACTTTTTAAAAAAGGAGGGAAGAGAGAAAACGGGTAATTATAGACCGGTTAGCCTGACATTAGTAATGGGGAAAATGTTGGAATCAATTATTAAAGATGAAATAGCAGCGCATTTGGAAAGCAGTGACAGGATCGGTCCAAGTCAGCATGGATTTATGAAAAGGAAATCATGCTTGACAAATCTTCTCGAATTTTTTGAGGATGTAACTAGTAGAGTGGACAAGGGAGAACCAGTGGATGTGGTGTATTTGGACTTAAAAAAGGCTTTTGACAAGGTCCCACATATGAGATTGGTGTGCAAAATTAAAGCACCTGGTATTGGGGGCTAATGTACTGACGAGGACAGAAAACTGTTTGGCAGACAGGAAGCAGAGAGTCGGGATAAACGTGTCCTTTTCAGAATGGCAGGCAGTGACTAGTGGGGTGCCGCAGGGCTCAGTGCTGGGACCCCAGCTATTTACAACATATATTAATGATTTAGATGATGGAATTGAGTGTAATAGCTCCAAGTTTGCAGATGACATTAAACTAGGTGGCAGTGTGAGCAGTGAGGAGGGTGCTAAGAGGCTGCAGGGTGACTTGGACAGGTTAGTTGAGTGGGCAAATGCATGGCAGATGCAGTATAATGAGGATAAATGTGAGGTTATCCACTTTGGGGCAAAAACACGAAGGCAGAATATTATCTGAATGGCAGCAGATTAGGAAAAGGGGAGGTGCAACGAGACCTGGGTGTCATGGTTCAATCAATCATTGAAAGTTGGCATGCAGGTACAGCAGGCGGTGAAGAAGGCAATTGGTATGTTGGCCTTCATAGCTAGGGGATTTGAGTACAGGAAGCAGGGAGGTCTTACCGCAGTTTGTACAGGGCCTTGGTGAGGCCTCACCTGGAATATTGTGTTCAGTTTTGGTCTCCTAGTCTGAGGAAGGACATTCTTGCTATTGAGGGAGTGCAGCGAAGGTTCACCAGACTGATTCCCGGGATGGCTGGACTGACATATGAGGAGAGACTGGATCAACTGGGCCTTTATACACTGGAGTTCAGACGGATGAGAGTGGATCTCATAGAAACATATAAGATTCTGACGGGACCGGACAGGTTAGATGCGGGAAGGATGTTTCCGATGTTGGGGAAGTCCAGAACCAGGGGACACAGTCTGAGGATAACGGGTAGGCCATTTAGCCCTGAGACGAGGAGAAACTTCTTCACTCAGAGTTGTTATCCTGTGGAATTCCCTACCGCGGAGAGCTGTTGATGCCAGTTCATTGGATATATTCAAGAGGGAGTTAGGTATGGCCCTTGCGGCTAAAGGTATCAAGGGGTATGGTGAGAAAGCAGGAAAGGGGTACTGAGGGAATGATCAGCCATGGATCTTATTGAATGGTGGTGTAGGCTCAAAGGACCGAATGACCTACTCCTGCACCAATTTTCTATGGCCAATTTATATGCCTCTTCCTTGGATTTAACACTATCCCTAATTTCCCTTGTTAGCCACGGTTGAGCCACCTTCCCTTTTTTATTCTTACGCCCCACAGAGATTAACAATTGTAGAAGTCCATCCATTTGATCTTTAAATGTTTGCCATTGCCTATCCACTGTCAACCCTTTAAGTATCACTCGCCAGTCTATTCTAGCCAATTTCACGTTTCATACTATCGAAGTTACCTTTCCTTAAGTTCAGGACCCTAGTCTCCGAATTAACTGTGTCACTCTCCATCTTAACAAATAATTCTACCATATTGTGGTTACTCTTCCGCAAGGAGCCTCGCACAACAAGATTGCTAATTAGTCCATTCTCATTACACATCACCCAGTCTAGGATGGCCAGCCCTCTAGTTGGTTCGTCGACATATTGGTCTAGAAAACCGTTCCTAACTCACTGCAGGAAATCCTCCTCCACCGCATTGCTACCAGTTTGGTTAGCCCAATCTATATGTAGATTAAAGTCGCCCATGATAACTGCTGTACCTTTATTGCACGCATCCCTAATTTCTTGTTTGATGCTGTCCCCAACCTCACTACTACTGTTTGGTGGTCTGTACAGAACTCCCACTAGCGTTTTCTGCCCTTTGGTATCCTGCAGCTCCACCCATCATCCAAGTTCATGTCCTTCCTTACTATTGCGTTAATTTCCTCTTTAACCAGCATCGCTACCCCACCTCCTTTTCCTTTCTGTCTATCCTTCCTGAATGTTGAATACCCCTGGATGTTGAGTTCACAGCCTTGGTCACCCTGGAGCCATGTCTCCGTGATGCCAATTAATCATATTCGTTAATTGCTGCCTGTGCAGTTAATTCGTCCACCTTATTACAAATACTCCTCGTATTGAGGCACAGAGCCTTCAGGCTTGTCTTTTTAATATATTTTGCCCCTTTAGAATTTTGCTGTAATGTGATCCTTTTTGATTTTTGCCTTGGGTTTCTCTGCCCTCCACTTTTACTTTTCTTCTTTCTATCTTTTGCTTCTGCCCCCATTCTACTTCCCTCTGTCTCCCTGCATAGGTTCCCATCCCCCTGCCATATTAGTTTAACCCCTCCCCAACAGCACCAGCAAATACTCCCCCTCGGACATTGGTTCCGGTCCTGCCCAGGTGCAGAATGTTCGGTTTGTACTGGTCTCACCTCCCCCAGGACCGGTTCCAATGGCCCAGGAATTTGAATCCCTCCCTTCTGCACCACTCCTCAAGCCACGTATTCATCTTAGTTAACCTGCAATTCCTACTCTGACACTGGTAGCAATCTTGAGATTACTACCTTTGAGGTCCTACTTTTTAATTTAACTTCGAGCTCCCTAAATTCAGCTTGTAGGACCTCATCCCGTTTTTTTACCTATATCGTTGGTACCTATATGCACCACGACAACTGGCTGCTCACACTCCCCCTCCAAAATGTCCTGCAACCACTCCGAGACATCCTTGATCCTTGCACCAGCGAGGCAACATACCATCCCGGGGTCTCGATTACGGCCGCAGAAACATCTATCTCTTCCTCTTACAATAGAATCCCCTACCACTATAGCTCTCTCACTCTTTTTCCTGCCCTCCTGTGCAGCAGAGCCACCCACGGTGCCATGAACTTGGCTGCTACTGCCCTCCCCTGATGAGTCATTTCCTCCAACAGTACCCAAAACGGTGTATCTGTTTTGGAGGGGAATGACTACAGAGGACCCCTGTAATACCTTCCTTCCACTGCTCTTCCTGCTGGTCACCCATTCCCTATCTGCCTGTATATCCTTTACCTGCGGTGTGACCAACTCACTTATCAAGGTTGGTGAGCTGCAGATACAAATAACCACATGGGAATATGATGTCGTGGCAATAAAGGGGACCTGGCTCAAAAAAGGCAGGATTGGGTATTAAATATTCCTGGATATAATGTGTTCAGGAAAGATAGGGAAGGAAAGATAGGTGTTGTGGCAGTATTGGTTAAGGAGAATGTTACAGTGCTCGAGAGAGAATGTCCTGGAGGGGTGAAGGACAGAATCAATATGGCTAGAGTTAAGAAAGACTAGGTGTATTCTATAGGCCATATACTAGCAGGAAATATATGGAGGAGCAAATCTGCAGAGAAATTACAGAGAAATGCAAGTACTATAGAGTAGTGATTATAGGGGACTTCAACTATCCTAACATAGACAGGGATAGTAATAATGTAAAAGGCAGAGAGGGGGAATAATTTCTGGTATGTTCAGGAGAATTTTCTTTGTCAGCCCTCTGCTGATCAGTTTCCAGCCCAACAAGGAAGGAGGCATTGCTGAATTTGGTTCTGGGGAATGAGGTCGGTCAAGATGAGCAAGTGTCAGTAGGTGAACATTTAGGGAACAGTGATCAAAGTAACATTGGCCCCAAGTTTCGTCCCGCGGCGAAAACGGCGCACCTCCGAGCTGGGTGCCTGTTTTTCGCGCCGAAAACTGTGCCTAAAAAAAAGTCCAGCAAGGAGCTCGATGTCTGCTTGGCGCGGCGCGCTCTTCGCAGCAGGGGGTGGAGCCTAACACTCGCGCCGATTTTCTAAGTAGCAGGGGGCGGGTACAATTTAAATTAGCCTTCGTGGTGCCGGCAACCCTGCGCATGTGCGTTGGAGCGTGCGCGCATGCACAGTCTCACACAAACATTGCCACTTGGCCATTTTTAAAAGGACTGCAGAAAAAGTGAAGATTTGTTTCTTGGACCCCTGCAAAGGCTTGTAATTTAATTTTTTTTTTATATTTCTGTGTGTGAGGGAGTGCTTTTAGCAGCACTGCTGAATAAATCACCTGCTGAAATCAGTGAGTTCAGCTTTTCACTGCTAAACTTGCAGAACCGGTGCTGCATTGGTACATGCAAATTAAGGACTGTGTGTTTGGAGAAATAAGAGTGCCAATTCAACTTTGCAATGGATCAACGTCCACCAAGAACAAAGAATTTCTTGCATGAGGAAGTGGAGATATTAGTCAACGTAATTGAGCAGAGATGGCAGGAGCTCGATACCAGCAACAGAGGTCGCATAAAAGTGCCACCAAAAGAAATGAAGAAATGCTGGAACCAAGTTGCAGAAGATTACTGCGCAGTGGTGCATACCAGCAGATCTGGAAGTCAGTGTATAAAGAAATGGCACGACCTTGGTCAAGTAGTTAGTGTAAGTAATATTTCCCATTTTTAATTTAATCGTAATTGTAACTTGGCTATCTGTATGTCCCACCTTGCAGACTGACACTCTGTAAAAAGTTATATTTTACTCTTTGCAGAAGAAATTGGCCCACAACAAAAGGGAGGCAACTCGGACAGGAGGAGGCGTGCCCAATCTGCATCCACTGACACCCTTGGAACAAAGGGTAGCTGCTATGATGAGTCGCACATGGAGTAAAGCAATCGGTACAGCACAAGCTGGGCCCACACGCGAGGAAGAGGGTAAGTCCTGAAAATGCATCATGGCCCTTTAAATCAACCTGCTGCCTGGCCTGCTATGTGTGAGAGTACTCATGCCACCCATCCGGCCCCCTTCGTTGCTGTTAAGCATTTGACTGTTCTGATGTATTTTGCAGAACATGATGATGATGATGATGATGATGATGACGATGACGATGCTGCTGCTGCTGCCAACCCTGAGGATCCTGAGGGTACAGAACAAGAACCAGTACAACTAGCTGCGGACAATCCAGACTGGATGATGGCAGCGATGACCGAAATATCTGCAGGGGAGAGCTTCCAATTTAATGTTTATGAGCCCCCATCAAGGGGAATCAGAGTTTCAACCCCTAGCATAGGTCTTGGTTCCACCTTCCATGGTTTCGCTTCCGATGTTGCGGGTCCCAGTGGTGCTGCTGGTATAATGCAGCTTTCTACAGTCACTGCACTACCGTCCCAGCCTCCCTCTCGCATAGGTTCTGGTTCCACCTACTATGGTTTTGATTCCGACGCTTCGGGTCCCAGTGTTGCTGCTGATATCATCGAGCAGTTTACACCCATTCGTCCAACATCCCAGCCCATGGCTCGCACTCGAGTGCTGCCGTCTGCAACACAGAGCATCCCACCATTCCAGCCCGAGCCTCTCCCTCTAGTTTAGCCGTCTGGAACACAGAGCGTCCCACAGTCCCAGCCTGCGCCTCCCTGTGTAGTGGTGCTGCTTGCAACACCGAGCATCCCACCGTCCGTGCCCGCGCCTCCCAGTGTAGTGGTGCCACAAGGCAGACCCAGGCAGAGGAGAAGGAGATTGGAGACACGCTCTCCTGAGATGCAGCGTGCAACAGATGCGACTCAGGTTGTGGCATTGGGTATGGAGACCAATGAGCTTACCCGATCACTCATCGGTGGCGTCAGTGTAATAGGTGAAAAGTTGACGGTCCTGACGGGAGAAATAGCAGTGATGACACGGGAACTTAGGGAGGGAATGTCCGAGGGAGTGCAATCGACGGCACAGGCCGTCAGGGAGGGCATGCAAGTGTCGGCACAGGCCGTCAGGGAGGGCCTGGTTGAGGTAGCTGCTGCAATAAGGGCACACAGCCCAGCCAATCAAATGACACCCCCATGAGGAAGTGAACATTCACTGAGATATGGATGAGCCATGGTTGCAGCCTTTCTTTGCTGCTTTTGTTCTTGTTCTTGAGGTAGCTGTAGTAGCGTTTTTCAAATTGAAACTGTTTTGTAAGTTTTGTAACTTTACAACATACAAGTGATCTCAGGGTTTTCAAGTGATCTTATAGTGTAAATGCTCTCACATTCTGTAAATTATTTAATTTTGCATCTAAAAAGTGATCTTGAAGTGTAAGTGATCTTAGAGTGTAAAATTGTTCACATAGAAAGTGTTTTGTAACTTTTGTAACTTTACAAGTTTATAAGTGATCTTAAAGTTTTTAAGTGATCTTCAAGAGTCATATTAAAAAGTATAGTTTGATACAACAAATATTTTATTAGAGTGACGTTAACTTTTCAATAAAATATTTTTTCATTAAAACTGTTTCATGTTCCATTAACACAACACAACGTAGGAACAACTGCAAAGAATAAACATGTCCATGCGCAAAAGTGGTCGCAGAGCCTTCAGGCATCAGTAGTTGAAGCGTTCACGGATGAGCTGCTGGCGCAAGTCTTGAGCAATCGTTAAAGGGGCACAATGGACGGCCCTCCTCCGACCTCGTGCTTCGGCATCAGGCACTTGCATGCTTTCCTGATTATCGTTATCATCCACATCCTGGTCTTCCGTAATACTATCATCATGCACTGGACCCTCACGCGGTCTTCGGGTTCCACTACCAGCTCCTGCTGCCTCATGATGGCTAAGTTATGAAGCATGCAGCACACAACAGTGAAATGACCGACAATCTGAGGAGAGTATAGCAACTGTCCTCCGGAATGGTCCAGGCATCGGAATCGCTGTTTCAATATGCCAATGGTCCTCTCAATGATGCTGCGCGTCGCAATGTGCGCCATGGTTGTATTGACGGTCAGCTTCTGTCCGTGTCACGCGTATGGGCGTCATGAGCCAGGTGGTCAGGCCGTAACCTTTGTCTCCCAGTAGCCAGCGCTGCCCTTCTGGCTGCTGCTCAAACATGTGAGATAGAACGCTGTCGCGTAGGATGAACGCATCGTGGGTGCTGCCAGGGTATCTCGCATCGACTGACATGATGCGCTGCTTGTCGTCACACACGAGCTGCTCATTGATAGAGTGGAAACCTTTCCTATTTCGGTACTGCTCAGATTCCTCCACAGGTGCTCGCAAGGCTATGTGGGTACAATCAATGCAGCCCTGTACCTTTGGGAAGCCGGCAATCCTGAAGAAACCCACAGTCCTCTCCTGGATCGCTTGTGCGGTCATTGGGAAATTGATGAAGTCATTCCTTCACGCATAAAGTGCAGCCGTGACCTGGTAAACGCAGGCATGTATTGCACGTTGAGTGATGGCACACACATCTCCAGTTATAGCCTGAAACGATCCCGAGGCACAGAAAGAAAGTGCAGCTGTTACCTTCACTTCAACAGACAAGGCAGTTGTCCTTCTGCTTCTGGGCTGCAAATCTGCTCTCACCATATCACAGATCTCAGTGACAACTTCTCTGCGAAAACGCAGCCTTTTCACACAATCAGCCTCGCTCATGTCCTGGTTCGATATTGTCGACGTGGGTAAGGTCTCCTGCCCATCAACCTACGGGCTACGACGTTCCTGCTGCGGTGAGCTCTAATCAATTCTCTCCTATGCAGTGAATTGATGGCAAACCATTGCATAATACGTGGTGTTGACAATGCAGCACCCATTCTGCAAATTTAAATATAAAACTGTCGATGTGGCTGCCTCTCCCTGTCCAAATGGCTTCAGTCCCCCTCACAGCTCGAAGGCTGCTGCTGTATCTTCGGCTGCCGTCGAGCCACTGACGCCGCCCCTAAAGCGTGGCCGAATGGCCTCAAGCACCATAAAGAGCTGCATGTGTCAGGTGTTGATTCTTCGGCTGCCGGCCAGCCACTGACGCCACTGATATCCTATGGCCGAATGGCCTCACGTCGATCCGCTGCTGATTCTTCGGCTGCCGGCCAGCCACTGACGCCGCTGATATCTCATGGCCGAATGGCCTCGGGTCCGTCCGGTGTTGCTTCTTCGCGGCCAGCCACGAAGAGAATGAAGGCCTGCCTCAAGCACTGCAGCTCAGCTCGAAGCTTGCTGCCGCTGCCATCGAGACACTGACGCCACATCCCTGCCTGTCTCCAACATGAAAGGCCTGCCTGAAGCACAGCAGCTCGAAGGCTGATGCAATTTCACACAGGTAGGAACATGGTTTATTTAATCTTTTCTTTGCTTATAAATTTTTATTCAGGTTGGACTTATTTGTATAATATTTGTATAAGTATAACTAAGGATTGATTGTAGAATTTAATTACTTCCCTTCCCCCCTCCCCCCCCCCACCTCGTTCCCTACGTGTAATTTGTAACCTACGCCTGATTTTCTAAAGTGTAGACAAGGTTTTTTCGAGCGTACAAAAATCTTCACTTACTCCATTCTAAGTTAGTTTGGAGTAAGTTTTCACTGACAAAACTTTGAAAACAGGCGTAAGTGGCCGGACCCGCCCCCTTTTGAAAAAAAAATTCTGTTCCAAAGTGAAACTGTTCTAACTGACTAGAACTGGAGCAAACTAAATGTCGAGAATTCCGATTTCTAAGATACTCCGTTCTACACCAGTTGCTCCTAAAAATCAGGAGCAAATCATGTGGAAACTTGGGGCCATAAGGTTTAGATTAGCTATGGAAAAGGACAGGGAGCAATCCAGAGTAAAAATACTTAATTGGAGGAAGGCCAGTTTCAGGAACGAACCTTCTCTGAATTGCCTCCAATGCAAATATATCACTCCTTAAATAAGGAGACCAAAAATGTACACAGTACTCCAGGTATGGTCTCATCAATGCCCTCTACAGTTGTAGCAAGACTTCCCTGCTTTTATACTCCACCCCCCTTGCAATAAAGGCCAACATTCCATTTGCTTTCCTAATTACTTGCTGTACCTGCATGCTAACATTTTGTGTTTCATGTACGAAGACTCTCAGATCCTTCTGTACCAGAATTCTGTAGTCTTGCTTCATTTAAATAATATTCTGCTTTTCTTTTCTTCCTACCAAAGTGGATAACCTCACATTTTCCCACATTATACTCCATCTGCCAAATTTTTGCCCACTCATTTAACTTATCTATATCCATTTGCAGATTCTTTGGACTAGATTTTTGGCTTCATTGTCGGCAATTTTCTCGGCGGTACAGCTGGTTTTCTGCCCGGCAAAAGTTTCCACTGAAGTTTTTCAATGTTATCGCCCACATCTGAGGACACCCGCCGGGACCAAACCGCCCACGTGCAACGCCGAGAACAACCGCCGACGTCCAGTTCGCCGAGAGAACCGCCCTGTAAAAGCTGCTTAAACAGGGCAGTAAGGAGGGACCCTGCAAAGAAAGGTAAATTAAAGGTCCTTTATTTTTTTTTAATTGTAAAACGGCCATTAGGTTTAAAACTGCCTTGGGAATGCTTTGTACGTTTTTTTTTAAATAAACATTTTTTTTTAAGTTTTCCCCCCTCCTTAGGCCCAACCGCAGCTTCGGACTAAATTATAGTACTTACCATCCATTCCGGTAACGACCACCCATGTTGCTAATTTTCCACTTAACTGCCGAGAAAACCGCTGACAATGAGTGTGCAGCGCCCATTTTCTCACCGGGCGATTAGTTTTATTTACTTTAAACATAAAAATGGAAATTCTCGCCAGCTTTTCTTGCCGAACGTTAACGTCAGCGGGCAATCGGGCGTTGAGGGCCTTTAGGGAAAGTCTAGCCCATAGTGTCCTCCTCACAACTTGCTTTCCCACCTATCTTTGCATCGTCAGCAAATTTGGCTACATTACACTCAAGTCATTAATATAGATTTTAAATAGTTGATGCCCCAGCACTGATTCCTGGGGCACCCCACTATAGTTTGCCAACCTGAAAATGATCCATTTATCCTGACTGTTTTCTGTTAGTTAGCCAATCCTAATCCACGTTAATATATTACCCCCAACACCATAAGTTTTTATCTTGTTTAGTAACCTTTTATGTGGCACCTTATCGAATGCCTTTTGGAAATGCAAATACATTACATCTTGTTATGTATGTATGTAAACCTCACTAATATGCAAGACTTGCCACCAGGGGGCACACCTGTGGGCGATCTAAGGGTCACCTATGCATCCTGGGCAAGCAGATATAAAAGGTAATCTACCATGCCGCTTCCTCACTCTGGAGTCTGAATAAAGAGACCAAGGTCACAACAGTTTGAGCTTACAATACAGTCTTGTGGAGTTATTCTGAACATAAATTGGCGATGAGTAACGGATCACGAACTTTCATACGGTAATGGCTGCTGTTGGTATTCGAGAGCTTTGTTGACGGTGATGATTAGGAAGCCTTCGTTGAGTGTCTCGACTAGTACTTCGTGGTCAACGAACTGGACAAGGCTGAGACGGCGGTCAAGCGCAGGACGATTCTCCTCATCGTATTTGGGTCTTCGATATATGGCCGCCTCAAAAATCTGCTAACACCGGACAAACCAATGGACAAGACTTACACAGAGCTGTGCACGCTGGTTCGGGAACACCTCAAGCCAAAGGAGAGTATCTTAATGGCCAGGAATCGCTTTTACACGCACCATCGCTCAGAGGGCCAGAACATAGCGAGCTTTGTCGACGACCTAAGACACCTTGCGGGACAATGCGAAGTTGCAGGATCTTTGGGGGAAATATTGCGGGACTTTTTCGTGCTTGGAATCGGCCACGAGATCATTCTTTGCAAACTGCTGTCTGCCGAATCCCTAGATCTGAGCAAGGCCATCACGATAGCCCAGGCTTTCATATCCACGAGTGACAACACGAAACAGCTATCTTCACAGAATCGAAGCTCACCGGCAAGTACGGTGCATAAAATAATGCTTTCAGCAGGCAGAACTATACATGGCAGGGCCTACATGATCGCAGAGTCCAGACCTAGGCCTAGGTTGACTCAAGAGTCCGCCGTGGGGCGTGAATGCGTATCCATTAACACCATGTTGGCGCTGCAGGGCACTCATAGAGCCCATCAATGTCTATTCAAGCACTGTGTGTGCAAGGGCTGTGGAATAATGGGGCACCTCCAGCGAATGTGCAAACGACTTGTGACTCACCACTCAGGATCACACTGAATGAACAGGAGAGGCAACTCAACCTGAGGATGAAGAGGAAGTATATGGGATACACACCTTCACCACCAAAAGCCCTCCGATAATGTTAAAAGTTAAACGCAACGGCACTCCAGTCTCCATGGAATTGGACACGGGGGCGTGTCAATCAATAATGAGCCAGAAGGCATTCGAGAGGCTGTGGGCGACAGAGCACAATGACCCAAACTGATCCCGATTCAGGCAAAGCTGCGCACGTACATAAGAGTATCCCATGAGGGAACGGTGCACGATTTACCACTGTGAATTGTTTCAGGTCATGGGCCAATGCTGCTTGGTAGAAGGTGGATAGGGATGAATCAATGGAACTGGGAAGACCTCTGTATACCTTCTCCAGCGAACGATGTCTCCTTTGCTCAAAGGCTGAGCAAGCCCCCACCTTCAGCTGAGCCAGGCATCGAAGTACAGATCCATTTGCAGATCCCCGAGGCACAGGCCGCTCATCACAACCACGAGGAAGTAAAGATCAACCGAGCAGCGGTACAGACGCGGTACCCACCACCCAAAGCCGCTGACCTCTTCGCGACAATAGAAGAGGCTCCAGGTCGACCAAGCAGAGTGGGACTCCAGCCGTAACGATCCGAATGCGTCTTCCCAATGCCAGAGGCAAAATCCCTGAGGAGAAAGATCGTGGCAGTCAGTATCTCAGATTTAGACAAGAGTGCGTCCAGACCACGGAACGAAAGAGCATCCAGACCACGGGATGTCGCCGCAACGAAACAGAGGCATGTGTTGCCCAGCAAGGAAGGCGACTGGGTTTGGAGAAAAGGGGCGGCCGCTGAGAAGGCCAGGAACCTATGTTCCAATAAGTTGTTTGTACTATGTAACCCATGTGAGCGCTCTTTCGCGGCCAATGATGTACCATTATATGGGGTCGGGGCTACCTTACAACAAGCCAAAGTAATGGGCGAACACCAACCAGTCGTATATGTATCTAACAAAGTATTTGTAATCAGTGATGTGTTATCACACAGGGTTGGGTGTGTTGTGCAGCAAGCCAAATTAGCGGGCGAGCCCCAACCGGTTGTACATGTATCCAATAAGTTAACCAAGGCAGTAGCCTGCGTTCACGGGACAAAAGACACGTACCAAAGAGTGTCACAATATTTGCTCAAGTCTGACAAGCTGCCAATCTCACAGTTTTTGGAGAGCAGAGGCACTATTATCAATGCTTTGTTTCGAATATGTCTAACACTGTCTGTGCATTGTTACATGATCTGCCATGGGCCAGGCACTGCGAACGGCGCTAATGTCCTCAGTTGGCTACCGTTGCCCAGCACCGGGGTGGAAATGGCGCAGCCCGCAGACCTGCTCATTGTTATGGAAGTGCTAGAAAGCGAGGGGTCAACCGTAACGGCCCCCCAGTTTAGGACCTGGACCAGCCAGGCTCCCACGTTACCGCCTGCTAAGGGCGAACCGCTTGACGGGATGTTGCAGCTTATCCGTCGCAAAGACGAAATGCTCATCCCATCAGATTGCCCCCTATGGGGCAACCCTGCAACGTTGCAAAGAAAGGCAGGGAGGCTACACACAGTCAGTGGTACGGGGCCTCCATACCATGGCCCAGGATCCACGGGATCACACGGCCTCCCGCCACTACTGAAAGTCTCAAGGCCATATCGGCCATCCTTGGCTTGCCAGACCTTAGGGTCAGCAACAACAGTCCGGAGCGGGCAGCCCAATTCATAAAGCCAAGCACCACATGGTAGACTCCCTACAGACCCAGCTATCCTGGGTGCTACGCAGTCACCCGACAGAATCACACGGTTCCTCTACGTGACATCAGAATAAATGATATCGACCATGTTCATGGCCCCAAATGGGCTGTTAGCACTGTATTAGCCAAAGAGGGGAATGGAGTGTTTGTGATGAAAATGGAGTATTTGTTGTGAAACCATGTAATGGGCAAACGCAGAAAGCATTTGGACCAGGCCAAACTGCGAACTACAGATAACCAGGAACCACTGTGAAAGGTCCTGGCCCCCAGCGACCCACTAACACAATCAACCTCGCTGTCAACCACGAGGATGAACCCACCATGCCCGTCAGTACGATCCGACCAACTCACCCATGCCAGGACTTCAACTCAGCCAGATCGCCTCAACTTGCAAATAACTTGTTCATAAGACTTTGGGGCGGGGAGGGGCGGGAGTGATGTTATGTATGTATGTAAACCTCACCAATATGTAAGACTTTGCACCAGGGGGCAGTGTGGGAGACCTAAGGGTCACCTGTGCACCCTGGGCAAGCAGGTATAAAAGGTAATCCACCATGCTGCTTCGGCACTCTGAAGTCTGAATAAAGAGACCAAGGTCACAACAGTTTGAGCTTACAATACAGTCTTGTGGAGTTATTCTGAACATAACACATCTACTGGTTGCCCTTGATTTTTTATTGGTTTTTGCCTCTTCCAGAAGACTTCATTGATTGGGATCGGTTGCATCGTTGACTAGATGGGCAGGCTGAACAAGCCTGATGGTCTTTTCTTGACTTTCATAGTGCTGACTGGGATAACTCTACTCTGATTTAGACAGGAATCTCAGAGACACAATATAGCACAAGGTATAATTTTATTAGTCCAAAGTCCACAAAAGCTTAGCAGAGTGTTACAGTTTTGGATTGTTCGGACTGCTATATTCCAAGACATCACTCATACCATATATTCACAACCCAGGGCATCTCAGCTGGGTCAGTCTGTTCTTTACTTGAAACAAAGGAACAGCAGAAATCATTAACTCTTCTCTTGAAACAAACTTCTGACATACAAAGATTTGACACAGTTTGTGGCTTATTTATCGACACATACGAACATAGAAATTGCTGGACAAAGGACCACAGTCCATCTAGTTCTCTTTCTACCATTGTAGTAGTCGTGTGATACAATATTAGTGGAGTAGTTGACCAATCATAGCAATCAATCCATCAGTTAGTCAACAACAGACCGAGATATGAGGTGAGGAAAGCCCCCAGTGGTGGAAAGCTCTGGAACCATAGGTCCAAAGTCACCTGTTCCTCATAAGCATGCCTACTTACCAAATAGAATGTCTCAAATTACTTATAGACTGCATCCCAAAATATTATTTTCTGAAAGAAACCTATTCAATTTGTATTTGCAGGAATCAACACTGTTTCCACTGTCTCCTTGGGGAGCCTGTTCCATAGATTAACCACTCGTTCACTGAAATAATGGGGGGAATTTTAACCTGGAGGAGCGTGTAGATTTGGGTGCGGGTGGAGGGTTAAATCTGGCAAAATTGCAAACGGTCGGGAAGTCGCCGACGTGCCAGTCTGGTTGCAGGCAACCCATTCAGGAGAGACGAGCTGCTTTTTAACATATGGTAATCGCTCAATTGGAGCGATATTTCAACACATTTAAGTTTAACGGTTCCTGAAACTTGCCAGTGAAAGCAAGGAAAGAACACAGCGGCAATTGAGGGGACTGATTAAAACTCATGGAAATACGGTAATAAATACTCAGTACTCACAGCTGCTTTCTTGCCTACTCGAAGGAAAGGGTTTGTTCACAGTGCTTTTGCCGAGAGTTTACTTTCGACACTTCGGAGGTTTTCTGAATCGCATCAGGATGGGTGGCATCTTGGCTGCCTTAGATTGGACCTCAGACGAGGAGCAATATATTGGTGTTAGCTATGTCCACATGTGTGCGCAAGACTCCCGGAGAGATGCCATAATGCTTTCATCCTGTGACAGTGTATGCGCACAGCGGGCAAGCAGATTTAAGGGGTGGGTGCTGAGACAGGGGATACACACTTCAAAATTGGTTGATGACATCCATCAGAAACCCACCAGTCAGAATCTCTAGAGTGGTCGTGGTGTGCAGCAGCGAGATTTGGACATGCAGGAGGACCAAGGCACAGAATGCATGACGTTTGTGGACGATTCAGAGAAGGAAGACGACGAGGTGGAAGAAGGTGATGAGGGCAATGCAGCACCAACTGCTCACATTGCTGCCCGGGATTCCCTATTAATGTAAGGTTCGCTTAGGTTGCACCAGTGGACCGATGTCAGAACCACATGCAACAAACACTGTTCCCGCCTCTCCACCCGCCATCCCACCCACCAATGTCAGTGACAAAAAGCAGCCCGGCAAACAAACAACCGCCCCTTACACGTCCCAGCATTGATCACACCACATCAATTCATTTCCTTCCATTCTTCAGTAAGCAAGTTAAAAGGCAATTTGCAACCCAGCAACCAAGAGTGGGCAAGACAGGAAAATGGTGCAAACTTATTAAATTTATGTGATTCTACTAAAGAACAGAATCTTCACAACATAACATTTTCTCATACACCCATGTGCTTACCCTTGTGCGATTACAAAGCTTTACTGAAATAAAACAGTAAATGATGAAAATATTCAACAAGTCAAGCAGCATCTATGGAGAGAGCAGAGTTAACGTTTCACGCTGATGACCTTCCGTCAGATTATTTCAGATTTCCAGCATACGCAGGATTTTGCTTTTGTACAAAGCTTTACTCTTCCTTTTCCTACCGACTCCCATGTGGTGCAACCCCTGCAGCTTGAGCAAAGGTAGAGGTGGGTTGCTCAGAAACCTGCTCTGACTGCCGAGATACTTTGGGTCGACAACCTCTGGGTTTTGGAGGCTATGAGGGCCCTGACAAAGACTGCCCCACCGGCACCTGTGCAGGGATCGACTCAGCCATCAGCTCGCGAGGCAGCATATTGGGTACTGGCTGAGGCTTGGTGGTGGGTGGGGGGAGGGGAACAGATGAGAAATGGAAGCACTTTGAGTGAAGGCCATGTCCCCTCAAACCGCTCATGGGCCAGTCGCACTTCACTCCTACACTCTGTTGGAGAGCACTTTGGTGCAGATCAGTGCGGCATTGTAAGGCCAAGGCTATGGTATCTATCAACCTATTTAAGGCAACAAATATGTTGGAATCCAGAATGTGCACAGCCGTGGTCAACGCCTGCATGGACTCATTTGATTGCCACGTTTGATGTTCTACGAAGTTGAAACTCAATCTATGCAAGAAGACATCATTGCAATGCCCTGTGATATCATCTCACTCATGCTTGAGCTGGACTCCTCCATTCTCTCTGCAATTGTGGTCAGTGTGCTTGGAAAGCCGGTCAGTATGTTGCACATTCTCTGGTACTCCTCAATGATTCTCTTTTTCATCGACGGCTCCCGGGGTACAGCATTTGGGGAGGGCTAACAAGGCAAGAGAATACACATAACTGGTAGGATACTGAGATGTAGAGGAACAGAGGGACCTTGGAGTGCTTATCCACAGATCCCTGAAGGTAGCAGACAGGTAGATAAGATGGTTAAGAAGGCATACATGATACTTTCCTTTATCAGCCGAGGCATAGAATATAAAAGCAAGGAGGCCATGCTTGAACTGTATAAAGCACGAGTTAGACCACAGCTAGAGTACTGCGTGCAGTTCTAATCACCACATTACAGGAACGATGTGATTGCATTAGAGAGGGTACAGAGATTATTTATTAGGATGTTGCCAGGACTGGAGGTAGAAACCAGCATCACATTTATAAAGTACTTGGATATGCAATTGAAGTGTCGTAGCCTACAAGGCTACAGCCCAAGAGCAGAAACGTGGAATTAGGCTGGATAGCTCTTTTTCGGCCATCACCAACATGATGGGCTTCTGTGCTGTAAATTCTTCGATTCTATGATTTTGCCAGCTGAGCAGAGCTTGAAGAGGTAAAACATGAACTCTCCACTGCTGTCGGTGCCACCAATGTCTTGGTGAACCTCGTGAAGTGTGAGTTACCAGGAAAAACCCAACTATCTGTCTAACATTAAGGTAA
Source organism: Pristiophorus japonicus (assembly GCF_044704955.1). NCBI lineage: Eukaryota > Metazoa > Chordata > Chondrichthyes > Pristiophoridae > Pristiophorus > Pristiophorus japonicus. Next base: position 104,220,165 of record NC_091978.1, on the reverse strand, counting down.
GAATGTTGCAAGTTATTATGAAGATGATCATTTCTCACTCCCTACTGAAATCAAGTCAACATGGCTGAGTGTTGCATGACATGTGTGTACATTATATATGATTCTGTCACCAGATAGCAGCGGGGTCCCCATCTCCAATTCTACATCTTAATCTTCTGAGTCAATATGATTTCTCACTACTGCACTGATCTCATCCTTTATTAACAGAACTATCCCACCTCCTTTTCCTTTCTGCCTATCCTTATGAAATGTCAAATAACCCTGAATATTCAGCTCCCAGCCTTGGTCACCTTGCAACCACATCTCTGTAATGGCTAAGAGATCATACATATTTATTTCTATTTGCGCTTCAACTTATCTATCTTGTTACGAATGCAGCGTGCATTCAGATAAAGAGCTTTTAATTTTATCTTTTTACCATTTTTCCCGACTCTGACTCTACTTTCAAGTGCACTCTTATCTTTATACGCTCTGTCCCATCCTGTCACACTCTGGTTTACTCCCCGCAACTTGAATGGCCCCCTGTACCATGGTGCTGTGGTCAGTTTGCTCATCCTCCCTGCAGTCCCTGCTCTCGTCCACACAGGGAGCAAGAACCTTCTACCTGTTGGACAAGTACAAGGACTGAGACTCCTCCCAATGCTACTTTCTGAATCCCCATACCTGCCTTACTCGTAGTCACATCCTCCTTTCCCTGACCACAGACCAAATTTGAATTATTTAACCTAAGGGGTGTGACCACCTTCCGGAACACAGCATCCAAGTAACTCTCCCCCTCCCTGATGTATCACAGTGTCTGAAGCTCGGACTCCAGCTCATCAACTCTGAGCCGAAGTTCCTCAAGCCACCAACACTTACTGCATGCTACAGCTGCAAGCTGCATGCTACATCCGCAACACATTGTCTGCCCTGCCGTATCTATTGTATTTTCTTCAACTAATTAGGTTTTCAGGTTTTGAAATATCAATTATCTATGTTTAGTTTTTAATCACGGCTCTTAATTTAAACCAATGCCCAAGTTTAAATAAGAGAAATACTCACTTACCTGCTTTCCTGTGACGTCACACTTCAATTTTTTTTTCTTCCTCACCGGTCCGTTTGCGCTGCTCTCAGCTAGCTGTTTTTAACCCCGCTCTCACTGCTGTTCTCGGGCGCTGCTGCTTTTAACCCTGCTGCTCAGATCCCGCTCTCGCCGCCACTACATGATCTAGTTCATTTAGAATCCCAAAAGCAGCACTCATATCACCACTCAATCTTTTCCTTTTCAGTGAGAGCATGCCCAATTTACATATTCGCTCACCGTATTCTAACTCCTCCATCCTCTCAATTATTCTGGTTGCCTACTTCGGTATCCTTTCAAATGCTGTAATACCCTTTTTTTTTACTGTGGTAACCAGAATAGAAACATAGAAAATAGGTGCAGGAGTAGGCCATTCGGCCCTTCGAGCCTGCACCGCTATTCAATGAGTTCATGGCTGAACATGCAACTTCAGTACCCCATTCCTGCTTTCTCACCATACCCCTTGATCTCCCTAGTAATAAGGGCTACATCTAACTCCTTTTTGAATATATTTAGTGAATTGGCCTCAACAACTTTCTGTGGTAGAGAATTCCACAGGTTCACCACTCTTTGGGTGAAGAAGTTTCTCCTCATCTCGGTCCGAAATGGCTTACCCCTTATCCTTAGACTGTGACCCCTAGTTCTGGACTTCCCCAATATTGGGAACATTCTTCCTGCATCTAACCTGTCTAAACCCTTCAGAATTTTAAACGTTTCTATGAGATCCCCTCTCATTCTTCTGAACTCCAGTGAATACAAGCCCAGTTGATCCAGTCTTTCTTGATATGTCAGTCCAGCCATCCCGGGAATCAGTCTGGTGAACCTTCGCTGCACTCCCTCAATAGCAAGAACGTCCTTCCTCAGATTAGGAGACCAAAAACTGAACACAATATTCCAGGTGAGGCCTCACCAAGGTCCTATACAACTGCAGTAAGACCTCCCTGCTCCTATACTCAAATCCCCTAGGTATGAAGGCCAACACACCATTTGCCTTCTTCACTGCCTGCTGTACCCACATGCCAACTTTCAATGACTGATGAACCATGACACCCAGGTCTCGTTGCACCTCCCCTTTTCCTAATCTGCCGCCATTCAGATAATATTCTGCCTTCGTGTTTTTGACACCAAAATGGATAACCTCACATTTATCCACATTATACTGCATCTGCCATGCATTTGCCCACTCACCTAACCTGTCCAAGTAACCCTGCAGCCTCTTAGCGTCCTCCTCACAGCTCACACCGCCACCCAGTTTAGTGTCATCTGCAAACTTGGAGATATTACACTCAATTTCTTCATCTAAATCGTTAATGTATATTGTAAAGAGCTGGGGTCCCAGCACTGAGCCCGGCGGCACTCCACTAGTCACTGCCTGCCATTCTGAAAAGGACCTGTTTAATCTGACTCTCTGTTTCCTGTCTGCCAACCAGTTCTCTATCCATGTCAGTACATTACCCCCAATACCACGTGCTTTGATTTTGCACACCAATCTCTTGTGCAGGACCTTGTCAAAAGCCTTTTGAAAGTCCAAATACACCAGATCCACTGCTTCTCCCTTGTCCACTATGCTAGTTACATCCTCAAAAAATTCCAGAAGATTCGTCAAGCATGATTTCCCTTTCATAAATCCACGCTGACTTGGACCGATCCTGTCACTGCTTTCCAAATGCGCTGCTATTTCATCCTTAATGATTGATTCCAACATTTTCCCCACTACTGATGTCAGGCTAACCGGTCTACAATTACCCATTTTCTCTCTCCCTCCTTTTTTAAAAAAGTGGTGTTACATTAGCTACTCTCCAGTCCATAGGAACTGATCCAGAGTCGATAGACTGTTGGAAAATGATCACCAATGCATCCACTATTTCTATGGCCACTTCCTTAAGTACTCTGGGATGCAGACTATCAGGCCCTGGGGATTTATCGGCCTTCAATCCCATCAATTTCCCTAACACAATTTCCCACTTTATAAGGATATCCTTCAGTTCCTCCTTCTCACTAGACCCACTGTCCCCTAGTACATTCAGAAGGTTATTTGTGTCTTCCTTCGTGAAGACAGAACTGAAGTATTTGTTCAATTGGACTGCCATTTCTTTGTTCTACATTATCAATTCACCTGAATCCGACTGCAAAGGACCTATTTGTTTGTCTTCACTAATCTTTTTCTCTTCACATATTTATAGAAGCTTTTGCAGTCAGTTTTTGTGTTCCCAGCAAGCTTCCTCTCGTACTCTATTTTCCCCCCTTAATTAATTAAACCCTTAGTCCTCCTCTATTGAATTCTAAATTTCTCCCAGTCCTCAGGTTTGTTGCTTTTTCTAGCCAATTTATATGCCTCTTCCTTGGTTTTAATACTATCCTCAATTTCCCTTGTTAGCCACGGTTGAGCCACCTTCCCAGTTTTATTTTTATTCCAGACAGGGACGTACAATTGTTGAAGTTCATCCATGTGCTCTTTAAATGTTTGCCATTGTCTATCCACCGTCAACCTTTTAAGTATCATTCGCCACTCTATTCTAGCCAATTCACATCTCATACCATCGAAGTTACCTTTCCTTAAGTTCGGGACCCTAGTCTCTGAATTAACTATGTCACTCTCCATCTTAATAAAGAATTCTACCATATTATGGTCACTCTTCCCCAAGGAGCCTCGCACAACAAGATTGCTAATTAGTTCTTTCTCATTACACATCACCCAGTCCAGGATGGCTAGCCCTCTAGTTGATTCCTCGACATATTGGTCTAGAAAACCATCCCTAATACACTCCAGGAAATCCTCCTCCACCGCATTGCTACCAGTTTGGTTAGCTCAATCAATATGTAGATTAAAGTCACCCATGATAACTGCTGTACCTTTATTGCACACATCCCTTATTTCTTGTTTGATGCTGTCCCCAACCTCACTACTGTGGTCTGTACACAACTCCCATTAGCGTTTTCTGCCCTTTGGTATTTTGTAGCTCCACCCATACTCAACTACCATCAGAATTCACTGGCACCTCCACCAACAGATGTACCTATATCAGATTGTGCAACTGATCCCTCCAATGTCCTTGCACTCCTTATTGCATATTCTCATTTGAATGCAAGCTCTTCTTCAAATGATCCAGCTGCCTCAGTGGAAATGCTAATAACCACAATCAAGAACATATGGGCACTTGGTGAGAAATTATAGAGAGCAACAATAAATTCCAATAAAGAAAATGCATTGCAAATTTTGACAACACTAAACCTTGTGTATTTCCTCCATTCGTTGGTATTGTTTAAACTATCTGAGCTTTAAATACTGTTATATTGATTCACAACTATCAGAGTATTTAACAGGTGAGTTAGTTATTAGTCATATGAAATGTGAAACTGAATGTGGCTAATTGAGGTCACCGTGGCAAAAACAAGAACAGACATTTATATACTGCTTTACATATTCTCCGGATATCTCAAGTGCTTTACAGCTAATGCAATACCGTTTTGAAGTGCAGCAGCCAATTTCATAGAATCTTACAGCACAGAAGAAATCCTAATTAGTCCCACTCCCCTGCTCTTTCCCATAGCATTATAGTTTTTTCATTTTCTATTAAATATCCAATTTGCTTTTGAAAGTTACTTATGAATCTATTTCCACTACCTTTTCAGGCAGTGCCAGATCATAACTCGTTGTTTAAGAAAATAAATCTCATCTCTCCTTTGGGCTTTTGTAATTACCTTTTTTAAAATTTGTTCATGGGATGTGGGCGTCACTGATACGGCCAGCATTTATTGAAAATGCATAATTGCCCTTGAGAAGATAGTGGTGAGCCACCTTTTTGAACTGCAGTCCGTGTGGTGATGGTACTCCCACAGTGCTGTTAGGGAGAGTTCCAGGATTTTGACCAAGCGACGATGAAGGAACGGCGATATACTTCCAAGTTAGGATGGTGTGTGACTTGGAGGGGAACGTGGAGGTGGTGGTGCTGCCCTTGTCCTTCCAGGTGGTAGAGGTCGGAGGTTTGGGATGTGCTGCCGAAGTAGCCGTGGAGAGTTGCTCCAGTGCATCTTGTAGATGGTACACACTGCAGCCACGGTGCGCTGGTGATGGAGGGAGTGAATGTTTAAGGTGGTGGATGGAGTGTCAATCAAGTGGCTGCTTTGTCCTGGATGGTATCGAGCTTCGAGTGTTGTTGGAGCTGTACTCACCCAGCCAGTGGAGAATTTCCATCACACTCCTGACTTGTGCCTTGTAGATGGTGGAAAGGTTTTGGGGAGTCAGGAGGTGAGACACTCGCCTCTGACCTGCTCTTGTTGCCACGGTATTTATGTGGTTGGGCCGGTTAAGTTTCTGGTCAATGGTGACCCCCAGGATGTTGATGGTGGGGGATTCGGGGATGGTAATGTCGTTGAATGTCAAGGGGCAGTGGTTAGACTCTCGCTTGTTGGAGATGGTCATTGCCTGGCACTTGAGTTACTTGCCACTTATCAGTCCAAGCCTGAATGTCGTCCAGGTCTTGCTGCATGCAAGCATGGACTGCTTCATTATCTGAGGAGTTGCGAATGGCACCGAACACACTGTGCAGTCATCAACGAACATCCCCTCTTCTGACCTTATGATGGAAGGTAGGTCACTGATGAAGCCGCTGAAAATGGTTGGGCCTAGGATACTGCTCTGAATTACTCCTGCAGCAATGTCCTGGGTCTGTGATGATTGATCTCCAACCACCACAACCATCTTCCTTTGTGCTAGGTATGAATTCAGCCAGTGGAGAGTTTTCCCCCTGATTAACACTGACTTCAGTTTTACTAGGGCTCCTTGATGCCACACTTGGTCAAATGCTTCCTTGATGTCAAGGACAGTCACTCTTACCTCACCTCTGGAATTCAGCTCTTTTGTCCAGGCTGTAATGAGGTCTGGAGCCAAGTGGTCCTGGTGGATTCCAAACTGAGCATCGGTGAGCAGGTTATTGGTAAGTGCCGCTTGATATCACTGTCGTCAACACCTTCCATCACTTTGCTGAGGATTGAGAGAAGACTGGTGGGGCAGTAATTGAGCAGATTGGATTTGTCCTGATTTTTGCGGACAAGACATACCTGGGTAATTTTCCACATTGTCGGATAGATGCCAGCATCGTAGCTGTACTGAAACAGCTTGGCTAGAGACGCAGTTAGTTCAGGAGAACAAGTCTTCAACACAATATCCAGGATGTTGTCGGGGCCCATAGCCTTTCCTGTATCCAGTGCACTAAGCCGTTTCTTTATATCATGTGGAGTGAATCGAATTGGCTGATGACTGGCTTCTGTGATGGTGGGGACCTCAGGAGGAGGCTGATATGGATCATCCATGCGGTATTTCTGGCTGAAAATGGTTGCAAACGCTTCAGCCTTATCTTTTGCACTCACATGCTGGGCTCCCCTAACATTGAGGATGGGGATATTCATGAAGCCTCCTGCTCCTGTTAGTGGTTTAATGGTCCACCACCATTCACGACTGGATGTGGCAGAACGTAGAGCTTTGATCTGATCCGTTGATTGTGGGATCACTTAGCCCTGTCTATGGCGTGCTGCTTTCACTCTATGGCTGTGTCCTCAAGTTTCCAACCCTCCTACCAGTGGAAACAGTTTCTCCTTAGTTACTCTGATCAAAACCCTTCATAATTTTGAACATCTCTATTAAATATCCTCTTAACTTTCACTGCTGAGAACAAGCCCAGTTTCTCCAGCCCCTCCGCATAACTGAAGTCCCTCAACCCCAGCACCAAAATTGAACAAAATACTCCAGCCGAGGCATAATCAGTGCACACAGTAATGTCTCACAAACAGCAATAAAATGAATGACCTACAAATCTGTTTTTGGTGGTGTTGGTTGAGGAATAAGTGTTGGCCAGGACATCAGGAAAAATTCCCTGTTCTTCTTGGAATAATGCAAAGGGGGTCACCCGAGAGGCTCACTCAGTTTAATGTCTCAACTGAAAGATTGCACCTGTGACAATGCAGAATTCCCTCAGTACCTCACTGAAATACAAACATGTGCAAGTTACTGCAAACCATTCTTGCCAATGCAATCATCGTCAACATTCCCCTGACCCAAGCCCCATACATTAAGTTGACTGATTGTATGACTGTGCCCATGTGAAATACAAGACCAATTCAATTTAACAAACTAATTCCATCCACTATCCTTCCCAGAGATATGCCTCCTTAATATAGAAAATTCCCACAAACACGTCTCCAGCCTACACACCTTATTGTGCAGGAACAGAGAGACCTGAGGGTATCCGCACACAAGTCTTTGAAGGACGGTGAGAAGGCTGTGAAAAAAGCATATGGGATCCTTGGCTTTATAAATATAGACAAAGAGTACAAAAGCAAGGAAGTTATGATAAGCCTGTATAAAACATTTGTTAGGGTCAGCTGGAGTATTATGGCCCACTCTGGGCATCGTGCTTTAGGAGGGATGTCAAGGGCTTGAGAGATTTACTAGAATAATACCAAGGATGAAAGACTTCAGTTACGTGGAGAGACGAGAAAAACTGGGATTGTTCTCCTTAGAGCAGAGAAGGTTAAGGGGAGATGTGATAGAAGTGTTAAAAATCTTAAAAGGGCTTTGATAGAATAAATAAGGGGAAACAGTTTCCAGTGGTAGAAGGGTCAGTAACCAGGACACAGATTTAAGGTAACTGGAAAAAGCAGAGGCGACATGAGGAAAAAACACAGTGAGGTGATATGATCTCAAATGCACTGCCTGAAAGGGAGGTGGAAGCAGTTTCAATAGCAGCTTTGGATAAATACTTGACATGGAAAAGATTCACAACCCTTTGAGTGAAGAAATTCTCCTCATCTCAGTCCTAAATGGCCAACCCCTTATTCTGAGACTGTGATTCCCAGTTCTAGACTCCGCAGCCAGGGGAAACATCCTCCCAGCATCAACCCTGCCATGCCTTTAGGAATTTTATGTTTCAATGATCTCTGGCATTCAGAAGAATGAGAGGTGAACATAGGCACATTCTACTCAATCTCTCCTCAAAGGACAATCCCCTCATCACAGAAATCAGTCTAGTGAACCTTTGTTGCCCTCCCTCTAAGGCAAGTATATCCTTCCTTGGATAAGGAGACCAAAACTGTACACAGTACCCCAGGTGTGGTCTCACCAAGACCCTATATAAATGCAGTAAGAGATCTTTACTCTTGTACCCCAATCCCTTTGTAATAAAGGCCAACATACTGTTTGCTTTCCCAATTGCTTGCTGTAACCTGCATGTTAACTTTCAGTGATTTATGTACAAGGACACCCAGGTCCCTCTGAATACCAACATCTCCCAGTCTCTCAACTTTTCAAAAAATATTCTACTTTCCTATTTTTCCTATCAAAGTGGATAACTTCACATTTGTCCACATTATATTCCATCTGCCACCATAATGCCCACTCATTTAACCTGTCTATATATCCGTTTGTAGCTTCTTTGCGCCCTACTCACAGCTTACTTTCACACCTCGCTTTGTATCGTCCGCAAACTTGGATACATTACACTCGGTCCCCATATCCAAGTCATTGATAAGATTGTAAATAGCTGAGGCCCAAGCACTGATCCTTCTGGTACCCCACTAGTTATAGCCTGCCAACTGGAAAATGACCCGTTTATTCCTACTCTGTTTTCAATCCATGCTAATATCTTACACAACATTAGGACTCATGGGATTGGAGGGTAATAACCTCATGTGGCACTTCATCAAATGATTTTGAAAATCCAAATACACTACATCCACTGGTTCCTCTTTATCTACCCTGATAGTTACAAGCTCAACAAACTCCAACTGATTTGTCAAACATGATATCCAATGCAAGTGACTCAATGCAAATTCATGCTGCATCTCAAAAGGACTCAAAAACCACCACAGCCAAGTTTTTCTGCTGCTCTGCTCGTAAGTCCACAATTTACGAGCCATTAAAAAATGAATGGACGGAAACCAAAGTGCTAATGAGCACAGAAGCAGAAAACCCTGTATTTCACAGGGACTGCTAACAAATTCACCCTTTTAGGCACACCGCTACACTGCACACACATTCTCGTCATGTTCCTAAATTCAGCAAGGTAGCCATCATGTACGCATCCCCAATGTGATGTGTTGCCATAGAACCTCTTCCTTCTGATGTTTTTATTACTTTCCTGTTTCTCTCTCTCTCTCTTTTCCTACATCCCTTGCCTGTTTGCTTTTCCTTCTGTTACCGCAACCTTTTTTTCTCTAGTTTAAATCCTCCCCTGTTCAGATGCAGGCCACAATGGTCCCAATGTTCCAAGAAACTGAACCCTGCTATGCCATTTCTTCAGTTATGCATTTACCTCCTTTATCTTGCTACTCCTATACTGCTTAACATGTGGCATCAGGAGGAACTCAGATTTGTCTGCTTGAGGTCATGCTGTTTAATCAACCTCCTAGTTGCTGAAACTCTCTTTGCCAGACCTCAATCCTCTTTCTTCCAAGGTCATTGATGCCAACATGAATCACAACTTTTGGATGTTTCTCTTCCCTTTCTAAAATCTTTTGCATCCACTCAATGATGTCCTTTACAGGGACATAGAGGAGGCAACAAACCAGTTGGGACCACCGATTCCCCATAATATTAAATATCCTATTACTACTGCACATCTGCACTCCATTTCTTTGGCAAACACTTGCTGCATGGTGCCATGGTTTTGGTTATTGTTGCCTGCCGAGTTATCATCGTCACAGGTATGCAGTATTGAGTAGTTGAGGATTTGGAATGCACAACCTAATATGGTGGTGGACGCAGATGCAATAGTAGCCTTCAAAAGGGAATTGGATAAATACTTGAAAAAAAATTGCAGGGATATGGGGAAAGAGCGGAACTAACTGGATTGCTCTTCAAAAAACCTGGCGAAGACTTCTTGGGCTAAATGGTCTCCTTCTATGTTATACTAAGCTATGGGCTAGATTTTCGGCACATCATCGCCCACATAAACGCTGAGATGCAGGCTATCGCCCATATTTGCTGAAAAGTGGAAACTAGCGCCTGATTATAGCCCATTTATCGCCGGCTCAACTTTCAGCATACATGAATGAGCTGCATCGCGCGGCCTATTTTTAAAAAAAAAATGACGTTCTCGTGCAAGGCCGAGAAGAGTGTTTATAATGGAAACTAGCACCCGATTATAGCCCAGATTATCGCCGAGCGCTACTTTCGGCATTTCGCCCATAATTCACCTAAATGATCGCTAGCCCAAAAAGATGCTGAAATAAAGCTGCAATCACCCGACCTTAACTCGGCACTACTCACACCATTTTGTAACTCAGAGGATCTGTAATAAAAGGTTGCTTTTATTAATAAAAGTGCTCGTCAGGAGAATCAATTTGTGAGTGATGTTAAGGGCCTTTTTGACTCTTGTCAATCATCTAATCACATTTGTATTTGTTGAGGACAAATTAAGGGCATTTACAACAATTTATAGTGATGGGGCCTGTAATTTCTCAACCAGTATTGACCATTAATCACATGCTGCAGAAGAGAGATGGGAGAAGGTATATTGAAGAGCATTATGTGCCCAATCAGAGATGGCAGATGGCTGCGGAGAAGGAGACGTTACACCCAACGCATTTACAAGGATAAGCGATTATACCTGGACTTGTCCGATAACACGTGCCTTAGAATTCTGCACTTCTGAAAGGAGGTCATCAGTGAGTTATGCCAGCTAATTAAGGGAGATTTGCAGCCTATCAGCACCATCAGGACCGCACTGCCCGCTGAGGTTAAGGTTACTGCGGCACTTACCTTCTACGCATCGGGCTCCTTTCAGGCCTCAGCTGGCGACATTTGCGGTATCTCAGCACACCACACATTTCTGCGTTCGACAGGTGACTGAATCCTTTACGCACGCAGGATGGACTTTATAAACTTCCCTATGACCAGGGAGGCACAGACTGACAGGGCTTGGGTTTCTCGAGAATAGCAAACTTTCCCAAGGTGCAAGGAGCAATAGACTGTAAGCATATCGCCCTGCGAGCATCTTTACAGGATGCAGAGGTGTTTCGGAACCGAAAGGGATTCCCACTCCCTGAATGTGCAGCTCGTTGTCGACCACAAGCAAATAATCATAGCAGTAAATGCAGATTTTCCAGGGAGCATCCATGATGCGCACATCTTGCTTGAGAGCACTGTGTCTGACCTGTTTAAGAGTCAGCCACAAGGTCACGGTTGGATGCTGGGGATAAAGGATTATGGCCTTGCCAGCTGGCTCATGTCCCCACTGCGTAAACCCCAGACGGAAGCCGAGAGGCGCTACAACAAAAGCCATATACCTACACGCAATATCGTCGAAAAGACAATTGGAGTGCTTAAGCAGCGCTTCAGATGCCTGGACCACTCAGGAGGCAACCTACAATACCACCCTGAGCAGGTCGCTGAGCTCATTGTGGTGTGCTGCATGTTGCATAACTTAGCTATCAGTGTTATGCATGTAACTATGTAATACTTGCCACCAGAGGGCGCGACTGTTGGAGTCCTAATGGCCACCTGCACACACATGCAGGGCCAGTATAAAAGGTTGGCTGCCATGTTGTTTAGGCACTCTGGAGTTGTAATAAAGACGACTAAGGTCACACCACGTTTAGCTCACAGTACTCAGCCTCGTGGAGTTCTTCTATAAATAATAATCAGTACAGGACAACAATTGCCAGATGGGACCGTGGGTCCACCTCAGGAGAGGGGAGGCGGAAGAGGAGGACGAAGATGAGGACCTCGGGGAGGACAATCAGCCTGGCGATGAACCCATGCCCCCCCCCCGCCATGGAAAAGCCCCGTGGTAGTCACGCAGCTGCAAAACTCTTGCGTCAACAGCTCATAAATGAATGCTTTGCTGAACTTACAGTGTGACAGTTAGTTGCGTTATGTTTCATCCTTGCCTGGCCTGGCTTGGCCATGGCCATTGTTTCCAACCATTGTACTGATGTTTTACCTTACATTATTAGAAGACACTTCACGACAATTGTAAAGTTAAATTAAAATGTTTAATAATTGAAGATGTAATTTTTATTTTTTTTAAACAAACATATGTAACACCATCCCCTCCCCCTCAACCCCCAACTGTCAACATCTGTAACAATACAACAATACCACCCTCCCACCATCCCCAACAGTGAAAATTCAACAATTTTCTTTTTAAAAAAAAAATACAATATACAGCAACCCCCTCCCTACCTGCGGCCACGCTTCCCTCTTGCACCTTAACCCCCCCTTATAGTAACACCCCATCTTCCACTAACTCCCCGAGAAATGGAACCAAGACATCTTGCAGCAGAGCACCTCAAGGCCTGTTGCTGTGCGGGGTGGTGACGTCGGCAGAATGACCTCAGCGGCTAGAAGAAAAGACGTTTCCAAAGAAACGTCTTCCGAGTCAGAAGGAAGTTCTTTCTCCTGTTTTGCTTGGTGGTACGGCACCTTGGGGTGCAGTGCCGTCTCCTGAAACTATCGCAAGCTGCAAGGCATCGACAGAGTCGGTCGTTCGACCCATTGCTGCAACTATCTGCTCCATACCCTCCGTTATTCGTGCAGACAGTGTGGCAATGTTGCCAGTCAATCCACCAAGCGCCTGGAGGAGCTCTCGATCTGTCGACGTTCACCCTCGACAGTAACACCATGTCCTCATTTACATCTGCCCGTCACAGCATGGGCCTACCTCGCCGACTCAACCTCGGCGGGGTCGGTGTGGGCACTGGATGCCTTGGAGTGGCCTGCTGCAAGCCGTTAGGCCCTGCTACTTCATCTGTTGAGGATGATGTGGCCGCAGGTACCACAGATGAAAACTCTGGGTCATCTTCCTCCTCCCCTTGGCGGTGACCACCTGCAGCAGTAAAGGGGTTGGTGAAGGGGCCTGCCTCCCTTTGCGCCTCGGGAGTCTGGGTAGCTGCAAAACATAATTGAGGTTACTGGAAGAGAAGGGTAGACATGAAAATGCTTGCACTGCGTTGGCAAATGTAGGAGGAGCAACACTACTGCAATAAATGTGAACGAGAGACATTACATATGATTAACCCGAGAGTACAGAAGCTTCATGCATAACATTACATCATTCATATATTATAATGAAATGCCATTAAATTACCACTGGTTTACCACTGCTTTACACATTACTCACGTGGCGCAACAACGGGATCTGCACCACCACGGGTGGCAGAACGATTGTGGGTGCCCACTAATGCTGCGGCATGTTCCTCCAAGTCTGTGAGCGGGTGGAGCTCAGTAGGCCCTTCCCCGGTCCGCCTCTGCTCTGCCCAATTCTTAGATAGCTTCCTCTGCAAACGTGACAAGAGCATGGCATAAGCTAATTGACTAGGTACTATTATGGAAACACAACAGATATTATAATCCACAATTAGTCACCCCACATTCTATTCATCCATAACTTTATTATATGCTAATACAGTTTATATCCACAATGGATGCAAGGTTATAACATCTACATTCAGAGAAAATATTAAATAAGATCGTATTTAGGAACTAATGCTTGACACCAAACATCTCGTGTACAATCTCCAGGAAAGGCCCTATCCACGAGCCGTGCCATTCGGCGCCTGAGGGGAGATAGGCAGTTTATTTGAATCGATGGAGGTCCCTGGGTGGGGGGGGGGGGGGAAGAATCAAGACCGCTGGTGAGCTCGGCAATGACAGGACTGTAATGGGAGGGGGACTGTAATGTCCCTGGGCTGTGCTCGGAGACCTCCGTGTAGCCGGAGCTAATGTCCCAAAGTGTCCCAGGGCAGACAGTGAGCCAGGGCAGCTCTCCCCCAGTCCAGGCTGGGTCACTGTTGAGCGAGGGCCCAGGGGCAACACTGGCCGGCCCACACTGCGATGTGTGCGCGCACTAGGTCTGTGCAGCAGAGCAGGTCTCCAGTCGTCTTGGTTAATCCTTGCTACTGGACCAAGACCTAGCTCTGTCAAGCCCGTGTGCTGGCTGGTGTGCAACGGTCACCACACGTGAAAAAAATCCAAGCATAGGCATCTTCCACCCTTCAAGATTTAGTTCGGACCTGAAATTTTAGGTCCATCATTGAACACCTGTGAACTTTTTGATGTGGAAGCAAGTCATCCTCGATTCGAGGTACTGCCTATGATGATGACTGTGTGAGTGACAGCAGCCGGAGAGACTCACAGAGCCTGGGTAAAGGTGACCGGATCCCTCAGTGCTCAGTCGTGCCCCATCCACCAACGTAGCCAAAAAGGATACGGTGCCCAAATTAAAGACTTGCTCACAGCACACAAAAATTCTCCTCCTAAACTAACGTGGTAGAAATGCCGAATGTTTGCGGTCTGTCTGTTTCCAGTCATTCCTTTAAATAATAATAATTAATACTGTTGATTAAATGTAAGGCATCTGAGCAAAATTAGACTTAAAGGGTGGAGGTTCCGACCCCAGTCCAAATCTTAGCAGGGAAGCTACCAAAGATTACCCAGCTTAATTACAATCCGGCAGATTTACATTCTAATTAATTCAACGCATCATTACAATTTAAAATGTAACAATTTAATACTCACTCTTGTCGAAGCAACCAGGCTGTTGCACCTCTTGCGGCACTGGTCTCCCTCACGCCTATCGTGGGCCATAGAAGAAACAACAGCAGCGATATTGCCCCATATTTTGTGATACGTCCAGGGCGGGGCGAGGGTTCCCACCCCCATCCAAGGTTAATTGGCCCCACCTATTTTCCACCTTATTTACGAGGGCCTCATTCGCCTCACCTTTCGCCCTCCTTCTCGCCGACAGCTGCTCCTGCTGCATACTCGTATCATTAGACATCTTTAAAGTTAACAGACTGCTTGCTTTCTCTCTCCTTCTCTTTCACTCTTCTGAGCATGTGCAGACGACCCCTAAACTTCCGAATCACGGGAAAACTTCTTTGATAAAAGAATTGCGCATGCGCAGAATGCCTGTTGCTATGGATGCCAGCCTTGCATGACTGAATACATCGCTAATGCCCATTTCATATCGCTAAGGCTATCGCCCAAAACAAAATGGCGAAACTAGCACTTTTTAAAAATGGGTGATATTCCAGCGATCATGAACAATAAAAAAAAAGCACGAAGGCTGGAAATATCACCCATTTTGAGGTGATAGCGATCACAGTGGAAAGTCTAGCCCCATGATTCTATGAAACTTGGTTGACAATTCGACATTTAGAGGACCCCTGCACTGCCTGTTTCTTCTCTCTACCTCAATGGACACACTCTAGATATGTTCCTAAATTCAATGATTCCAACATTATTTTTTTTTAAACTTCATAAAGGCAACTGAAATATCTTAGATGCACAGAAGTATCAACATCTTGGATGCACAGAAGTATCAACATCTTGGGTCGTCATCACCACGACCAACCTCATCCATGCTGGGGGAAGACCATGAGCTGAGGCCAAATACTATGCCACAGAAAGTAAGGAAAGCAAACAGTCTTCCTGCACTGTTCTCACATACCTGATGATCAATTACAAAGCATCGGTACCAGTACCCTGGGAGCAGGTCTTCCATTCAGATGGTATATGGTATTGCGGGACCAAAGGAGAGAAGATTTATATGACAAGTTGAGAGTCTTGATTCACAGTTAAGTAGCACTTGAGATATACTCAATTAGTTGCATCCTGTATTACAAGTAACTGGAAACAGCATTTGCTTGGTTCACCCAGGAGACTCAAGTCGCATAGGGGAGGCTGAAGGGTTTCTGGAATGCACATTCAGTAGACAGAGCGAGTTTGTGAGGAAGGGAAGTGGATCAGAATTTAAACATTTTTTCAGATATGAATACACTATTTAGGCCAACAATGAAAGACTGAGGAAATGTTGCTTTTCTGGAGCTATTGTCCATCAGATGAGATGACCCTGCCTGACAGTTCAGGTTCATTTATATAGCACCTTTCATCTGACCAGTATAGCGTACAATCTTAACTGCTGTAAGCCTTCACTCTCTGTCTGATTTGAGACATTCTTGTATATATACACACACCAGAAAAAAAAAACTCCTACACTTCCTACTACAAAGACTGCTACAATAACTAGAACTAAACTAAGGACGAAAGAGTATTACCTTAAAAAACTCATCTCAAATATCCATAAATTCCAATGAAACCTCTTCAATTCTATTGACCAATCTGAATAACATACATTCGATGATTTCAGCCCTTTTGGTGTCAATCACCTCACACAGCCCTGTTGATATCCCTGATGACCTCCCAAATCAACAAAGCACTGGCACACTACAGGTCAATCCTTTGAATCTCAACTCTGCTCAAAAAGGAACTCATTCTCCCTCAGGATTATGCAAATCAACTCCACTGAATTCTGATACTCTTCACGGATAAACAGTTGCTTTATTCTGCTACTCCAGATGTACCACAATAGAACAACAGAAATCAATTATAAAATGGGAGACACATTGGGGGTAATTTTAACTCCCAGGAACGGGTATTTTGGGTCGAGTGGGAAGTTAAAATTCTAAAATTGCAAACCCGTCCCCAACCCGCTCACTTCCAATTATAATGGGGGTGGGTCGGGTCGGGTCAGCGGGAGGCCAATTCACTCTCAGGGTTAGTTGCTGAAATCTTTTAAGAAGGCTGCATGCCTCCACTTTAAACGTTTTTTTTAATTTTTAAATTAATCTCGGCATGTATAATGAGGCGAGGTGGGCGGGATTCATAAGGCAATTGCAATTGTGGACCAGGAGGAGCAGGAGTGTTTTCCTTCAGGCCCAACAACCAAACTTATTTATAGACCCCACGATCAGACCCCCACCTTCCGCGATCTTCCCCTCCCCCCCTCTCTGCTCCGCTCCCCAGCTGCAGCTTTGTGCCGCAGGCTTTCCCGCCCGACAGGCTGACAGGCAATCATCCTGTCAATCAGGCTGGCTGTCGAGCAGGAAACCTGTTGTTAAAATTTAAAAGACGTCCTGTTGTTAATTTCAGTAGGATGTTGGGAAACTTCCGGGTTTCCCATCTGGAAATCCTCCAGCCCACGCCCCGACCTCTCTTCACGACCCAGAGTAAATATTGGTGCATATATTTCTGAAAAAAAAATCTTCCTGAAGGGGTGCAATATTGGTGGTGGAGAAGCACAGCAAATTAACATCTATCCAGAACAAGGCTCCAGCACTGTTTCTTAAAATGATTTAAATATACAATGATAAAGTTCCACGTAGCATTTAAAAGGAAGAAACACAAAATAGCTACTGAGGGATGGATTTTGTAAAGGGTCAGTGGATGCGAAAGTGTTCTTTTCCCCAGTGGGTCGGGACCCTTTCGCCACGCGCCTTTACCAAATGTCGGATCGGTCAGCGCTGAGCAGCCCCAACACTCCGCGGCGAGGGAGGCAATTAAAATTAATGGTTTATTTCCAGCCACTTATCAATGGTTTTTTCCTAGCTTTTTGAATTTGACACGTCACCCACCAGTTTCCTGGTGTCTCGACCTTGTCTATGAAGCTGAGGTGGGAAGTCAGTGGCCATTGAATCAGTTGATAAGTTGACAGCTTCAAATGTCAAGTCAAAGCTCCCAGCCGATGTTCCCCTAACCACTAGCTTCTCTAAACTGCATTTCCATTAAAGATTCCGAATGCTGCAAGTCTTTATACAAATCTCAATCCAGTCTGACCTCATTACCTCTCCCACCATTGACAGATCACTTCTGCCATATCTACTTCACCTGCCATCTACTCCATCAGCATCAGTGCCCTTCAAACTCTCACTTTGCTCCTCAGAATCACACCACGATCAGCCCCAATACCAGCAGCACCAGGCACACCAGTAGGCTTCTCCGCAATCACCTGACTACACAGGACACAGGGCATCAGCACCCAAGCACATTGCTGCCAGGGAGACCAGGGATGGCCTCACCATGGCCAGATTTACTTCACTTGACAATGTACACCCTGGCTGCCACGTGATGCGCCAGGTTGGCACCACTCCACACCAACACCACAAAGCACCTCTACAATGCCCAAGCCATCCCTTTCACACTCATCACCATTGCGGGGGAGGGGAGGGCGGACCGTTATGCTCACCATTCACTGCAACTCACTAAGCCACTTCCAAAGGTGACACAAATCTGTCCAAGAATGAAAAGTGTTGAAAATAAAGGTTTCAATGTTTGAAACCACATTAACAGAAACTTTACATGAACATTACATCAAACACCCAAGTGCCTACCCTTGTGTGTTGCTAGTTAGTATGATTCCAATAGGATGAGGGTGAGCGGTGGAGAGCGAGATGGGGATATGATAACGTAAATAGTAAGGGATGGGTGGAGGTGCAAGGTTAGTTGGTGTGAGTAAGGATGTGTAGGATTCGAGTAGGGAAGGCAGAGTGATGGGGATGTGATGAGAGACACAGCAGGGTGAGGTTGTGTGTGTTTTTGCACTAATGTTTTGTGATCTACTGAGATAATTGAAACGTTTGCAGCACTACACCCAGGTCCTCCTGACCACATTCCTGCTTGTGCCCTCCAACGCAATGTGCATCCAGGTTGTGTTGATCTCCTGGGGAGGTCTCGTATGCCCATGGGAAGGGAAGAGGACCTCCCTGCGTGCTGTGACTCCCTGCATAAGCATATGGAGGGAGTCATGGGAAAGCCTGGGTGCAGCCCTGCACGTTTGTTCAGTGCTCGTCAGTGTTTGCAGCACCTCAATGCTGTAGAACACTGACAGCACAAACGTCATAAACATAGAAACATAGAAAATAGATGCAGGAGTAGGCCATTCGGCCCTTTTAGCCTGCACCGCCATTCAATGAGTTCATGGCTGAACATGCAACTTCAGTACCCCATTCCTGCTTTCTCACCATACCCCTTGATCCCCCTAGTAGTAAGTACTTCATCTAACTCCTTTTTGAATATATTTAGTGAATTGGCCTCAACAACTTTCTGTAGTAAAGAATTCCACAGGTTCACCATTCTCTGGGTGAAGAAGTTCCTCCTCATCTCGGTCCTAAATGGCTTACCCCTTATCCTTATCCTTAGACTGTGTCCCCTGGTTCTGGACTTCCCCAACATTGGGAACATTCTTCCTGCATCTAACCTGTCTAACCCCGTCAGAATTTTAAACGTTTCTATGAGGTCAAAAGAAAGTTGGCCATGGACTCTTTAAGGAAACCGGCTGATGGTCTGGAAACGTGCTGGGCGGGCTTAGCAAGCCCAATCAATGGAAAGTCATTCTACTGAGCGGGCTCAGGACCCACCCTAGACGTGGTCAGCCATGGACCTGCCGAGATTCGTAAAATCTAGCCCTTAGCTTCTAGATTTGGGTAAAGCCAACTTCAACGGGATGAGGCTGAGACTGTCCACAGCAAACTGGGTAAATCTGTTAATGGGTAAAACAACAGAAGGGAGATGCTTAAAAAATGTGTGATACAGAACCAGTTTATACCTGAGGGGCAAGAGCTCTACTTACCAAAAAAAACAGCCATGGACGACTAAAAGAAGTCAGGGCAGCATAAAACTAAAAGAAAAAGAAAAAGCAACTGTTATCTAAGGTAGAAGCCCACGGAAGTGAGGGCAAATTATTGACCTGGTTCAGAAATTGGCTGAGCGGCAGGTGACAAGCAGTCAGGATAATGGGTAGGTGCTCAAATTGGCAGGATATGATTAGTGGTGTGCCGCAGGTATCTGTGTTGGGGCTGCAAATATTCACAATAGTTATTAATGACTTCGATGATGGCATAGAAAATCATACATCCAAATTTGTCGACGACACAAAGAAAAGCGGCATTGTACGCAGTGTAGGTGAAAGCATAAAATTACAAAGGATTATTGACAGATTAAGTGAATGGGCAAAACTGGCAAATGTATTTCAATGTCGGCAAATATGAGGTCATCCACATTGGACCTAAAAAGGATAGAACAGGATATTTTCTAAATGTTGAAAAGCTAAAAACAGTGGAGATCCAAAGAGACTTGGGGGTCCAGGCCTTGGAGTGAGTGCTGGAAGACATGATGATTCTGAAGAAATTGCAAATTATAAAAGAATTAATGATTTTATAAAAGAAGTACTTATGCCAGCTCAGCAAACACAGGAAGCTAAGGTATGGATACAGAAAAACAGGCCTTCACGGCATAGCTATGCCAATGAGGGATAACATCACCACCAGCTTGGGATCTGTTCAGAGACCACAATTCTACCTCAACGTCCATCTGTTACGTTCTGGGGCCGTAGATCGTTCTCATTTGTCACGGGTTGTCTGTCTACTATATCTATCTCAATCGCAAGTAGTATCTGATTATTCTTATAACTACCGCTTTTTAATAAAACGCCTTACAACTCCCAAAACCCTTTGGGTAATGTGTGTGTGACCAATGATCCAAATCTTACAGTGCAGTATAGGTTTACCAGAATGATAGCCAGACTTCAAGGGTTAAGTTACCAGGGGAGATTAAACAAATTAGGGTTGTATCCCCTCGAATTTAGATGGTTAAGGGGTGATCTGATCAAAGTTTTCAGGATATTAAGGGGAACAGATAGGGTAGAGAGAGAGAAACTATTTCCGCTGGTTGGGGATTCTAGGACAAGGGGGCATAGTCTAAAAATTAGAGCCAGACCTTTCAGGAGTGAAATTAAGAAACACTTCGACACAAAGGGTGGTAGAAGGTTGGAACTCCCTTTCGCAAAGAGCAATTGATGCTAGATCAATTGTTAATTTTAAATCGGAGATTGATTCAGTATGAATGGATATGGGCCAAAGGTGGGTTTATGGAGTTAGGTCGCAGATTAGTCATGATGTCATTGAAGGACGGAACAGGCTCGAGGGGCTCAATGGCGCACTCCTTTTCTTAAGTTCCTACAAATCTCTGTGCTGACAATAAACAATCTGCCTTCTCAAATACACTGCAACCTTTGCTCTGAGCAACACTCAATAAAAATAAAATGACAAACAATGTAGTTTATTTCAATACTTGTAGTAAAAATAAGTTCAAATAAGCTAACTGCATGTGTACGACAATTAAATAAATAACGGGAGGAGGCGGCTCCATTAACATCCCCATCCTCAATGAAGGCAGAGTCCAACACGCGAGTGCAAAAATCAAGGCTGAAGCATTCACAGCCATCTTCAGCCAGAAGTGGCAAGTGGATGATCCATCTTGGCCTCCACTCGAGGTTCTCACCATTACATAAGTCAGTCCTTCAGCCAATTCGATTCACTCCACATGATATTAAGAAACTATTAAGAAACGGCTGAGTGTAGTAGATACAGCAAAGGCTCTGGGTCCCGACAACATCATGCTGAAGACATCTGTCGCAGAACTAACCGTACCTCTAGCCAAGCTGTTCCAGTATAGCTATAACACTGGCATCTACTCAAAAATGTGGAAAATTGCCCCAGTATGTCCTGTCCACAAAAAGCAGGGCAAATCCAATCCGGCCAATTACCTTCCCATCTGTCTATTTTAAATTTTCAGCAAAGTGATGGAAGATGTCAACAACAGGACCATCAAGTGGCACTTACTCACCAATAACCTGCTCAGTTTGGGTTCCACCAGGACCACTCAGCTCCAGGCCTCATTACAGCCTAGGTCCAAACATGGACAAAACAGCTGAATTCCAGGTGAGGTGAGAGTGACTGCCCTCGACACCAAGACAGCATTTGGCATTAAACAGCCCTAATAAAATTGAAGTCAGTGGGAATCAGGGGTGTTATGTATGTAACTACGTAATCCTTGCCACCAGAGGGCGCGACTGTTGGAGACCTAATGGTCACCTGCAAACACGTGCAGAGCCAGTATAAAAGGTTGGCTGCCATGTTGTTTAGGCACTCTGGAGTTGTAATAAAGACTAAGGTCATGTTAAGTTTAGCTCACAGTACTCAGCCTCATGGAGTTCTTCTATACACAAGGGGGGAAACTCTCCATTGGCTGCAGTCATACCTAGCACAAAGGAAGATGGTTGTGGTTGTTTGAGGTTGATCCTCAGGGCAGTGTCCTAGGCTCAACCATCTTCAACTGCTTCATCAATGACCTTCTCACCATCATAAGGGTGTTCACTTATGATTGCAGTATTCGGTTCCATTCACAACTCCTCAGATAACGAAACCGTCTTTGCCAACATGCAGCAAGACCTGGACAACATTCAGGCTTGGGCTGCTAAGTGACAAGTAACTTTCATGCCAAACAAGTGCCAGGCAATGACTATCGCCAACAAGAGAGAGTCTAACCATCATCCCATCACATTACCATTGCCAAATCCCCCACCATCAACAACCTGGGGGTCAGCAGTGGCAAGAAACTTAACTGGACCAGCCACATAAATACGGTGGCTATTCGAGGTGGTCAGATATTAGGTATTCTGTGGCAAGCGTCTCATCTCCTGACTTCCCAAAGCTTTTCCACAACCTACAAGGCACAAGTCAGGAGTGTGATGGAATACTCTCCACTTGGCTAGATGAGTGCAGCCCCAATAACACTCAAGAAGCTCGACACCATCAAGGACAAAACAGTTCGCTTGATTGGCATCCCATCCACCAGCATAAACATTCAATCCCTCCACCACCAGCGCACCGTGGCTGCAGTGTGTACCATCCACAAGATGCACTGCAGCAACTCATCAAGGCTTCTTCAACCGCACCTCCCAAACCCACGACCTCTACCACCTAGGACAAGGGCAGCAGGTGCATTGGAACACCATCACCTCCAAGTCACACCATCCTGACTTGGAAATATACTGCCGTTCCTTCATTATCGGCAGGTTTAAATCCTAGAACTCCCTCCCTAATAGCACTATGGGTGTTATATATGTAAACCTGTAAATATCTTGTTTAACCAGCAGAGGGCTCATCCCCTGGAGTCCCAAGGGATCCCACAATCCCTTGGGAGCACCTGTACATAAGGAGGCCTCACAAGCTGGAGAAGCACTCTGGAGACCTGCAATAAAGGACTACGGTCACACATTACTTTGAGCTTACAGTATCTGGTCAGATTCTTTATTCAAGACATAACAACTGGCAGTGAGATACAGATGACGAACCCCACCACAACAATGCAGAGAACCGTGGGTATACTGGAGAAATTTTCATTGGGAGATCATTGCGAAATCTTCGTGGAGCAACTCAACCAATACTTCATGACCAATGAGCTGGAAGGAGAAGCGAACGCTGCCAAATGAAGGGCGATCCTCCTCACCGTTTGCGGGGCACCAACGTATGGCCTCATGAAAAATCTGCTTGCTCCAGCGAAACTCAGAGAAGTCGTACGATGATTTGTGCACACTGGTCCGGAAGCATTTAAACCCAAAGGAAAGCGTTCTGATGGCGAGGTACCTGTTCTACATGTACAAGAGGTCTGAAGGCCAGGAAGTGGCGAGCTATGTTGCCGAGCTAAGGCACCTTGCAGGACATTGCGAATTTGAAGGACACTTGGAGCACATGCTCATGGACTTCTTTGTACTTGGCATTGGCCATGAAGGAATACTTCGCAAACTTTTGACTGTAGAGACTCCAACCTTAAGTAAAGCCATAGCGATAGCCCAGGCGTTCATCACCACCAGTGACAATACCAAACAAATCTCTCAGCACGAGTGCTGCTGCAAGTACTGTAAACAAAGTAATGTTGTTTTTGAATCGTAAAGTACAGGGCAGGACTCACATGCCTGCAGCTGCATGTCCGCAGATGTCTCAGTCCACCATCAAGGGTGGTGAATGCAAGGCCATTAACATCTTGTTGGCGCTGCGGAGATGATCATCGTTTCCATTCGTGCCACATCAAAGGGTACGTTTGCAAGGGCTGTGGAACAATGGGACACCTCCAACGTATGTGCAGGCGAGCTGCAAACCCTGATAATCCTGCAAACCACCATGTTGCAGAGGAGGACAGATCCTTGGTGGATCACGACGAACCAGAGCCTCAGACTGAGGAGGCAGAGGTATATGGGGTGCACACATTTACCACAAAGTGTCCCCCGATAATGTGGAAGGTTGAATTAAATGGACTCCCGGTGTCAATGGAGCTGGACACGGGTGTGAGCCAGTCCATCGTGGGCAAAAAGACTTTCGATAAATTGTGGTGCAGCAAGGCCTCAAGGCCAGTCCTGACTCCCATTCGTACTAAACTGGGAACGTACAGAGGTACTGATTCCCGTAATTGGCAGTGCTACCGTAAAGGTCTCCTACGATGGAGCGGTGCACAATTTACCACTCTGGGTGGTACCGGGCGATGGCTCCATGCTGCTCAGCAGGAGCTGGCTGGGAAAGATATGCTGGAATTGGGACGACGTCCGAACGCTCTCATCCATCGATGACACTTCGTGTGCCCAG
The DNA here is from genome assembly GCF_044704955.1 of Pristiophorus japonicus. Taxonomy (NCBI): domain Eukaryota; kingdom Metazoa; phylum Chordata; class Chondrichthyes; family Pristiophoridae; genus Pristiophorus; species Pristiophorus japonicus. The sequence continues at coordinate 104,195,849 of NC_091978.1, read as the reverse complement.
GTCCTAAACAAGTTCCTCTCGCTGTTCGAACCGGGCATCGGGACGTTCCAAGGAGCAAAAGTGCAGATCCACTTGATTCCAGGCGCGTGCCCCATCCATCACAAGGCGAGAGCGGTATAGTACATGCTGAGCAAGAGGGTGGAGATCGAGCTGGACCGGCTGCAACAAGGGGGCATCATTTCGCCGGTCAAATTCAACGAGTGGGCCAGTCCTATTGTTCCAGTTCTCAAGGGTGACAGCACCGTCAGATCGGTGATGATTACAGAGTAACGATCAATCGTTTCTCCCTGCAGGATCAATACCCACTACCAAAGGCAGACGACCTATTTGCGATGCTGGCAGGAGGAAAAGCGGTCACGAAGCTCGACTTGACCTTGGCCTACATGACGCAGGAGCTGGAGGAATCATCGAAGGGCCACACCTGTATCAACACGCACATAGGTCTCTTCATTTACAAACAGATGTCCATTTGGGATTCGATCATCCACGGCGATATTCCAGAGGAATATGGAAAGCTTGCTGAAGTCGGTCCCGCGCACCGTGGTCTTCCAGGACGACACCTTGGTTACAGGTTGGGACACCATCGAGCACCTGCAGAACCTGGAGGAGGGTCTTAGTCGGCTTAATCGTGTGGGGCTCAGGTTAAAACTCTCGAAATGCGTTTTCCTGGCATCTGAAGTGGAGTTCCTGGGGAGAAGAATCACGGTGGACGTCATCAGGCCCACCGATTCGAAGGCGGAGACAATCAAGAACGCACTGAGACCACAGAACGTGACGGAGCTGCGGTCGTTTCTAGGACTCCTGAATTATTTTGATAACTTCATACTGGGTCTTAGCACACTGTTAGAACCACTGCATAAAGGAGATGAATGAGTATGGGATAAAAGCCAAGAAAATGTCTTTGAGAAAGCTAGGAAACTGTTATGCTCAAACAAATTGCTTGTGTTGTTTGATCCATGTAAGCATTTGGTACAAGCATGTGATGTGTCGTCATACGGTGTCAGGTGTGTATTGCAACAAGCTAATGAATCTGGGAAATTGCAACCGGTTGCTTATGCATCCAGAAGTCTGTCTAAGGCTGAGAGGGCCTACAGCATGATCGAAAAAGAAGCGTTAGCGTGTGTTTATGGGGCAAAGAAAATGCATCAATATCTGTTTGGGTTCAAATTTGAATTGGAAACTGACCATAAGCCACTCATATCCCTCTTTTCTGAAAGTAAGGGGATAAATACGAATGCACAGGCCCACATCCAGAGATGGGCGTTCACGTTGTCCGCATACAACTACGCCATTCACCACAGGCCAGGCACAGAAAACTGTGCCGATGCACTCATTAGGCTGCCATTGCCCACCACCGGGGCGGAGATGGAATAGCCCGCAGATTTGGTTATGGTAATGGAAGCATTCAAGAGTGAGCAATCACCCGTTACCACCCGACAGATTAGAACCTGGATGAGTCAGGACCCCTTACTGTCCTTAGTAAAAAACTGTGTGCTCCACGGGAGTTGCTCTAGTGTCCCATTAGAGATGCAGGAAGAAATAAAGCCGTACCAGTGGCGCAGAGATGAAATGTCCATACAGGCAGACTGCCTCCTATGGGGTAATTGGGTAGTGGTGCCAAAAAAGGACAGGGACACTTTCATTAGTGGCCTCCACAGTACCCACCCAGGCATTGTAATGATGAAAGCGATAGCCAGATCCCACATGTGGTGGCCCGGTATCGATGCAAACTTAGAGTCCTGCGTACACAAATGTAACACATGTTCACAGTTAAGCAATGAACCCAGGGAGGCGCCACTAAGTTTATGGTCCTGGCCCTCCAAACCGTGGTCCAGGGTCCATGCCGACTACACAGGCCCATTTTGGGGAAAAATGTTCCTTGTGGTTGTCGATACGTACTCCAAATGGATTCAATGTGAGATAATGTCGGCAAGCACGTCTGTTGCCACCGTTGAAAGCCTGCAGGCCATGTTTGCCATGCACGGCCTGCCTGATGTCCTTGTGAGTGACAATGGGCCATGTTTCACCAGTGCTGAGTTCAAAGAGTTCATGACCAGCAATGTGATCAAACATGTCACATTTGCCCTGTTCAAACCAGTTTCCAATGGTCAAGCACAGAGAGCAGTGTAAACAATCAAGCAGAGCTTGAAGATGGTAACTGAAGGCTCACTCGCCTATCCCGAGTCCTGCTTAGTTGGCGCACAAGACCCTACTCGCTCACTGGGGTCCCTCCCGCTGAACTGCTCATGAAAAGGGCACTTAAGACAAGGCTCTCATTAGTCCACCCTGATCTACAGGTAGAGAGCAGGCGGCTTCAACAGAATACATATCATGATCGCGCAAATGTGTCATGTGAAATCGAGATTAATGATCCTGTATTTGTGCTGAACTATGGATAAGGTCCCAAGTGGCTTCCCGGCACTGGTGTGACCAAAGAGGGGAGTAGGGTGATTCTGGTCCAACTTTCAAATGCACTCACCTGCAGAAAACACTTGGACCAAACCAAACTCAGATTCACGGACTATCCAGAACAACCCACAATCGACTCTACCTTTTTCGACCCCCCAACACACACACACGTGGCAACAGGCCCAGCGGTTGACCACGAAGCAGAACCCATCACCTGTAGCAGCCCAACAGGACTCACCACACCCAGCAGCCCGGCAAGGCCAGCTGCGTAGCAGCCCAGCGAGGGCCCAACAAATGACTCACCAAAACCAACATTTGCACCGAGACGATCAACCAGGAAAAAGGCGGCCCCAGATCGACTCACATTGTAAATAGTAACACTATTGACTTTGGGGCGCGGGGGGGATTGTTGTTGCATATAAACCTGTAAATACCTTGTTTAATCACCAGAGGGCCCATCACCTGGTGTTCCAAGGGATCCCACAATCCCTTGGGAGCATCTGTACATAAGGAGGCCTCACAGGCTGGAGAGGCACTCTGCAATCAAGGACTACGGTCACACATTACTTTGAGCTTACAGTATCTGGTCAGATTCTTTATTCAAGATATAAAGAATGGGAATACCTTCCTGGTTTACTTGCAGTCTCACCAGGTTTGTTGTGATTGGACAGTGCCGGACAGTAATGGTATGGGGAGTTATACAAAGAGCATCTTTTGCAGGCACCAGGTGAGAAGTGTGAAGGACACGTCAATAACAGTGGTTTTTGTTTTTGGTTTAACAGTTAGAGAGGAAAGCAGAAATCTGACCTGTGGAAAAATACCTGCTGCATCGGGTAGTCCCATTCATGAAGCAGTGCAGGAGTTGGGTTGTGTCGAGATTTCATTAAATTGCTCTAAGACTACCCAACTCACCTGGTGTGCAGAAGTTGAGTGCTGCAGTACTGCAGTGGAGTCAGACACCGACACTGCTGGCTTTTCATTGCAGATGTTCATAAATAATTAGTAGCAGAGATTTTAGGATGAGCAACTTAGTGTTACAGACAAAAAGCAAGAGATATGGGATTAAGCACAATTGCTCTTTCAAAGAGCCATCAGAGACACGACGGGCAGAATGACCTCCTTCTGTGCTGTAAATTTCTATGATTCTATGTCCTTCAAGCAGACTGCAGTGGTTCAAGAAAGCGGCTCACCAGCACATTCTCAAGGGCAATTAGGGATGGGCAATAAATTCTGATCTTGCCAGCAGTGCCCACATCATGAACAAAGAAAAGAAAAAGAATCATACAATTTTAGCACAGATTGGCAAGTTTTAGATTTGAGGCACCATTTGGCTTTCCGTCAACATCATTCCATTTGCGGGGTTTTTTTGGAAATGTATTTTTACAAAGCAGGTTATGCAGTATATACACTGTTCTGGGTGATGTGCCTCATGGTTACTGTAGTCTCCTGGGACCTGCTTTGATCACCTTCAGGGGTCAAGGAGAAATTTCCCAGAGATTTTTTTTTAGGGATTTTTTTTTTATCTGTTTTTTTGCCTCTCGCAGGAGATGAAATGGCTGCTGCTGGTTGGGGTTGCCTTGGGATCAAAATACTCAATTGCAACATGACTGGATGGGACAGGCTTCATGGACAAACTGATCTTTTCCGGTCCTTCATTTTCATATGTTCATATATAGGGCTGTTTCTTTTAGATTTACAATCTATATTAACGACTTGGAAGAAGGGACTGAGTGTAACGGAGCCAAGTTTGCCAACGATACAAAGATGGGAAGAAAAGCAATGTGTAAGGAGGACACAAAAAATCTGCAAAAGGACATAGACAGGGTAAGTGAGTGGGCAAAAATTTGGCAGATGAAGTATAAAGTGTGAGGTCATGCACTTTGGCAGAAAATATCAAAGATCAAGTTATTATTTAAATGAAGAAAGATTGCAAAGTGCTGCAGTACTGCGGTACCTGGGGGTACTTGTGCATGAAACACAAAAGGATAGTTTGCAGGTACAGCAAGTGATCAGGAAGGCCAATGGAATCTTGGCCTTTATTGCAAAGGGGATGGAGTATAAAAGCAGGGAAGTTTTACTACAGCTATATAAGGTATTGGTGAGGCCACACCTGGAATACTGCGTGCAGTTTTGGTTTCCATATTTACGAAAGGATATACTTGCTTTGGAGGCAGTTCAGAGAAGGTTCACTAGGTTCATTCCGGGGATGAGGGGGTTGACTTATGAGGAAAGGTTGAGTACGTTGGGCCTCTACTCAATGGAATTCAGAAGAATGAGAGGTGATCTTATTGAAACGTATAAGATTATGAGGGGGCTTGACAAGGTGGATGCAGAGAGGATGTTTCCACTGATGGGGGCATGATCTAGAACTAGAGGGCATGATCTTAGAATAAGGGGCCACCCATTTAAAACTGAGAAGAGGAGAAATTTCTTCTCTCAAAGGGTTGTAAATCTGTGGAATTCGCTGCCTCAAAGATCTGTGGAAGCTGGGACATTGAATAAATTTAAGACAGAAATAGACAGTTTCTTAAACGATAAGGGGATAAGAGGTTATGGGGAGCGGGCAGGGAAGTGGAGCTGAGTCCATCATCAGATCAGCCATGATTTTATTGAATGGCCGAGCAGGCTCGAGGGGCCGTATGGCCGACTCCTGCTCCTATTTATGTTCTTATAATCTAAAAAAGCTATGTGCAGTGGCAAGACTAAATAGTGCAATGGGTTTGCATGTTGTCCTTTCACCTGTGGATTTCAATCCAGTCAAGAGATGGGATGAACGTTTCCTCTCTCTCGTGGCTCCAAAACTCATACATAAAATGGGTTTTAGGCAGTATGCATCTCATTTCATAATCCATTACTAATTGCCTGTCTCACTCAAATGGGCTCAAGAGGGTGGCTGATGTAAGAAATGGAAATATCAGCAGCACAGTAGGGCTACTCTTTTGAGGTTCTGTCAGCTCTGTCAGACAGTGGCGAGTTGAGCAATGTCCGATACAGTGTATTCCAAGAAGGAAAAGGATTAATTTAGCAAGGAAATACTGCACTGAGCAGAAAAATCCATAATGTTTTTTATTTATTTAAGCAGAACTGACCAATTGAGCAATTAATAAATTAAAACCAATGGGTAGTCAACAAATGTTAATCTCTCGTGCTATCATTTGATTATGCTCCTCATATTGAAAGGAGTGTGCATTATTTTATATCTTGGGTATAACGGCCTCTATTTTTGCCATCATTGGGCGCTGAGTTTTTGGCGGGCAGCGATTATTTTTGGTGTAATGGGTCAGTTTAAATTTTCACCAAATTTTTGGCGCCGGCTATCAGCGCCAGAGTTTTTGCCGCCAGATATGTTGACACTGGTACAAGTGATTCTGCGCCATTTCTGGCCATTTAACCCATCACCAATTTTTTTTTTTTTTTAAATGGCGCACAGAGACCTTAGAGCCGTTTTTTAAAAAGCCTACCTTAAGTTCATCAAATCAGCGCTGACCCGCTTCTATCCCTGGCCGAAGGTCCTCCACACCAGACTGAGTAACAAACTCCAGGTAAAAATAAACCAAGCAAAAAGAAACTTACAGAAGAGCCTTTTCCAGTGAAGAACAATGTCCAGGCACATTGCAACATCCAGAAGAGCCTTTTCTACACACCCGACCCTACCCGCTGCCATCCCTGGCCAAGGTCCTCCATGTAGTGAGTGATTTTTTTTGACAACGCATGCACAGTGATTTTTCGGCACATACTATAAGCTCTCCCCTCCCCTCCGCCAGAAATGGACTCGGGTTGCATGGCATTAAAAATAACTTAGTTCTTGGAAAGTGCCGTTTTTTGGGGGGACGCCAACAGCGTACGTGGGCGCCAGAAATCTTTATTGTGCAAAATAGAGGCCTTACTACTTCCAAACTAATAAACTTTCAAAATGGGAAAGCATTAATAGAACAAAGGTATGTGTTAAAATGTGATTTAATTCAAATGGAACTACTGAAACTAGAGCCTGGAAATGACTTGGTGATATTAGCGTATACTCAACTTGCTCATACAGGTTGAACTTCCCTTATCCGGAATCTTCGGGACCTGGGCTATTCTGGATAAGGGATTTTTCCGGATGGTACAGGTACTAAGCAAGGGGTTATCGGAGCTGGCTGGCTTGGGAGTGCAGCAGAGGGATCATTGGGGTGGGTGGGGGGCGGTGGTGGATCGCAGGGTCAGGCCAGCAATTGCGGGAGTTAGCAGCGAGGAAGAACTTCAATTTGTTTATGTCGGAGTTCTGTGCATGTGCCACCCGGTGGCCGGGAATGGTTCTGGACAAGGGCTGGCTCTGGATAAGGGAGTTCTGGATAAGGGAGGTTCAACCTGCATAACATTCCTCTATCTGTTATTTTAATGAAAGCATTAACGTGGGTTAAAATCTCTATTAAAATAGTGGACAAATGCTTTGTCAACACTCAGCAGTAATTACTTGTCTTGTGTGAGAGGTAATTACAAACAACATGAATAAACACATGATGCCACATAATCATTCTCCGACGTATGTGAGAATAAAGTTTTAAAGCGAAAATATGAAATGAAAAAGAATGGTTGACCTTAGTCATCAATTTATAAAAACTAAATTGAAAGTAGCAGTTCTGAATATTTATGTTGTGTTTTTACTATCCAGGCACCTATGCATTTCTACAAAGTAAATTATTCTCAATTATTCTATTGCAGAAAATTGCCGAATGACACCCAAACACATGCCCCATTGATGGAAACTAGAGGCGGAGAGTAAATCACCACGGACCACTTGCAACTCTAAACAACCATAGCATAGCATTGACAGAGGCAGCAAGAGGTTTTCAATCCACCATTTTGACCAAAGGTTCAAAATTCATGTTATGAGGAAACTTCAAAAGAAACAACTAGTAACTTCATCTACTTTGTATCAAAACATAGGTAGTAATAGACTATGCATACAAAATAAGTAACTCTATCTACCAGTAAATTTTGCAGTCGAACAAGAACATGTCTATCTTCTATCCATACTTTTTTACTTGGGTCACATGCCCGATTTAAAACTCCAATGTAAACAGCTGCTAGCACTACTTCCCTAGAAAAAGGGGAGAAAAAAAAAGAAAGAAAAAGAGAAAGCAAAAAAGACTTGCATTAATAAAGTACTTTTTGTGACCGAGGATGTCCCAAAGCACTTTACAGTTAATGAAGCACTTTTCAAGTGCAATCACTGTTGTAATGGAGGAAACACGACAACCAATATGTCAACATCAAAATCCCACAAATAGCAATGTAATAATGACCAGGTAATCTGTTTTTAGGTGTTGGTTGAGGGATAAATACAAGCCAGAACCCCCCTTCTTCTCTTCCAAATAGTGCCATGAGATCTTTTTTTACGTCCACCGGAGAGGGCAGACGAGGCCTCAGTTTAACATCTCATCCGAAAGACGGTAGCACTCCCTCTGTACTGCACTGAGGTTTCAGCCTAGATTATGTGTTCACGTCCCTGGAGTGAATGCGACTTGAACCCACAACCTGCTCACTCAGAGGCAAGAAGCTATCACTAAGCCAGGGCTGACACCAATAAAGTTGTGCAGGGCACAGCAGACTACAACTATGTGGGACATACAAGCTGCAGTATACTGCAGAGCCTCTCCCAGCATGTCACAATGGTGCAATTGCCCCTTTAAGACCGTGATGCTGGTCATGATCATCTGGTAGAGGCATGTGTCTTGCTGACATAACATTTAGAGACAAAAGGTACAAGATGACCCCATTAATATTTGCAATACGATCTAGCTATTGCAGTATGTACCACAATCTGGATCTTTGCTCATTATCCAGACCTCTGCATTTTTAAAATAATTACAAGGACTGTATTTTAATAGGTAATCTAGGAATTTGCAGTTGTGATTTGTGAAGAATTCATGTATTTTATAGGAGGGGTTGGGGGGGGGGGGGGGCGGGGGAAAGAGAAGGAGGAATCTGAAAAAGATATGTAACCTGCAGTAAAGCTCTGAGCATAAGCTGGGAAGATATAAACACCTGCAGTATTCTACTGACCTAGACAACCTTGCAGTATTTGAAGATTCACATATGCAGTATAATGAGACTCAAAATTCAACATCTGGACCAACTACTGACAAAAGTCTGCAGTGAACAAACATTATCTCGTCAACATGATAGAAACTAAAGTCATGCTCAAGAGTATCGAATACACAAAGGAGTTTGTGGGAGGGACTTAGTAATACCCAGTTTTGTATTTCAAATGTCAAACTTGAATATTGATTTTGCTGGATTCAGTCTATTTTGAAATACTAAACATTGTAAATTAATTAAAACTGCATGAATTGCAGACAGATTCACCTCACACAATAAAGGGTGCTGTGTCTCAACATACTAAATAGATACACAAGCTCCCACTCCTAAATCCTGTATGATGAGAAAAATGGCCACTGCCATATCTTACTGTTCTTGTCCTCCCAGCCAGCTTGCATCCCATTCCATTTATTCTTGTCCACCGACACATACTAGCTGAAAAGAAATGTTAACTCAATAACTACAAAATTACAAACAGAATCATGCATGCATAAACATGTTGATGCAAACCACCTATTGGAAAGGGAGAGTGGGGAAATGTGAGGACATCCACTTTGGAATATTTTCTGAATGGCGAGAGACTAAGAACTACGGCGAAGTGAAGGGATTTGGGTGTCCGGGTACACAAATCCCTAAAAGCCAGCACACAGGTACAAAAGGTAATCAAAATGGCTTATGGAATGTTGGCCTTTATCTCAAAGGAGGCTAGAATGCAAAAGTGAGGAGGTTATACTTCAGTTGTACAGGGCCTTGGTCAGACCCTACCTGGGGTAATGCATTCAGTTTTGGGTGCTGCACCTCAGAAAGGATATATTGGTCTTGGAGGGAGTACAGCGCTGATTAAGTACTGGTGTCATACTGGTTGAAGAGTTAAGTTAGGAGGACAGGTTGCATAAGCTTGGATTGTATTCCCCCAAGTTTAGAAGGTGAAGGGATGATTTAATTGAGGCCTTTAAAGTTATAAAATAATTCAATAGGATAGATACAGGTTCTGGAAGCGGAAGGTGTCAGGTTTGCGGAGTTGGGGAGAATATCAGGTTCGGGAGGATATCAGTTTCGGGGGTGCATTAGGGACAGATATGAGTGATATTCACAGATAGAATAAGCAGTCTTGGTAATAGGTTGGATATGGGATTTGAAGCATTGCAAAAAACGGTATATTGAGGTTGCACACTGCTGGGTTTGGCTTGAAGGAACATCTGGGAAGATAGAATTGTCAGAAAAAGTGAAAAACATTTAGTCAGAGCTAAACAAGATGCTTTTAGTTTTGCCAGTGGGAAGTTTCAGAAAGTCTGGATTCATCCACAACTTGATATCAGACAAGCAAGTGAACAGTACAATAGTAGTTGTGAAATCGAAAGTGACGATGATAGAGGGGGAGGGGTAAAGTTATATATCATTGGCTGGTCCTATGTTTAGAAGTAATGGTCTAGAAATGCGGCTGCTCAACACCCATTTTTCAGGCACTAAATGTCCTCCTAAGCCTCCAGATTGGGGGCAGGAAACGCACTCTCATTATGAGCCAGAAGTGCGGCGACAGCCACATTAGTAAAAGCCCCCAAAAAATCAGCATGCAGTGCCCAAGCTGGAGACAAACGTTAGACCCTTTCTATATGCAAATAAGGGGCCTAATGCTTGTTTGAGGCTCCCCATTCCAAGACTGGTTTGCCCCTGAAGCAAGCGGTCCTTAAATGATGCTTCATTATGAGAAGAGTTGAGAATGGATCTGAACACTGGTATTGTCAGTGAACAACCCCAATTCTGAACTTGAGAGGGAGCCATATGATCAGGACCTTATTAAGAAGGGAGACCCACCAGTGAAACACAGTTGTAAAGCTGTGGAATTCACTTCCAAGAGTAGTGGTAGAGGCAGAAAATATATCAAGATTAGATTGAATATGTGGATGAACTAAAAGGGGATGAAGGTATATGAGGACAGGTAAATGTGATTAATACAATTTGCTCGCCTTGAGGGTATAAAAGAAAAAAAGACTTGTATTTATATAGCGCCTTTCACGACCACTAGACATCTCAAAGCGCTTTACAGCCAATGAAGTACTTTTGGAGTGTTGTCACTGTTGTAGTGTGTGAAATGCGGCAGCCAACTTGCACACAGCAAACTCCCAATACAGACTGGTTGGGCCAAAAGACCTCTTTCTATTTTGTAACTTCTACATCTAATTTGTACCTTAACCATTGTATTATCGAACAGTGCATCATAGAATCTTGAATGATGCAGCATAGGAGGCAGCCAGGAGGCCCATCATGTCTGTGCCAGCTCTTTTAACAGCTATCCAATTAGACCCAAATTCCCCACAGCCTGCAAATGTTCCTTTTCAAATACATATCCAAATCACTTTTGAAAGTTACTATTGAATCTCTTTCCTCTACCCTTTCAGGTAGTGCATTCCAGATCATCATAACTTGCTGCATAAAAAAATTCTCAAGTCTCCTCTGCTTCTTTTACCTTAAACTTGTGACCTCTAGTTACCAACCCTCCTGCCTGTGGAAACAGTTTCTCCTTATTTACTCTATCAAAACCCTTCATAATTTTGAACATCTCTATTAAGTCTCCCCTTAACCCTCTCTTATCTAAGGAGATCAATTCCAGATTCTCTAGTCTCTCCACATAACTGAAGCCCCTCATCCATTTAAGGATACAAAATCTTATTGTTAAACAGAGATCCTCGGGTTGTTCAGAGTTCATCCACACATGCAGACTTACAATTTTTATAACATACTGGCTGATCTCCTATGGTATTGCTCATGGAAAGTCAGTAGATAATGTTTTGTCCATCCATTCAATAGTTTGTGGGAAGCAGTAAACCATCTCCCTATTACTTTTACCTTGTACATCACTTTGTGCTGTTCTGACTTCTCCCGAGTCACCTGTACATAGAATGGGTAAGGTCACAAGCTTAATAAGTGCAGTGTGGTCAGCAGGAAATGAAGCGTTTCAGTTCTGGAAACAAAGCAGAATGAAGCTGTGTTGCCAGTGGCATTAGGCTCCAAATTTGAACGGGGCAACTAGCGGGAGTAGCAGGGCAGTTGGTGAAATATCCTGGTGCTCTTGTTTCTGCCTGCTTTATTTGCACTCTCTACAGATTTGTTCGGTTGCTCAGTCTTTTTGCACTGTCCAAGCCAGTTTGGTGGAATTGTAAAACATGTTTTTATTGAAATCCATTATACCGCCATTAAAAGGCAAAAATCCAGTACTGGCATTGCCAAGGCCAGGCTCCTGGAGATTTTTTGCCTATTCACATGAAAAGGAGTAAAACTCAACATGAAAATAGTAAAATAAATAAACCTTTAGTAAAAAAATAATTAAAATCCTTAAAAGTATAACAACTGTATAATTATTTACCTGTCAAAAGAACGGAATTGTACAATGGTTCTCCTGCTGCATGGCCAATAACTCTGAAAAGTTGGCCCTATAAGTGCCATATCTGCTTCGAGATTATCTACAGGTGTATTCACCAGACTTCGTAGGTCATCCTTCACACTAACATTTTTACCTTGGTGTCCAGATAGTATCTTACTTTCAGAATCACTTCCAACTTCAACTTTACTTTCTTGTGACTGTGACTTCTTCACCTCTGAGGAAAGGGTTGACAATAGTTCACTTATTACATCTGGCAATCTCAGGCCTAGCTCCATTCCCAGCTCCCAAGTTATTAACCGAACTTAAAATCTGTTCTTCTCCAATACCAGAAATGCGTTTGGCATCACGACATTCGAACAGCGAAACCTGATGAACCTTCTGCACCTTCACCAAATGCTGGGTCGGGCTGCACACTGCTCCTTTGAAGGCCCCGACTTGCTGATGGTCCTTGCAGGTTGGGGCCGCTGCACCGAATGCCGGGTCGGGCCGCATGTTGCTCCATCAGCAGGTCGGGACTTTCAAAGGGGCATGCCACTTCAAGGTACAGCGCGTGCTGGAGAGCGATGGCTGTGAAGAAGGCAACTGGATTGGACATCACCAAGGTCCAGGTAACTGATTGGAGCATGGGCAGGTACATCAGGAGCGGCGAGGTTGGGGCGCAGGAACGGCGAGTGATCGTGGAGCGACATGATCGGGGCCCAGGAGAGGCGTGAGTTTGGGGCCCAGAAGAGACTAGAGCCCAGGGGCAGCACAGGCCAGCCCACACTGCAATATGTGTGCGCACTAGGTCCGTGCAGCAGAGCTGGTCTCCAGGCATCTTGGTTAATCCTTGCCACTGGACCAAGACTTAGCTCTTTCAAGCCAGTGTGGTGGCTGGTAATGGCCACCACATGTTAAAAAAATTCAAGCCCACACTGCCCTATATATAGGGCGTGAAGCAAGTCATCCTCGACACGAGGATCCGCCTATGATGATGAACTTCTACATACTGATGACGGAAGCAAGGTCATTGATGAAGTAGCTGAAGATGGTTGGGCTGACGATGCTTCCTTGCAAATGTATTTCATCAAACGCAAAGCATTTTTACACTTGGAAGAGGAGATTCTTATCTAGTCAGTTTGGGATTGATTTGAACCCAGGTGCCAGAGGTTAAAGTCCAAACCTACTGCATCATTAAAAAGAAAAACTAAGTTATAACCCATTAATGTTTACAGGGCATTTCATCTCAATGGTAACAGCAAGTTCAACATGCATGATTTGAAGCAGAGAAAGTGTACTAACACCAAAGGCTAGACATTTTGTGCTTCCCAATGCATTGACATCACAGTGAAGCATTAGGATCCCTAGTAATCTATATGTGTGTCTGGAAATCTTGCAGATTTGTACATAAGTCACAGGATGAATAACTGATGTTGGCCTTGGTCCAAGTGGCTACATGTACATGATCGGACTATGGGAATTGGACTTATCATTACGTTAACTAACTTACCAAGTGCCAGTTCAGATGAGTGCCCAGTACAGCAGTATTGTTGATAATCAGTCTTATTTTACACTACTTTGAACACAGCTTTTGAATACCAGCACTTGCTGACATAACAATCCTCAATCTGCATGGGATGAATTTTGGAAGTGATCATCTTTGACACTTTGCAAGAGTAGTGACAAACTGACAGTGGAGGAGAAACTAATATTGGATTTTAATAGTAAGCTGGAAGACAAAACAAACCAACCACCCTCTTGAATCTTGCACAAGTCAGAAGATGAAACTGATGGTGAGCATCAGCAGCCTGGTAGATGATGAAGGGCATCACAGCCAGGTTTGATCCTGTCTTCACTAAGACCAATTGGATGAAGTCTCTGTTCTCTACCAGCTGATGGATCCTTGAGGAAGTCAATTTGGGGCCGTCACAACCTAGATTCCAATGGGTGAAGGTCTACAGTACAAAATACTCCATAATTTAATAAACTCACTCAGATTAATCATGAGGATAGCTAGTTTGGGAAGTGGTGCTCCTTTGAGGTTGGGGTTAAGTATATTGGGACAGAGCACATTACTTGGTTCTGCATCTGATTCTGCTATATTTGATTTAGGGATTTATATCTAACACTACCTGCCAAAAATAGAATCATGCTTCATTCTCCAGCATTGACACCCTATTTTTTTTTTAACAAGCACAACATTTAAAAATGTATACATGTACAATTTCCATTACTTTGACAGCAAAGAATCAAACAACAACATCCAAGGGTGTTCTTTTAAGTCAGAGTCAGAGGATTGAAGAATTCAAGAGAGGGAGGTTACAGAGATAGGGAGGGGCAAGGCCATGGAAATATTTCAACACAATGAGAATTTTAAATCTGAGGCATTGGGGGACTGGGAGCCAAGTAAGGATGGGGTGCTGAATGAGCAGGATTTGACATGGAATAGGATACAGGCAGAAGAGGTTTGGATGAGCTGAAGTTTATGGAGGGTGGAAGATTTGGGAAGCAGGCCAGGAGAGCATTGAAATGGTCGAGTCAGGTGGTGACAAAGATTTTGATGTGGGTTTCAGTAGCGGATGGAATGAGGGAGGTGTGAAGGCAGGCGATGTTATGATTGTGGAAGTCGGCGGTCTTTTTGATGGAGAGGATATGGTGTCAGAAGCTCAGATCAGGATCGAAGAGGATACCGAGGTTGTTTACAACTAATGACGAAAACCAGCAGAAGCTGACCAACAATTGACAGTCCTAGAAAAGCTGACTGATGAAAAACAGCAAAAAAGAATAACTGACACAAGAAGTTTCAATGGTGCTGTTCTTTTCCATGAGCTTCGAGTTTCTTATGTTCAGGAGAAAGCCCACACTGCCCCATATATAATCATACGATGTAACCTGGGGGTGCATCAACAGTACCACCTTGACATGTGCAACTGACGATGTGTCTTTTGTACCTTCAGGTATACATAGAAGCATAAAAATTTACAGCACAGGAGGCCGCCATTCGGCCCATTGTGTCTGTGCCAGCCGACAAAGAGCTATCCCGCCTAATTCCACATTCCAGTTCTTGGGCCGTAGCCTTGTAGGTTACGGCACTTCAAGTGAATGTCCAAATACATTTTAAATGCTGAGGGTTTCTGCCTCTACCAGCCTTTCAGGCAGTGAGTTTCAGACACCCCTCCCTTCCCCACCCTCTGGGTGAAAAGATTTCTCCTCAAATCCCCTCTAAACCTCCTACCAATTACTTTAAATCTATTCCCCCTGGTTAGTGACCTCTCTGCTAAGGAAATTAGGTCCTTCCTATCCACTCTATTCTAGGCCCCTCATAATTTTATACATCTCAATTAGGTCTTCACTCAGCCTCCTCGGTTCCAAAGTAAACAACCCAGCCTATCCAATCTTTCCTCAGTTAAAATTCTCCAGGTCAGGCAACATACTTGTAAATCTCCTCTGTACCCTCTCTAGTGCAATCGCACCTTTCCTGTAAAGTGGTGACCAGAACTGCACGCAATACTCTAGTTGTGTCCTAACTAGTGTTTTATACAGTTCAAGCATAACCTCCCCGCTCTTGCATTTATTTGCCAAGGCATAGAATGTAAGTATCCCGTATGCCTTATTAACCACCTTATCCACGACCAAGCTTTTGGTCACCTGCACTAATTTCGACTTATGCGGCTAGGTGACAAATTTTTTATCTCATAATACTCATGTGAAGCACCTTAGGACGTTTCACTACGTTAAAGGCGCTATATAAATACAAGTTGTTGTTGTCGCCTGCTACCTTCAGAGATCTGTGGACATGCACTCCAAGTTTCCTCTGTTCCTCTACACTTCTCAGTGTCCTCCCATTGATTGTGTATTCCCTTGCCTTGTTAATCCTCCTCAAATGCATTGCCTCATACTTCTCTGGATTGAATTCCATTTGGCAATCTTCTGCCCACCTGACCAATCCATTGATATCTTCCAGCAGTCTACAGCTTTCTTCTTCATTATCAACTACACAGCCCATTTTTTAAAAATCATTTGCAAACTTCTTAATCACACTCCCTACATTCAAGTCTAAATCATTGAGAGATATCTACCACAAAAAGCTACCTTCATTGACCTTCCCTTAACAAATCCATGCTGACGGTCTTTGATTAATCCGT
Organism: Pristiophorus japonicus; assembly: GCF_044704955.1. NCBI lineage: Eukaryota > Metazoa > Chordata > Chondrichthyes > Pristiophoridae > Pristiophorus > Pristiophorus japonicus. The sequence continues at coordinate 104,179,853 of NC_091978.1, read as the reverse complement.
GTCTTTCCAAATGAAGATTGATCCTGTCCCTCAGAACATCTCCAAACTTCAGTAAGTGGACGGAAGACATTAAAAGTGACAATAGCAGATACAAATCATTAAGTTGCTTAATTTTACAGGCAGTAAGTGAACATATGGGGTAACATGTAATCAAATCTCATCTTAATCCAACTAATTTTAGATCCCTCCGTGTGAAGAAAAGTAACAGATATACTCCACACTATTCCGATGAGCAAGGATCACTTACCTTTCCCTGGTCTTCATCTGAAATGTTAGGTCATCTCTTCACAGAAGGCTGACTGCCCTGCTGATTGTTTCCAGTACTTTATATTTTTGTTTTAATTTTTCCTGGTCAGCTTTCTTGTTCTGACCAGCCCCAAGCTCAAGATGAGTGAGTTATCCCTCAATCGGCCAGCTCCCTTCCCAAGCCTAACTAACCTGATTGACTTTCACATGTGTTTCTTTGTTCTTTTTCTCTGTGTTTTCTCTTGTCCCCTTCAAGGATTCTGTTGTGTATCTGTAAAGCATGCACTCCCATGTTCCGTCACCAGGGAGCTCATCCCCTCAAGTCCCAAGGGATCCCAGCATCCCTTGGGAGCACTGTATATAAGCCAGCCCCTAAGGCCTATTCCTCACTTTGGAGTGCCTTATTAAAGACTGAGGTCAATGTTACTTTAACCTCCCTGTGTGCAGTCTCATCTGTGTTCGGAACACAATAACTGGCGACGAGTATACAAATCTAACGCAAAGATGCAGCAAACTGTGGGCATCCTGGACAAGTTCTAGGAGGGTGAGGACTGGGAAGCCTATGTTGAATGGCCAGACCAGTACTTTGTAGCCAACGAGCTGGACGGAGAAGGAAGCGCTGCAAAAAGGAGAGCGGTCCTCCTCACCATCTGCGGGGCACCGACCTATAGCCTCATGAAGAATCTTCTGGCTCCGGTAAAACCCACAGATAAGTCGTATGAGGAGCTGTGTACACTGGTTCGGGAGCATCTTAACCAGAGGAAGAGCGTGCTGATAGCGAGGTATTGGGTCTATACGTGCCAGCGATCTGAAGGTCAGGAAGTGGCGAGCTACGTTGCCGAGCTAAGGCGACTTGCAGGACAATGTGAGTTTGATGGCTACCTGGAGCAAATGCTCAGAGACATTTTTGTACTGGGCATTGGCCACGAGACCATCCTTCGAAAACTTTTGACTGTAGAGACACCGACCCTCAGTAAGGCCATTGCGATAGCACAGGCGTTGATGTCCACCAGTGAAAACACCAAACAAATCTCTCAGCACACAAGTGCTAGCAATGTTCATAAATTAACTGGAACTGTGTTTGCAAGCAGAAATGTACAGGGCAGAAACCACGAGTCTGTAACTGCCAGCAGGCCTCAGGTGACCCAGATGACTCAGAGTCCGCAACAAAGGATGAATGCAAGGCAATTCACACCTTGTTGGTGTTGTGGAGGCTTCCATTCAGCCTATTCATGCCGCTTCAAAGGGTATGTTTCGAAGAGCTGTGGAACAACGGGGCACCTCCAATGAGCTTGCAAACGAGCTGCAAGCTCTGCAAAACCTGCTAACCACCACGTGGCAAAGGAATATTGGTCCATGGTGGGCCAAAGCAATTTCGAGCCTCAAAGAGAGGAGGCAGATGCTAAAGTACACGGGGTGCACACATTTTCGACGAAATGTCCACCTATAATGCTAAATGTAAAATTGAATGCCTTACCCGTAGCCATGGAACTGGACACTGGCGCTAGCCATACCATCATGAGTAAAAGATGTTTGAGAGACTGTGGTGCAACAAGGCATTCAGACCAGCCCTGAGCCCCATCCACACGAAACTGAGAACATACACCAAAGAGCTCATCACTGTCCTGGGCAGCGCCTTGGTCAAGGTCACCTACGAGGGCACGGTGCACGAACTGCCACTCTGGATTGTCCCAGGCAATGGCCCGACACTGCTTGGAAGGAGCTGGCTGGGCAAAATCCGCTGGAACTGGGATGACATCTGAGCGCTATTGCATGTCGATGAGGCCTCATGTAACCAGGTTCTGAACAAATTTCCTTTCTTTTTTGAGCCAGGCATTGGAAACTTTTCTGGGGTGAAGGTGCGGATCGACTTGGTCCCAGAGGCACGACCCATTCACCACAAGGCGCGAGCGGTACCTCACATGATGAGGGACAGAGTGGAAATCGAGCTGGACAGGCTGCAACGCGAGGGCATCATCTCCCCAGTGGAATTCAGCGAGTGGGCCAGCCCGCTTGTTCCAGTACTCAAAAGTGATGGCACGGTCAGGATTTGCGGTGATTATAAAGTAACTATTAATTGGTCCTTGACAGGACCAATACCCGCTACCTAAGGCAGATGACCTATTTGCAACGCTGGCAGGAGACAAGACGTTCACCAAGCTCGACCTGCCTTCGGCCTACATGACGCAGGAGCTGGAGGAGTCTTCGAAGGGCCTCACTTGCATCAACACGCACAAGGGACTGTTCATCTACAACAGATGCCCGTTTGGAATTCGGTCGGCTGCAGCGACCTTCCAGATAAACATAGCAAGTCAGTACCACGCACGGTGGTTTTTCAGGATGACATATTGGTCACGGGTCGGGACACTGTCGAGCACCTACAAAACCTGGAGGAGGTCCTCCAGCGACTGGATCGCGTAGGGCTGCGGCTGAAGAGGTCGAAATGCATCTTCATGGCAACAGAAGGGGAGATTTTGGGGAGAAAGATCGCGGCGGACGGCATTCGGCCCACAGACGCCAAGACAGAGGCTATCAGGAACGTGCCCAGGCCACAGAACGTCACGGCGCTGCGGTCGTTCCTGGGACTCAACTATTTTGGTAACTTCCTCCCGTGGTTAAGCACCTCTTAGAGCCCCTACATGTGTTATTGCGTAAAGGTGAGAACTAGGTATGGGGAAAAAAAACAAGCAATTGCTTTTGAGAAAGCTAGAAACATTTTATGCTCCAACAAGCTGCTTGTATTGTATAACCCATGTAAAAGACTTGTGCTAGCATGTGACGCGTCATCGTACAGAGTCGGGTGTGTATTACAACAAGCTAACGATGCGGGGAAGTTGCAACCTGTCGCCTATGTCTCCAGGAGCTTGTCTAAGACCGAGAGGGCCTACAGCATGATTGAGAAAGAGGCATTAACGAGTGTGTTCGGGGTAAAGAAAATGCATCAGTACGTGTTTGGCCTCAAATTTGAGCTGAAAACCGATCACAAGCCCTTCATATCCCTGTTCGCTGAAAACAAGGGGATAAATACTAATGCCTCACACCGCATACAAAGGTGGGCATTCACGCTATCAGCGTAACCGTACCATCTGCCACAGGCCAGGCACCGAGAACTGTGCGGATGCTCTTAGTCGGCTACCATTGCCCACCATGAGGGTGGAAATGGCGCAGCCTGCAAACTTGTTGATGGTGGCGCGGCCCGCAGACTTGTTGATGGTCATGGAAGCGTTTGAAAATGATAAATCACCTGTCATGGCCCGCCAGATTAGGACTTGGACCAGCCAAGATCCTCTGCTGTCCCTAGTAAAAAAAAACTGTGTACTGCATGGGAGCTGAAATGCAAGAGCTAATCAAGCCGTTCCAGCGGCGAAAGGACGAGCTATCCATTCAGGCAGACTGCCTGTTGTGGGGTAACCGCATAGTGCTACCAAAAAAGGGCAGGGAGACGTTCATCTCGGATCTCCACAGCACACACCCGGGTATAGTAATGATGAAAGCGATAGCCAGATCCCACGTGTGGTGGCCCGGTATCAACGCTGACTTAGAGACCTGCGTACGGCAATGCAGCATGTGTGCTCAGTTGAGCAACGCGCCCAGAGAGGCACCACTAAGTTTTTGGTCCTGGCCCTCCAGACCATGGTCGAGGATCCATGTCGACTATGCGGGCTGTTTCTCGGTAAAATGTTCCTGGTGGTGGTGAATGCTTTTTCAAAATGGATTGAATCTGAAATAATGTCGGGAAGCACCGCCACTGCCACCATTGAAAGCCTGAGGGCCATGTGTTTGCCACCCACGGCCTGCCTGACATACTGGTCAGTGACAACGGGCCATGTTTCACCAGTGCCGAATTTAAAGAATTCATGACCCGCAGTGGGATCAAACATGTCACCTCAGCCCCGTTTAAACCAGCCTCCAATCGGCAGGCAGAGCGGACAGTACAAACAATCAAACAGAGCCTTAAAGGAGTCACACAAGGCTCACTCCAAACCTGCCTGTCCCGAGTACTGTTCGGCTACCGCACGAGACCCCACTCGCTCACATGGGTGCCCCCGGCTGAGCTACTCATGAAAAGGACACTTAAAACCAGACTCCCGCTGGTTCACCCCAACCTGCATGATTAGGTAGAGAGCAGGTAGCAGCAACAAAATGTAAACAATGGTCGCGCGCCACTGTGTCACAGGAAATTGATCTGAATGACCGTGTCTATGTGCTAAACGATGGACATGGTCCCAAGTGGATCGCGGGCACGGTGATAGCTAAAGAAGGAAATAGGGTGTTTGTAGTCAAACTAGACATTGGACAAATTTGCAGAAAGCACCTGGACCAAACGAGGCTGCGGTTCACAGACTACCCGGAACAATCCATAGCAGACACCATTTTTTGAGAGCCCACAACCCACACCCAAAGGATCAACGACACCACGCCGGACCAGGAAATCGAACCCATCATGCCCAACAAGGCCAGGCTCACCTAGCAGCCCTGCAGGACCAACACGCCAGCCCAGCGAGGGCACAACCAACACACCAGAACAGACATTTGTACCGAGGCGGTCCACCAGGGAAAGAAAGGCTCCCGACCGCCTCACTTTGACTTTGGAAGGGGGGGGGGTGGGGGGCAGCGGGGGAGTGATATTGTGTATCTGTAAAGCATGCACTCCCATGTTCCGCCACCGGGGAGCTCATCCCCTCAAGTCCCAAGGAATTCCAGCATCCCTTGGGAGCACTGTATATAAGCCGGCCCCCTAAGGCCTGTTCCTCACTCTGGAGTGCCTTATTAAAGACTGAGGTCACTGTTACTTTAACCCCCCTGTGTGTAGTCTCATCTGTGTTTGGAATACAATAGATTCGACCATGGTCCTTCGGGTGTGAGTCCTTCAAAAACATGTCCTGCTATTGTCAAAAGGAATAGGAATAATTTTGAATGAATGGCCTCAATTTTAACTCCCCTAGCCTAGTTTCCGCCAGGCAAGGAGGTGGAGAAGTTAAGATGGGTTAGGGAACTTACACACTCCTTTGGTATCCTGATCCAACCAACTACAATTTGAAATTGCAGCTAGCAAGGACACCTGCCCCAAACTGGCGGGGTCCTGCTTAAATATGCAAATCAGGCGCCGATTTGATTTCAGCCCAAGCCCTGAACGGGGCTGCAGTGGTGGCTAACCGCCAGAAAAACCTGCGGGGAGCTGGATTGAGGGTCACTGGAGGCCCAGCAAGGCAAGTTTAAAATGTTTTTTTTTAAAGTGTACTTGTGGGTGAGGAGGGGTTGGAGTGCTCCTCCGGGCATACAAAGAAACCTTGGGCCTCAATTGCCCCAGCCTTTCATCCTTCTCCCCGATCGTGATCACCTCTAGACCCCTCTTCACCACTTAACTGACTCCAGGGACCGAAGCCGTGCGTACCCAGCAGTGAATTCCTTTCCTGCCCGTTGGTAGGGATTCCTGCTGGGTTTGGGAGAAATGAGGCCCCGAGTCAAAATCTCTTCGGGCCTCGGCATGTGAGTCTGTCACTGATACCCCCCACCCTACTTAGAATCAAGGCCAATGAGTCTGGAATGTATCAATTGACTCTTACTGTCTCAGTTTGAAGCAGACTGTGAGTCATGACATTCCACAAACTAGTGTGTTTAGCTTTTATACACATTTTCAATGCACATTAACAAGCAAAATCTTCATCTCAATGGCTGCAGTACATGATGGTAGAGCGCTTTAAAACTGTGTGAACCCACTCCGACTTAAAACCCACCACTCAAACATAACATGCTTTCAAATCCTTTCTAAAATCCCAAATCTAAAATGTGAGTTATAAATCTCAGAAGAAACTAGAAGATAAAAATAGACAGAGAGATAGTAAAATGTTATAAATGAATACATAAAGCTTGGCTAGGAACAGCTGAAGACCACAATAATTCCTTCTTTCCTTTAACAGTATAATTGTTGGAAAAAGACAAAGAAAGAACCGTATCAATCTCTGCCTGAAATTTCTAACAATAATGTACTTTACTGTAGCTTCAGGCAGTTACAGCACTATGCTTGCATTCACTGCCACTGATACGGTACACAAATGAGCACTTTACAAAAAGAATTAAGGTTTATTAACATGTAAATTGAAAACTCATCTGGTAAACAAGACTATTAATGAATATCTTTCCAAACTGACTCAAGACATCTCAGAGTTCCTTCACAAAGGTAATAAAAGAATCCGCAGGGTAAGAAATAGCAGTTTGACTTTGCTGGAGATCGGGTATTTATAACTTTAAGAACCAAAGGAACTATGCTTTCATTTTTAAATTCATTCTCGCGAATGCAGGCATCACTGGCAAGGCTGGCATTTAGTTGCCCTAAAATGGTGATGGCGAGCTGCCTTCTTGAACCACTGCATGTGGTTTGATACAACAGAGTGGTTCGCTAGACCACTTCAGAGGTACTTCAGAGTCAACATTTGTGTGGGACTGATGACACACATAGTGTAGACCACTTAAGGATGGCAGGTTTCCTTCCCTGAAGGGCATTAATGAATCGGTTGGGTTTTTATGAAAATCCAGCACGTTCATGGTCACTTTTACTGATACCAGATTTTTCATCCAAGCCTCTGGAATACGAGTCCAGTAACATAACCACTGCACTATCGTACCTGCTATATGTCTTCTTCTATTCAAAATGTATCATTAAGGTTTCTGCTCTGGGCCCCTGAAGTTCCAAAGGTGGTAAAGATCCTACTTACTTGAACCAAATGCTAATATGTGTTTTGAATTTAAAAATAACATTTTCAAAGAACAAATACAGCATGATGGGCAATTGCATACTACTGCACTATGTAACTATACATAATTAAACTCTTTTCAGTCCTTACAATTAATCTCAGCCAAATGATTTAGGGTGGATAAAACGCTTTTCCAGAAGAAGAGAGACTAAACTTCAGGGCAAGTAAAACTGGTCAACTTTGTACAGCCTCTCGCGTGCTGCTCAGAGTGGGTAGGCAAAACCCGGTCAGCAGAAACTAGCAGAGAAAGAAAAGTCTTTATTAATTGATCCACAAATAAATACTACAGTAGTTTACCAGTCAATATTTTCTACTTCACTGCTCTTGAGATGCAGCATATTAAAAATATCTATTGCTAAATATTGCCGGAATTTTCATACTACAGAATACAAAATTTGTGTGCTCTCCCAGAAAGCTTAATACACCAATATAGGCAGGGGATCGTGTTATTTTAGTGATAGTGTAGATATAAACTACTTGGTCAGATAGAGATAATGGTACAGTTTCTGCTTTGGGCACAATCGGCTATTCCGATGCTATTTGCACCTGTTTTGGAAAGTGTTTTTTTTAAATCCCATGTGTCCACTGAAAAACATTTGCATGAACCAGCTCAATAGGGAATGCTTTTTCAAAAATGTGCTTTAAATAAATATTCCTTGATATATTTAAGAGTAACAACTTGGTAAACTTCGATTATTCCAGCTGAAAATGTGTAAATTGCAGGTTTAATGTCCCTGTGATTGAGACAATTGCATTATTTGCAAACCATCACTTCACACCAAACCAATACAACTGATTATAGTACTTTACTGATTAACACAAACCTTGCTGTTGTGGTCAGGTGCTCTCAATGGTACACTTCAAGGGTGGAAACCTCTGTGGATATTGCAGACTTAGAATCATAGAATAGTTACAGCACGGAAGAAGGCCATTCGGCCCGTCGAGCCCGTGCCAGCTCTCTGCAAGAGCATCTCAGTTAGTCTCACTCCCCTGCCCTTTCCCCGTAGCCCTGAAATTTTTTTTCTTTCATGTACTTATCCAACTCCCTTTTGAAAGCCGTGATCGAGTCTGCCTCCACCACCCTTTCGGGCAATGAATTCCAGATCACAACCACTCGCTGTGTAAAAATATTTTTTCTTATGTCACCTTTGGTTCTTTTGCCAATCACCTTAAATCTGTGTCCGCTGGTCCTCGACCCTTCTGCCAATGGGAACCATTTTTTTCTCTCTCTACTCAGACATGATTTTGAGCACCTCTAAATCTTCTCTGCTCTAAGGAGAACAACTCCAGCTTCTCCAGTCCACATAACCGAAGTCCCTTATCCCTGGAACCACTCTCATAAATCTTTTCTGCATCCTCCCGAAGGCCTTCACATCCTTCCAAAAGTGCATTGCCCAGAATTGGACACAATTCTCCAGTTGAGGCTGAACCAGTGTTTTATAGAGGTTCATCATAATTTCCACTCTTTTGTACTCTAACGGTCTATTCATGAAGCCCAAGATATCGTAAGCTTTTTTAACTGATGTCTCAACCTGCCCTACCACATTCAACGATTTGTGCACATATACTCCTAGGTGTCTCTGTGCATACACCCCATTTAGGATTGTATCCTTTAGTTGATATTTCCTCATTCTTTCTACCAAAATGTATCCCTTTGCACTTTTCTGCAGGAAATTTCATCTTTCACGTGTCCGTCCAGTCCACCAGCCTGTTTATGTCCTCTTGAAGTCTATCACTATCAATTAGTACCTCAGCCCTACCCTCTGCCTCCATACATAAGTCTCCTTTTTGGGTCATAATCAGCCCCACCCCTCCTCTTGCTACCCATTTACTATTTATATGCCTATAGAAGAATTTTGAATTACCTTTTATGTTAGCTGCCATTCTATCCTCATATCCTCTCTTCGCCCCTCTTATTTTATTTTTCACTTTTTCTCTGAACTTTCTATATTTAGCTTGATTGTCAGATGTATTCACGACCTGACATCTGTCATAGGCGCTTTTTTTCTGCTTCATCTTACTCTCCATCTCTTTTGTCATCCAGGAGCTCTGACTTTAATTGCCCTACCTTTCTCCCAAGTGGGAATGTACCTCGATTGTACCTGAACTATTTCCTCTTTAAAGGCAGCTCATTGTTCCACTACAGTTTTGCCTGCCAATTTTTGATTCCAATTTTCCCGGGCCAGATCCGTTCTCATCCCACTGAAATTTGCCTTCCTCTAATTAAGTATTTATAATTATATGCAGTGAAACACATGTACAGTGAGTCAGTATCAAACAGGATGGGCGTGAGGATCTTGAATTCCCTGAAAAAACATGTGCCAAGTATTCTAGCTCTGCAACACCCTCCAGTTTTCAAATCTTCCATATGTGGCTTTCAGAGGACAGCTGTTGCACAAAAATACCATCAATGCATTTCTACAGAGAAGCCTACACAGGGCTCGAAATCAACAGAAGCCCAATTGTTGTCAGCTCTGAAGCAATGGCGTCCTTTTGGAGAGCTAAACTGTTCCAAGTATTATTCCCTGCTAACACTTCTAGTGCTGCCAGTCACAGCTCACACTGAGGAATCTGGAGAAACAAGCCAACAGCCTGTTGAAATTCTTTTAATTCAAGCTTCTACAAAAGCAAATGCCTCCAGTATTGTAACAGTTGGAGTTTTATATTAATTTGATAAATGTTTGTTTTCTTTATAATGAGAATACAGGAGAGCAATAGTACTTTAGACCCAAGCATGCTTCAATCACCCGCCTATTTCCTAAAGTCTACCCACCCCAATTAACTGCAACTTCCCATCACTGGAGCTCAGAAATCGCAGAAAATCAGAAACCTGTTGACAGGTACTGCTTAACCCTGCTTTGTTTCTGCTATTCTAACACAATTTCCCATTTATTTCTGTTTTTCTAAGTGTGATTATTTGATAGGACTCAATTGTAAAGGCTACAAATGACAATTTTTTTTAACTATGGATTAATGCCGGTTTCCAATGCTATTTTTTTTTTTTAAAGCCTGCCTTTTTCCAGGTCTCAAATCATTTATGGAGAGAACACAAGACTGCTCCCAACTCACGTTCAACTCCAAAGAAAATAGCTATTTAGATTTTCTCTTTATGAAAGGACCAATCCTTTAGTAAAGCACTGGCCCGATACCTTTCAGAAAGCGACTACAGATGTTTGGCGAAAGCTTCTGCTATCAATGGCAAAACTAAAGATCAGATGGTCAACAGCCACAGTTTCACAGACTTCAAAATTTTCAAACTGACCTTGATCCAGAGCAGTCCTTTGGTCTGGACACCGCTCTTCACTGATAGTTTACAATGCACAATAAGGAAAAAAGACCATGTTTTTGGATTGCAATAATAATTTGTGTTGTCAAGATGCCATTTCTCAGGTGGGGTAACTTTTTACCCCAGGAAGTCTTACTACAATTGTACAGGGCCTTGGTGAGACCACGCCTGGAGTACTGTGCACAGTTTTGGTCTCCTTACCTAAGGAAGGATATACTTGCCTTGGAGGCAGTACAACAAAGGTTCACTCGATTGATTCCTGGGATGAGAGATTGTGTAGAATGGGCCTATACTCTCTGGAGTTTAGAAGAATGAGAGGTGATCTCATTGAAACATACACAATTCTGAAGGGGATTGACAGGGTAGATGCTGAGAGGTTATTTCCCCTGGCTGGAGTGTCGAGAACTAGGGAGCACAATTTCAGGATAAGGGAGAAATGAGGAGGAATTCCTTCACTCAGAGGGTTGTGATTCTTTTGAATTCTCTGCCCCAGAGGACTGCGGATGCTGAGTCTCTAAATACATTCAAGGCTGAGATAGATAGATTTTTGGAGTCTAGGGGAATCAAGAGATATGGAGATCGGGCGTGAAAGTGGAGTTGAGGTCAATGATCAGCCATGACATCGAATGGCAGAGCAGGCTCGATTACAACCAATGAAGTGTTTTTTTTTTTTAAGTGTGGTCACTGTTGTAATTTGGAAACACGGCAGCCAATTTCCTCTCACAAACAGCAATGTATTAACGACCAAATTAACTGTTTTAATGATGGTGATTGAGGGATAAATATATTGCCCAGGACACCGGAGATAACTCCCCAGCTGCTCTTCGAAATAGTGCCTTGGGATCTTTTACGTCCACCCAAGAGAGCAGACCTCGGTTTAACGGCTCAGCCACAAGACAGCACCACCAACAGTGGTGCACTGGGAGTGTCAGCCTAGAATTTTGTGCTCAAGTCTCTGGAGTGGGACTTGAACCACAACCTTCTGACCCAGAGGCGAGAGTGCTACCCACTGAGTCACGGTTGACACACATTTAGAGCCATCACCATCCTAATCTAAACTGTGGGCAAATGCCCAGTACATTTTAGTTAGCAAAGACAGTGAGGAACTGAGGCATACAGACCATGGTCCAAGGTTTAAAATGCAGTCTGTGAGAATCAGCCACGGAGAGGTGAGCTGCTGCTACAGCTGGCCTCAGCACCTTGGCTGTGGCGCACGAAAGAAAATTAAGAAATCAGCCAGGGGTCGCGCTTGATTACACTCTAGTCACTCCTGCTGGGAAGTACATATATGTAAATATCAAGTGGTGACAGGTGCAGGCTTGGTTGTGAGATGTTGCCCACCCACCTCAAAGAGTTAAATAACATGCTGACACCGACAGCCTAGGCTCACACATGAATTGGTCACTTGGACCGATGAATGATCAATAATCATGGAATTGCATGCCAGCCAACATTTTCAGGAGAGGCAAGGAAACAGCTATGCAACAGAGTTATGTGGACAGTGTGCTAACCCACCGCACCATGGTGTCCCCTACGGGGCAAACTACGCAAGGCCCATGGGACACAAAATAACTTTCATGAATTACAAAACACAGAAAGCAGAAAAGCTTAATGCAAAAATAATCACACAGCTGAAAGATAAGGATAAGGAAGCTGTAACCCGAGCACAGAATTTACTTCACATTTTACATTCCAGGCTCTCAAACACAAGCTATCCAATGCAGACATTTAAGTAATCAGAAAACAGTGGATCTTTGTTGGGTCCGATATGGTGAATCATCGGGGGTTATTCAACGCTAAGCACCAGTGATGGGCAATGTTCCCTCTAATTTTGTCCCTTTAACTGACATGCAAATTTTCGTGCATGTGCAGTTTCTTCCATGTAAAGTCTGGTGAGCGGCCTGTGTGGGACCTCCAGACTGCTGCGCGGCCATGCAGCTTAGCAGAAATGTTGGTGACAGGGAGAATGATGGATTCACCTAGTTTTTACACCAACTGCACATTTCAAGTCCCTGTAGATGACATCACAGCTGGCAATGTCTAATGCGACCAGCCAGTTCACTGATGCATGTGTTACAATGGTAATCATTGTATCTGCTGACCCAAACAGCAAGAGAAAAATGCAACTGAGATTATTTGGGCTGCAGACGATATACACACAGCTCAGAAATCTGAGCACTGGAGAAACATTAGTAAGATTTACAATCAGCAATACACATATTGCAAACTCAATTAAACATAAGGAGTTGTGTCAATCGTTCAAAATGAAAGACATTGCAATAAGTTATATTTTTAAACCATAAATGAGACTTACGAAGTCCAGTGGAACTAGGCACAACCAGAGAGAACGTTTATATTTTCCTCCAGAAGAAGGGTGTGCATTCATTGAATATGCTTACATTGCTCAAAATGTTATTTCATATATTTTGTAAATTATCTTGGGATATCATAACTTCAACTCTTGCTGAAGTTGAGTTTCAGGAGTAACTGCAACTTATACCTCATCCAATGATCATTCTGCATGTGTGAGCCCAGACCGCATCAGCAAGGTATTCACTCACCCAAAGGGGTTATCACAGCTGAGCCCAATGCCATCCTAAATCAATGTCCACAAACGGACTTTCCAGCAGGAATCAGCAAATGACGATCACGAACAAGGACCCTGGCTAATTTTGCCAGGACTGTTGCTGAATTTAGTCAACTCAGCTATAATTTATTTTATCTGCAAACATTCGAGTATGTAATACTCCTACATTACAACAGTGACTACACTTCAAAAGTACTTCATTGGCTGTAAAGCACTTTGGGATATCCTAAGATCTTGAAAGGCACTGACAGGGTTTCCCCTCATGGGCGAATCTAGAACTAGGGGGCATAGTTTCAGAATAAGGGGTTGGCCATTTAAAACAGAAATGAGGAGGAATTTCTTCTCTCAGAGGGTCGTGAATCTTTGGAATTCTCTATCGAGAGCTGTGGAGGCTGGGTCTTTGAATATATTTAAGGTGGAGATAGATAGATTTTTGAATGATAAGGGAGTCAAGGGTTATGGGGAGTAGGCGGGGAAGTGGAGTTGAGGCCAAGATCAGATCAGCCATGATCTTATTGAATGGTAGGACAGGCTTGAGGGGGCCAAATGGCCGACTCCTGCTCCTATTTTTTATATTCTTATGTTCTAAATGCAAGACTTTCTTTTTTGCAAGACTTTCTTTTTTACTCCCTCTTGGAACTTGGTCGTCACTTCAAGATGGGTTAGAGTCAGCAGGAAGGAATGGCGAAGTGGTCTGCAAGGCTACTTCCAACATTCCAATTCTGTCTTCTTCCTCAAGACACAATATATTCTGCTTGCCTTTAGCCTTTAGCTAAGAACAAAGAAATGGCAGACCAATTGAACAAGTACTTTGGTTCGGTATTCACTAAGGAGGACACAAACAACCTTCCGGATATAAAAGGGGTCAGAGGGTCTAGTAAGAAGGAGGAACTGAGGGAAATCATTATTAGTCGGGAAATTGTGTTGGGGAAATTGATGGGATTGAAGGCCGATAAATCCCCAGGGCCTGATGGTCTGCATCCTAGAGTATTTAAGGAGGTGGCCTTGGAAATAGCGGATGCATTGACAGTCATTTTCCAACATTCCATAGACTCTGGATCAGTTCCTATGGAGTGGAGGGTAGCCAATGCAACCCCACTTTTTAAAAAAGGAGGGAGAGAGAAAACAGGGAATTATAGACCGGTCAGCCTGACATCAGTAGTGGGGAAATTGATGGAATCAATTATTAAGGATGTCATAGCAGCGCATTTGGAAAGAGGTGACATGATAGGTCCAAATCAGCATGGATTTGTGAAAGAGAAATCATGCTTGACAAATCTTCTGGAATTTTTTGAGGATGTTTCCAGTAGAGTGGACAAGGGAGAACCAGTTGATGTGGTGTATTTGGACTTTCAGAAGGCTTTCAACAAAGTCCCACACAAGAGATTAGTGCAAAATTAAAGCACATGGGATTGGGGGTAGTGTGCTGATGTGGATTGAAAACTGGTTGGCAGACAGGAAGCAAAGAGTAGGAGTAAATGGGTACTTTTCAGAATGGCAGGCCGTGACTAGTGGGGTACCGCATGGTTCTGTGCTGGGGCCCCAGCTGTTTACATTGTACATTAATGATTTAGACGAGGGGATTAAATGTAGCATCTCCAAATTTGCAGATGACACTAAGTTGGGTGGCAGTGTGAGCTACGAGGAGGAAGCTATGTGGCTGCAGAGTGACTTGGATAGGTTAGGTGAGTGGGCAAATGCATGGCAGATGAAGTATAATGTGGATAAATGTGAGGTTATCCACTTTGGTGGTAAAAACAGAGAGACAGACTATTATCTGAATGGTGACAGATTAGGAAAAGGGGAGGTGCAACGAGACCTGGGTGTCATGGTACATCAGTCATTGAAGGTTGGCATGCAGGTACAGCAGGCGGTTAAGAAAGCAAATGGCATGTTGGCCTTCATAGCAAGGGGATTTGAGTACAGGGGCAGGGAGGTGTTACTACAGTTGTACAGGACCTTGGTGAGGCCACACCTGGAGTATTGTGTGCAGTTTTGGTCTCCTAACTTGAGGAAGGACATTCTTGCTATTGAGGGAGTGAAGCGAAGGTTCACCAGACTGATTCCCGGGATGGCAGGACTGACATATCAAGAAAGACTGGATCAACTGGGCTTGTATTCACGAGTTCAGAAGAATGAGAGGGGATCTCATAGAAACGTTTAAAATTCTGACGGGTTTCGACAGGTTAGATGCAGGAAGAATGTTCCCAATGTTGGGGAAGTCCAGGACCAGAGGTCACAGTCTAAGGATAAGGGGTAAGCCATTTAGGACCGAGATGAGGAGAAACTTCTTCACCCAGAGAGTGGTGAACCTGTGGAATTCTCTGCGACAGAAAGTTGTTGAGGCCAATTCACTAAATATATTCAAAAAGGAGTTAGATGTAGTCCTTACTACTAGGGGGATCAAGGGGTATGGCGAGAAAGCATACTAAAGTTGCATGTTCAGTCATGGCCTACTCCTGCACCTATTTTCTATGTTTCTATATTCTGTAGATGCCATTTCCCTGTGTTATTAAATGTAAGTACAGAATTTGGGATTTAAACAGAGCTCTGAACACCATTCAAAAATTAACATAGCCCAGGCCGTCAAATGCATAGGTGATGCTCCTCTATTACACAGTTGTAGCTTGGATTTTTGTGCCAAGAAGGCAATAATGGATTTTGTGCAACAGTACTTTGGGCTCAATTTTCACCACCGGTGGGGGGGGGGTTTTGGTGTCCACTTTTTTTTTTGAGCAATCTTGATTTTGCAACTTTCCTTAAAGTTTGTACACCGGCGCCGACCGTCAGTGCCAGATTTTTTGTACGGTAGATTTTTTGTCGCAGGTCTGGGCGAAAATTGATTTCCGCGACGTTTTTTGTCCGTTTTGGGCCATTTAAGCGATTTTCCACAACACCGATTTTTTTTAATAAAAGGACAGCGCAGAGTGGCCTTAAGCACCGATCAGAAAAACCCTACGTTAAGGTAAGAAAATCGCCGTTCAGTCTGTATTGGAGCTGTTTCTTTGCAATTTAGTCTTGTTCATAAAAATAGTTTATAATGATCATGTTTAGTACATTCTTTTTTCATCTCTTCACAATAAAAATTACTTGTTCTTGTGTTGGCCCCCCGCTCCTGCTGCAATCTTGGGCTGATAGGACCCCGCTCTCAGTCCCGCTGTAATCTCGGGCCGAATGCCCCCCCATGTTGCAATCCTGGGCTGAATGGCACCCCCGCCCCACCACCACCAATCCCGCTCACAGGTCTCGCTGAACTCCCCTGCTCCCGGCCCCGCTGCAATCCCGGGCCGAATGCCACCACCCGCCCCAATCCTGCTGTAATCCCGGGCAATTCCCCCGACGCCCGCCACAAGCCCTGGCCGTGGAACTTCAACTCATAGGTGGAGCTTCAGCTCTGTGCGTGTCTCTTGTTACGCTGGCAACCTCAGCTTTTGGTGCAGACTTGAAGCTCCAGCCCCAGATTTAACTTCGGGTACTGCAGCACCAAAATGACATTTTACTTTGCGAAAAGTTCCAACTTTTTAAAAAATCTGGTGCAATTGGGCACAAAAAAAATCGTCCATTAATCCTCCTTGGCGCCAAAAATTGGCAAATAGGGAAATTGAGCCCTTTATATTTCTAGTATACCATTTAAAAAAAAATTGTGATTCACACATCCGCTTACTTCTGGTACCTACAGATAAGAACATAAGAACATAAGAATTAGGAACAGGAGTAGGCCATCTAGCCCCTCGAGCCTGCTCCGCCATTCAATAAGATCATGGCTGATCTGGCCGTGGACTCAGCTCCACTTACCCGCCCGCTCCCCATAACCCTTAATTCCCTTATTGGTTAAAATCTGAACTAATTAGCTGACTTATACCAAAATGTTTGGATTGGAGTATCAATTCCATTTTCTATAGAACTATTACTTACAAAACATAATGGTAGTCGATGTTTTTTCTGATTTTCAAATACTGTAAACCATTTTGCTTCTTTGTGCCAAAGACTCATAATATTGGTAAACTACCTGAGCATGAATGAATTGTATCTTAATTTCCTAACACACGAGACCACTAACAAGCAGCATCACAACTTCATGCGCAGTGCATGAAAAGAATATACTACAGGTATTCCTAAATGAAACCAACTACCTTGCAAAATATTATTTACAACTAAACAAATTGTATAATAAGATTAGAGAGTATATTTCATTGCAATTAATTTAGAGACAGCTTCCAAAAACCGAAAAATCAATCAACATCAAAATTTTTAGTTCTCCTCTAAGGAGGGTTGACTGCTGGCTTGGATTATAGAGACATTTTAACCAGAAGGCAGCTGTGCACATGCACATACAAGCTAAGCACAACAATTCTTACATTTGCTTGATTGTATACAATGTAAAACATTTCAGGATTTCAGCTGTGCAGTTCTTAGGAGACTGAACAATACAGACTGCAAACACCTCTGTGGTTTTTGTCAATGCCGACCAGTCGGCATGAACATGTGAACAATGAGGGAGGGGACTGCCTTCTTGCCTCCATCTCGATGATTCAGTTATAACTGGTAAACTCACCTCCCTAATGCAAAAGACAAACTGGACTGGAACTCAGCCATCGATCTCCCAGCTAGGGGGTCCAATACTACATTATTGTAATAGGCAGACCACATTGTATCTGAAAGAGAAAAATAGATAATTTTAGGCATGACCCTACATCAAAATTGAACTAAGTTCTAATAATGGGTCACCCCTTATCTTTGTTTTGATCGAATTGACATCGATTTTCGCAATTTTAATTTTTATCACAGATTTCCAGCATCTGCATTTATTCTCATCTTTTAGAAACATGGAAATTTACAGGGCAGAAGGAGGCCATTTCGGCCCATTATGTCCATGCCGGCCGACAAAGAGCAACATGGCCCTCGGTCAGGTTACGTATAAACCTATGAACAATGGCGGACAGGTAAAGAGCATCCGACCCAACCAGTCCACCACACAACTGCGATACCGCATGTATTGCAACATTTTACATTGCACCCCCAACCAGATCCGTGCGATCTCCTGGGAGAGGCAAGAAGATATAAATACCCAGGCCAATTGCAGAAAAAAAATCTGTGAAAATTCCCCTCCGACCCATCCGGGCGATCAAAACTAGTCCAGGAGACCACTCTGGTCGTAGTAGATGCCGTGAAGTTTACTTACCATCGTATCTGCGCCAGCCAACAAGTAGTTATCCAGTCTAATCCCACTTACCAGCTCTAGTTCCGTAACTCTGAAGGTTATGACAATTTAAATGCCCATGCAAGCACCTTTTATATGTGGTGAGGTTTTCTGCCTCTACCACCTTTCCAGGCAGTGAGTTCCAGACTCCCATAACCCTCTGCGTGAAGAAGCCTCCCCTCAAATCCCCTCTAAACCTTCCACCAACCACCTTAAACCTATGCCCCCTTGTAATTGACCACACCACCAAGGGAAATAGTCCCTTGCTATCCACTATATCCAGGCCCCTCAAAATTTTATACACCTCAATGAGGTCTCCTCTCAGCCTCCTATGTTCCAATGAGAACAAACCCAGCCTATCCAATCTGTCCTCATAGCTAAGATTCTCCATTCCAGGCAGCATCCTCATAAATCTCCTCTGCACCCTCTCGTGCAATCACGTCCTTCCTATAATACGGCGACCAGAACTCCAGCTGTGGCCTAACCAGTGAATTATACAATTTAAGCATAATCTCCCTGCTCTTGTATACTATGCCTCGGCCAATAAAGGCAAGTATTTTGTATGTTTTCTTAACCACCTTATGCACCTGGCCTGCTACTTTCAGGGATCTGTGCCCAAGCATTCCAAGGTCCCTTTGTTCATCTCCACTTCTAAGTAGCCTACCCCCTAATGTGTATACCCTTTCCTTATTAGCCCTCCCCAAGTGCATTACCTCACACTTCTCCGCATTAAATTCCATTTGCCACTGTTCTGCCCACCTGACCAGTAGATTGATATTCTCCTGCAGTCCATGACTTTCCTCTTCATTATCAACCACACAGCCAATATTAGTTTCATCTGCAAACTTTTTAATCATACCCCCTCAATTCAAATCTAGATCATTGATATATACCACAAAAAGCAAGGGAATCAGTACTGTGCCCTGCGGAACCGCACTGGAAACATCCTTACAGTCACAAAAACATCCATCAACCATTACCCTTTGCTTCCTACCTCTGTCAATTTTGGATCCAACTTACCACTTTGCCCTGGATCCCTTGGGCTTTTACCTTCGTGACCGATCTGCCATGTGGGACCTTAGTACGCACTACCCTCATCGACCCTCCTGGTTACCTCCTCAAAAAATTCAATCAGGTTAGTCAATCACGATCTTCCCTTAACAAATCTGTGCTGACTGTCCCTAATTAATCCTTGCCTTTCTGAATGTAGATTTATCCTGTCTTTCAGGACTTTTTCCAATAATTTTCCCATCATTGAGGTTAGGCTGACAGGCCTGTAATTACTCGGCCTATTCCTTTTGCTGTGTTCCTAACACAGATGAGACTGCACACAGGGAGGTTAAAGTAACAGTGATCTCGGTCTTTATTAAGACACTCCAGAGTGAGGAGCAGGCCTTAGAGGCCGGCTTATATACAGTGCTCCCAAGGGATGCTGGGATCCCTTGGGACTTCAGGGGATGCGCTCCCTGGTGGCGGAACATGGGAGTGCATGCTTTACAGATACACAACATCATTCCCCCCAAAAGTCAAAGTGAAAACTATTTACAAGGTGAGGCGGTCGGGAGCCTTTCTTTCCCTGGTGGACCGCCTCGGTACAAATGTTTGTTCTGGTGTTGGCTGTGTCCTTGCTAGGCTGGCATGTTGTTGGTCCTGCAGGGCTGCTGGGTGAGCCTGGCCTTGTTGGGCTGTTGGGCGTGATGGGTTCGATTTCCTGGTCCGGGGTGGTGTCGTTTATCCTTCGGGTGTGTGCTGTGGGCTCGAAAAAGGTGATGTCTGCTGTGGGTTGTTCAGGGCAGTCTGTTTGGTCCAGGTGCTTTCTGCAAATTTGTCCATTGTCTAGTTTGACTACAAACACCCTACTCCCTTCCTTAGCTATCACCGTGTCCGCGATCCACTTGGGACCATGTCCATAGTTTAGCACATACACAGGATCATTCAGATCAATTTCCCATGACACAGTGATGTGACCATCGTTTACCTTTTGTTGCTGCCACCTGCTCTCTACCTGATCATGCAGGTTGGGGTGAACCAGCGAGAGTCTGGTTTTAAGTGTCCTTTTCACGAGTAGCTCAGCTGGGGGCACCCCTGTGAGCGAGTGGGGTCTCGTGCGGTAGCTGAGCAGTACTCGGGACAGGTGGATTTGGAGTAAGCCTTCTGTGACTCGTTTAAGGCTCTGTTTCATTGTTTGTACTGCCCGCTCGGCCTGCCCGTTGGAGACTGGTTTAAACGGGGCCAAGGTGACATGTTTGATCCCATTGCAGGTCATGAATTCTTTAAATTCGGCACTGGTGAAACATGGCCCATTTCACTGACCAGTATTGTCAGGCAGGTCGTGGGTGGCAAACATGGCCCTCAGGCTTTCAATGATGGCAGTGGCGGTGCTTCCCGACATTATTTCACTTTCAATCCATTTTGAAAAAGCATCCACCACCACCAGGAACATTTTACCGAGAAACGGGCCCACATAGTCGACATGGATCCTCAACCATGGTCTGGAGGGCCAGGACCACAAACTTAGTGGTGCCTCTCTGGGCACGTTGCTCAACTGAGCACACACACTGCATTGCCGTACACAGGACTCTAAGTCAGAGTTGATACCGGGCCATCGCACGTGGAATCTGGCTATCGCTTTCATCATTACTATACCCGGGTGTGTGCTGTGGAGATCTGAGATGAACGGCTCTCTGCCCTTTTTGAGTAGCACTATGCGGTTACCCCACAACAGGCAGTCTGCCTAAATGGACAGCTCGTCCTTACGCCACTGGAACGGCTTGATTGGCTTTTGCATTTCAACGGGATGCTGGCCCAGCTCCCATGCAGTGCACAGTTTTTTTGTAACTAGCGACAGCAGAGGATCTTGGCTGGTCCAAGTCTTAATCTGGCGGGTCGCGACAGGTGATTTATCATTTTCAAATGCTTCCATGACCATCAACAAGTCTGCGGGCTGCGCCACCATCAACAAGTTTGCAGGCTGTGCCATTTCTACCCCCGTGATGGGCAATGGTAGCCAACTGAGAGCATCCGCACAGTTGTCGGTGCCTGGCCTGTGGCGGATGGTATAGTTATACGCTGATAGCATGAGTGCCCACCTTTGTATGCGGGCTGAGGCATTATCCCCTTGTTTTCAGCGAACAGGGATATGAGGGGCTTGTGATCGGTTTCCAGCTCAAATGTGAGGCCAAACAGGTACTGATGCATTTTCTTTACCCCGAACACACATGCTAATGCCTCTTTCTCAATTATGCTGTCGGCTCTCTCGGCCTTAGACAAGCTCCTGGAGGCATAGGCGACAGGTTGCAACTTCCCCGCAACGTTAGCTTGTTGTAATACACATCCGACTCCGTACGACGACGCATCACATGCTAGCACAAGTCTTTTACACGGGTGAGACAATACAAGCAGCTTGTTGGAGCATAAAATGTTTCTGGCTTTCTCAAAAGCAATTACTTGTTTTTTTTCCCCATACCCAGTTCTCACCTTTACGCAATAACAGATGTCGGGGCTCTAAGAGGGTGCTTAACCCTGGTGGGAAGTTACCAAAATAGTTGAAGAGTCCCAGGAACGACCACAGCTCCGTGACGTTCTGTTGCTTGGGCGCGTTCCTGATAGACGCCAAGACAGAGGTTGTGGGCCGAATGCTGTCCGCCGCGATCTTTCCCCCCAAAAACTCCACTTCTATTGCCATGAAGTCACATTTCGACCTCTTCAGCCGCAGCCCAACGTGATCCAGTCGCAGGAGGACCTCCTCCAGGTTTTGTAGGTGCTCGACGGTGTCCTGACCCGTAACCAATATGTCGTCCTGAAAAACCGCCATGCGTGGTACCAACTTGAGTAGGCTTTCCATGTTTCTCTGGAAGATCGCTGCAGCCGACCGAATTTCAAACGGGCATCTGTTGTAGATGAACAGTCCCTTGTGCGTGTTGATGCAGGTGAAGCCCTGTGTCATGTAGGCCGAAGTCAGGTCGGGCTTGGTGAACGTCTTGCTTCCTGCCAGCGTCGCAAGTAGGTCGTCTGCCTTAGGTAGCGGATATTGGTCCTGTAGCGAGAAACGATTAATAGTTACTTTATAATCGCCGCAAATCCTGACCGTGCCATCACTTTTGAGTACTGCAACAATCGGGTTGGCCCATTCGCTGAATTCCACTAGGGAGATGATGCCCTCACGTTGCAGATTGTCCAGCTCGATTTCCACTCTCTCCCTCATCATGTTAGGTACCGCTCGCGCCTTGTGGTGACTGGATCGTGCCTCTGGGACCAAGTGAATTTGCACCTTCGCCCCGGAAAAGTTTCCAATGCCTGGCTCAAAAAGGGAAGGAAATTTGTTCAGAACCTGGGTAATTTATGAACATTGCTAGCACTTGTGTGTTGAGAGATTTGTTTGGTGTTATCACTGGTGGATATAAACGTCTGTGCTATCGCAATGGCCTTACTGAGGGTCGGTGTCTCTACAGTCAAAAGTTTCTGTAGGCTGGTCTCATGGCCAATGCCCAGTACAAAAAAGTCTCGGAGTATCTGCTCCAGGTAGCCATCAAACTCACATTGTCCTGCAAGTCGCCTTAGCTTGGCGACGTAGCTCGCCACTTCCTAACCTTCAGATCGCTGGCACATGTAGAACCAATACCTCGCCATCAGCATGCTCTCCCTCAGGTTAAGATGCTCCCGTACACAGCTCCTCATACAACTTATCTGTGAGTTTCACCGGAGCCAGAAGATTCTTCATGAGACATGTCAGTGCCCCGCAGACCGTGAGGAGAACCGCTCACCTTTTTGCAGCGCTTTCTTCTCCGTCCAGCTCGTTGGCTACAAAGTACTGGTCTAGCCGTTCGACATAGGCTTCCCAGTCCTCACCCTCCAAGAACTTCTCCAGGATGCCCACAGTTTGCTGCATCTTTGCATTGGATTCGTATACTCGTCACCAGTTGTTGGGTTCCTAACACAGATGAGACTACACACAGGGAGGTTAAAGTAACAGTGACCGCAGTCTTTATTAAGACACTCCAGAGTGAGGAGCATGCCTTCGGGGCCGGCTTATATACAGTGCTCCCAAGGGAGGCTGGGATCCCTTGGGACTTCAGGGGATGCACTCCCTGGTGGCGGAACATGCCAGTGCATGCTTTACAGATACACAACACCTTTCGCCCTTCTTAAACAAGGGTACCACATTAGCAGTCCTCCAGTTCTACGGCACCAAGCCTGAATCCAAAGAGGACTGGAAAATGATGGTCAAGGCCTCTGCTATTTCCTCCTTTGCTTCGCTCAACAGCCTGGGATGCATTTCATCCAGGCCTGGGGACTTACCCACCTTCAAAGCTCCTAAACTGCTCAATACTTCCTCTCCCAGAATTTCACACTCTTCTGATAGCAATATCTACATTGCCTCTTTACTTTGTGAAAACAGACGCAAAATATTCATTAAGAACCATACCCGCATCTTCCACCTCCACACACAGATTACCCTCATGGTCTCCAATAGACCATACCCTTTCTTTAGTTATCCTCTTGCTCTTAATATATTTATAGAAAATCTTTGGGTACTTAAGTCACCACACCAGCTTACTCATGGCATACTTTTTCCAATAATGCAATATCCAGAGTTAAATGGCACAAGTAAACTACTGAGTCCTGAAATGTGAACTTAGTTAACAGAATGTTAAAATTATTAAAAATGGCGAATTGTTCCAAATGCACAATTAACAAAGATATTTCAAAGGCCAGTAGATAGCATCATTTTCATTCTTTTATTTTCTTAACTTCCAAGAACAACATTGGGCTGTATAGAATTAGAAGACCTGTACGTCAGGGTATTTAATACTACTGATTACTTCGGTCAAGGTAAAGCAGCGTGCTAAATTATTTGCTGATGTAGCAAGAAGTCAAATAAAGACATCCTTTATACTTCTTTACTGCCAGTATTTCAGTGTTTCCTCACAATATTTTCATTCACTCTGTTTATTTACTTTATTAAAAACTGGTAAAGAACAAAAATACTTTAAATTGTTTAAAATTGTTGCATTTAATGTTTTTCTTGTTTAATCCATTTTTTTGTACGCTTAAGACTCCAAAAGTTTTAAAAACTCAGTTTCCTTTTTGTTCACTATTTTTAGCGATGCCGTTTTTTTGCTTTTATTTCAAGGAGTTTTACCCTGCAGTTATTTAAATAACCACTCAATCCTTTAATATTTACTTCAAATGGTTTGGTACTTTGTTGAAGCTTTTATTTCATTCAGATTTGAAAGTCGTTTTTTGTAATGATTCTTAAATTTAAAAAAAAATCAACATTTTGATGATGTTTCCACATTCAAAGCAAGAAATGTTACTCACAGGAATTTTTTTTTTAATTCGAAGATCAACCTTTACTCATTCTAAACTATTGGAAGAAATAAATTATCTGAGAGGGAAGCAAAATGCATGATTGATGCAATCTCAACATTAATGCTGGAAAGGTTGCAGCAGATCACAAAACATCACAGATAGTAGGATAGGGCAGAAAAAAAGTTATAAAAAGTAGGTCTGGAGGGAAAATCTCTCAATCTGGCAGAGTTTTACCATCTTGGTTATTTATTAAAATTAGATCTTATTTTACTAATACGTGGTTGACTTTTTTTTAAACTACTGAGTCCTGAAATGTGATCTTAGCTTCTTTGATCTTTTAAATATATGTTTAATAGAATCTTAAAATCATTAAAAATGGTGAATTGTCTAAATACACAATTAACAAAGATATTTCAAAGGCCAGTTTTTAAATAGAAGTTAGTGTGTGGATTAATATAACAGACAAAATGAAAATGGAAATGTTTATTTCAGCATCCATCCCTTTTCCAGAAGCAACTCAAGTGATATTGGTGACTTTCAAACTTTTCCATGTGGAGTATCGCTTGCAAATATTTAAACACTCCCAGTCCCTGTCCCAAGTTTCAAAAGATGTCAACTATCTAAAGGAAAACAGCGCTATCATTACAACAAACCTTTTTTTTATATTATTATACAGCAAGTGAAAAAAGTGGCAGTGAATCAACTTTGAAATATGATAAAATAAAAACAAAAAATGCTGGAAATCTCAGCAAGTCAAGCAACATCTGTGCAGAGGAACAGAGTTAACGTTTCAGGTCTGTGACCCTTCGTCAGAACTGTAAAAGTTTGTGAAGTAACAGATTCTGAAGTGCAGTGGCAGTGAATGGAGGAGGGGAGAAAAGAACAAAAGGGAAGGTCTGTGATAGGGTGGAAGGCAGAAGAGATTTAAGAGACAAAAGGGGTGATGGGTGAAAATTAGACGGTAATGGGACAAATTAAGAAAAAAAAGATGAGTCTAGATGGGGTGTGAATGGTGGAATCATCACAAGCTGCCATGGGAAAGAGAAAAAAAGGGGGTGTTGCGAAATAAAAAGGGAGAAAAGGGAAAAGAAATATGGGAAGAAGGTATGGTCTGAAATTGTTGAACTCGACGTCAAGTCCAGAAGGCTGTAAAGTGCCTAAACAAAAGATGAGGTGCTGTTCCTTGAGCTTGCGATGAGCTTCATTGGAACAGTGCAGGAGGCCAAGGACTGAGAGTCAGAGTGGGAGTGGAGCAGAGAATTAAAACGTGCTTTTGTAGAAATATGATGGCTTTGGAGAGCCTCTTGCAGATCCCCTAGAGTTTAAAATCCTATAATTTATATACTGTGTCTCATATTTTAAAATGAAATAAAACATGGAGAGGGGAAAGAGAGAAACAAAGAAAGAGAGAGAAAGAAAAAAGACTTGCATTTATATAGCACCTTTCACGACCACCAGATGTCCCAAAGCGCTTTGCAACCAATGAAGTACTTTTTTTAAAAAAAAAGTGTAGTCAATGTTGTAATGTAGAAAACGCGGCAGCCAATTTGCGCTCAGAAAGCTCCCACAGACAGCAATGTGATAATGACCAGATAATCTGTTTTTATTATATTGATTGAAGGAAAAATATTGACCAGGACACCAGGGATAACTCCCCTGCTCTTCTTTGAAATAGTGACATGGGATCTTTTACGTCCACCTGAGAGAGCAGACGGTGCCTCAGTTGAACTTCTCATCTGAGAGACTAAAGGCACAGTCAAAGAGATGGGGCAGAGGCAGATAAGTAGCAAGGCAAAGACGTTTTAGAAGTGAATGCTAAAGGTTAGTGGTACAACTCTTGAAAGATCAGCATCCAATCAATCAGAGGGGATAAACAAATGGGTGATGGTTTCAGCAGTGGTGGAGTGAGGCTGTCCTAAGGCAATGGCATAGATGGAAGAAAGCAACAGATTAGATGTCAGTATAATGCTCAGTTCAAGATAGGTCTGAACATTAAACTTGGTCAAAGAGGTAAGTTTGGCCTGAGTCAGCAGCCAGGGAGGTTTGTGGAGTCAAGAGTAACAACTATTTCCATTTATGTGAAAGATTTGCATTTATATGGCACTTTTCACAGCCTCAGGAGGTCCCAAGCACTTTATACCCAATGAAATACTTTTGAAGTGAAGTCACTGTTATAATGTAGAAAAAGTGGCAGCCAATTTGCACACAGCTAGCTCCCACAGACAGTAGTATGATAATGACCAGATAAATCTGTTACAGTCATGCTGATTGAGGGACAAATATTGGCCAGATACCGGGATAACTCCCCTCTTCTTCTTTGAAATAGTACCATGGGATCTTTTATGTCCACGAGGGGGCAGACGGAGCCTCGGTTTAATGTCTCATCCGAAATAGCAGTGCATTTGGAAAGCAGTGACAGGATCGGTCCAAGTCAGCATGGATTTATGAAAGGGAAATCATGCTTGACAAATCTTCTAGAATTTTTTGAGGAAGTAACTAGTAGAGTGGACAAGGGGGAACCAGTGAATGTGGTGTATTTGGACTTTCAAAAGGCTTTTGACAAGGTCCCACACAAGAGATTAGTGTGCAAAATTAAAGCACATGGTATTGGGGGTAATGAATTGACGTGGACAGAGAACTGGTTGGCAGACAGGAAGCAGAGAGTCAGGATCAGCGGGTCCTTTTCAGAAAGGCAGGCAGTGACTAGTGGGGTGCCGCAGGGCTCAGTGCTGGGACCCCAGCTATTTACAATATACATGAATGATTTGGACGAAGGAATTGAGTGCAATATCTCCAAGTTTGCAGATGACACTAAGCTGGGTGGCAGTGTGAGCTATGAGGAGGATGCTAAGAGGCTGCAGGGTGACTTGGGCAGGTTAGGTGAGTAGGCAAATGCATGGCAGATGCAGTATAATGTGGATAAGTGTGAGATTATCCACTTTAGTGGCAAAAACAGGAAGGAAGATTATCTGAATGGTAACAGATTAGTAAAAGGGGAGGTGCAACGAGACCTGGGTGTCATGGTACATCAGTCATTGAAAGTAGGCATACAGGTACAGCAGGCAGTAAAGAAAGCAAATTACATGTTGGCCTCCACAGCGATAGGATTTGAGTATAGGAACAGGGAGGTCTTGCTGCAGTTGTACAGGGCCTTGGTGAGACCACACCTTGAATATTGTGTGCAGTTTTGGTCTCCTAATCTGAGGAAGGATATTCTTGCTATTGAGGGAATGTAGCGAAAGTTCACCAGACTGATTCCCAGGATGGCAGGACTGACATATGAAGAAAGGCTGGATCAACTAGGCTTATATTCACTGGAATTTAGAAGAATGAGAGGGGATCTCATAGAAGCATATAAAATTCTAACGGAATTGGACAGGTTAGATGCAGGAAGAATGTTCCCGATGTTGGGGAAGTCCAGAACCAGGGGTCACAGTCTAAGGATAAGGGGTAAGCCATATAGGACCGAGATGAGGAGAAACTTTTTCACCCAGAGAATTGTGAACCTATGGAATTCTTTACCACAGAAAGTTGTTGAATCCAGTTCGCTGGATATATTCAAAAGGGAGTTAGATATTGCCCCTATGGCTAAAGGAATCAGGGGGTATGGAGAGAAGGCACAGTGGGGTACTGAAGTTGCATGATCAGCCATGATCACAGTGAATGGTGGTGCAGGCTCGAAGGGCCGAATGGCCTGCTCCTGCACCTATTTTCTATGTTTCTACGTTTCGATGACAGATAGCTCCTCCAACAGTGCAGCATTCTCTCAGTACTGCCCTGGAGTGTTAGTCTAGATTTTTGTGCTCAAGTCTCTGGAGTGGGACTTGAACCCACAATCTTCTGACTCCAAGGTTGCCAACTGAGCCACGGCTGACACTACAAAATAACGCCTACAAAATATCCCAAAGTGCTTCATTGGAGTGTAATCAGACAAATATTGAGACCAAGCCAAAGGAGAAGACATTAGGACAGGTAACCAAAAGCTTAGTCAAAGAGGTAAGTTTTAAGACGAGTCTTAAAAGAGGAGAGAGGTGGAGAGGTGAAGAGGTTTAGGGAGGGAATTCCAGAGCTTAGGGGATAGACGGATGAAGGCAGGGCCACCAATGGTGAGGCGAAGGAATGGGGCTGATGCACAAGACCAAAGTTAAAGAATCGCAGAGTTGCCGGAAGGTTGTAGGGATGAAG
This sequence comes from Pristiophorus japonicus, assembly GCF_044704955.1. Taxonomy (NCBI): domain Eukaryota; kingdom Metazoa; phylum Chordata; class Chondrichthyes; family Pristiophoridae; genus Pristiophorus; species Pristiophorus japonicus. The sequence continues at coordinate 104,151,282 of NC_091978.1, read as the reverse complement.
GAGCAGGTGAGAGAGATAGGGAGTGGCAAGGCCATGGAAGGATTTGAATACAAGCATGAGAATTTTAAATTTTAACAGCGAAGCTGGTGCTGGAGAGTGTTGAACAGGGTGGCTCCAGTTTTGCTTATTTTGACTCATTCACAATTTGATGCTAGTCAGTAGAACAACAATACTGAAGTCATTGGTGGCAGCAGAGATGCTCATCAGGAAGGAATCATGGATGGAGCCCCAAGGTACACCACAAATGTGTATGGACAGAAAGTGGGGATCTGTTAACTGATGGTTCCGTGACCCCATGCTTCCATCAGTGATGAGCAGGTGCAGGAGTGCCTTTGATAAATTGCGTGCATACAATCAGACTATTAAAATTAATGGGCAGAAAATCAGAGCCTGTATGGAGTACCAAATCATAGAATCACCTCTATAGTACATGAACAGGAGTGGGCCATTCAATCCCTCGAGCCCATTCTGCCTATGTTGGGACAGATTGAGTGTAACCACAAGAAATCAGTGCTGCAGAGAGGAACTATGGGGGAGAACAAAATTGGCAGTGGCAAAGGGAGCAGAGGGACTGCAGTCAGCGAGCTGTGTTTGCAGCCACACAAGATTATTGATGACTTTGAACAGGGCTGTCTTGGCACCGTGAGCTGGTCAGAAACCTGATTCGAGAGACTCGACTGGGGAGAGGTGAGCGTGTAATTGGGTGGTGGCAAAGTTTAAGGATCGTAAAGAGAAAGGACAAATAGAGAAAGGGCTATGGTTTGCAAAATTAGAGGGTGTGTTTTTTTTTAAAGTGGCAAGAAGTGTTAATACTTGGACAGTGCAAAGTCCAATGTACAGTTGATGTCTCCTTTGCTGGATTTCTTTATTCACAACACTTGCTTCCACAGTAGATGCTCACTTGTGAGACATAAACTGCCAGGACTGGGATATTGTGGTTTTAGAAATATTGAAGTGTATGATGGTAATTATCTATATTTATAGCAAAGCTAACTGATCAGGAAGAAACAATTTTAGTTGATTTAGCTGTTGGTAACAAATTAGCAGGTAAAAATTACAGCAAGCCAAAAACAAATGAATAGTACTTGTAGTGATTGGAAATCCTGTAAATCTAGAATCCAGGCCAGTCAAGTTTGCAGCAGGAACTTGTGACAAGGACATGTACTCCTTAATTTGACATAATTAGCAGTCGAACTGCATATACAGGTTGTACCTCTCCAGTCTGGAAACATCCCCGATCTGGCATCATTCCTGGCGGGGATGGCGTCCCGCGCTGTTCATGGAGGTAAGCAGGCCGGGCAAGGAAAGGGAAGGGAAAGGATGGGCAGGCGGTTGACTGAGGCATCGAAGATTGAAAAAAACGGAGATTCTGAGCGCCGAAATGCCAGCACCGCAAGAGAGGGAAGCCTGAGATTTCAGCATGGTGAAAGGCTGATCCTCTTATCCCCGCTGCTTTCGGTGTTCCCCCCCTAGGTCGTGTCGGCACAGAGAGGGAGTGAGGCCAGAGTTTTGCAGCTGGACCTTGGCGGAGGCGTTCAGGAGCCCGAGCGCTGTCCCGGTAAGTCGAGGGTCGAGGGTCGGCGTGATCTCCCATGGTCCGGGAAATTCTCTGGTCCGGCATCAGTCAAGTCCCAATGGTGCCTGACTGGAGAGATACAACCTGTACTATAATTTTATCATCAGTATCATAATGAAGGTAGGTGTCCCAAACTGCAGCCAATAGGCCTCACGTGCCCTCTGAACCTAGTCAACTCAGCCCTCAGAACCCAGGTTTTAGTTATGTTAGTGCTTATATTTATTTGCTGGCTTGTTCAGTTTGAATCGTGTGGGCTGAGGGTTTGGACAGGGCTGCTTTCAATACTGTTGCCTCATTAGCGGAGAAATCTTAAATCACAACACGAAGATCAGTTTATATCAGCAGATTTAGATAAAGGGAAATTAATGGGAACATGAAATAAACTTTATAAGTGCCCCCCCAAGGCCATGGCATGACCTACAAAGATAAGCTAGGGAATCCCTGCCTTAATGTATTTAAAAAAAAATTAAATACATCTCATTTCAAAATAGGGCTCACCACTGCTTCGAAATAGCTACAGTCTGACATCGTGGCCCTAACATATTGAAATATTTTTAATCTGGTGCCAGTATGATTCAGATGTTTTTCAACTAGAAATGTGTTGTAATCCATTGGAACAGGAGACATCTGACCCAGAAAACCGTGGGCTGTATGCAGGGCAAGAAATTTAAAACAACTCTGCTGGTCGGAGCATAAACCAGGAAATAATGGGGGCATGTAAAAAGGGAACAGCAATAATCATGGGTGATTTATACCTCCAAATTGATTGGACAAATCAAATTGGTCAGGATAGCCTTGAGGAGGAGTTCATAGAGTGCATAAGGGATGGGTTCCTTGAGCAGTATGTAACGGAACCAACCAGGGGGCAGGCTATCTTAGATCTAGTCCTGTGTAATGAGACAGGATTAATAAACAATCCCCTAGTAAAGGATCCCCTCGGAATGAGTGATCATAGCATGATTGAATTTCAAATCCAGATGGAGGGTGAGAAAGTTGGATCCCTAACCAGCGTACTAAGCTTAAATAAAGGAGACTATGAAGGTATGAGGGCAGAATTGGGTAAAGTGGACAGGGAAAATAGATTAAAGTGTAAGACGGTTGATGAACAGTGATGTACATTTAATGAGATATTTCACAACTCTCAAGAAAAATACATTCCAGTGAGAAGGGAAGGGTGGAAGACAAAAGATAGCCATTCAAGGCTAACTAAAGAAATAAAGGACGGTATCCAATTAAAAATAAGTGGCCAAAACTAGTGGGAGGACAGAAGACTGGGAAGCTTTTAAAAACCAGCAAAGAACGACGAAAAAAATTATTAAGAAAGGAAAGATAGACTATGAAAGTAAACTAGCACAAAATATAAAAACAGATAGCAAGAGTTTCTACAGATATATAAAAAGGAAAAGAGGGGACTGAGGATCTAGCGAGAAGGAGGAACTGAAGGAAATCCTTATTAGTCAGGAAATTGTGTTAGGGAAATTGATGGGATTGAAGGCCGATAAATCCCCAGGGTATTCCAGAATACTTAAGGAAGTGGTCCTAGAAATAGTGGATGCATTGGTGATCATTTTCTAACAATCTATCGACTCTGGATCAGTTCCTATGGACTGGAGGGTAGCTAATGTAACTCCACTTTTTAAAAAAGGAGGGAGAGAGAAAATAGGGAATTATAGACCGGTTAGCCTGACATTGGTCGTGGGGAAAATGTTGGAATCAATTATTAAGGATGAAATAGCAGTGCATTTTGAAAGCAGTGACAGGATCGGTCCAAGTCAGCATGGATTTATGAAAGGGAAATCATGCTTGACAAATCTTCTAGAATTTTTTGAGGAAGTAACTAGCAGAGTGGACAACGGAGAACCAGTGGATGTGGTGTATTTGGACTTTCAAAAGGCTTTTGACAAGGTCCCACACAAGAGATTGGTGTGCAAAATTAAAGCACATGGTATTGGGGGTAATGTATTGACGTGGACAAAGAACTGGTTGGCAGACAGGAAGCAGAGAGTCAGGATCAGCGGGTCCTTTTCAGAAAGGCAGGCAGTGACTAGTGGGGTGCCGCAGGGCTCAGTGCTGGGAACCCAGCTATTTACAATATACATCAATGATTTAGAAGAAGGAATTGAGTGTAACATCTCCAAGTTTGCAGATGACACTAAGCTGGGTGGCGGTGTGAGCTGTGAGGAGGATGCTAAGAGGCTGCAGGGTGACTTGGACAGGTTAGGTGAGTGGGCAAATGCATGGTAGATGCAGTATAATGTGGATAAATGTGAGGTTATCCACTTTGGTAGCAAAAACATGAAGGCAGAATATTATCTGAATGACGGCAGATTAGGAAAAGGGGAGGTGCAACGAGACCTGGATGTCATGGTACATCAGTCATTGAAAGTTTGCATGCAGGTACAGCAGGCAGTGAAGGCGGCAAACGGCATGTTGGCCTTCATAGCTAGGGGATTTGAGTATAAGAGCAGGGAGGTCTTACTGCAGTTGTACAGGGCCTTGGTGAGGCCTCACCCGGAATATTGTGTTCAGTTCTGGTCTCCTAATCTGAGGAAGGATGTTCTTGCTATTGAGAGACTGGATCGACTGGGCCTGTATTCACTGGAGTTTAGAAGAAGAATGAGAGGGGATCTCATAGAAACATATAAAATTCTGACGGGACTGGACAGGTTAGATGCAGGAAGAATATTCCCGATGTTGGGGAAGTCCAGAACCAGGGGTCAGTCTAAGGATAAGGGGTAAGCCATTTAGGACCGAGATGAGGAGAAACTTCTTCACTCAGAGAATTGTGAACCTGTGGAATTCTCTACTGGAGAGTTGTTGATGCCAGTTCATTGGATATATTCAAGAGGAAGTTAGATATGGTTCTTACGGCTAAAGGGATCAAGGGATATGGCGAGAAAGCAGGAAAGGGGTACTGAAGTGAATGATCAGCCATGATCTTATTGAATGGCGGTGCAGGCTCGAAGGGCTGAATGGCCTACTCTTGCACCTATTTTCTATGTTTCTGAAGTAAATGTTGGTCCCTTAGAGGACGAGACCAAGGAACTAGTAATGGGGAACATGGAGATGGCAGAAACTCTGAACAAATACTTTGTATCAGTCTTTACGGTAGAGGGGACACTAACAATATTCCCAACAGTGGATAGTCAAGGGCTATAGGGGGGGGTAGGAACTTGATACAATCACAATCAGTAAGGATGTGGTACTCAGTAAGAGAATGGGACTAAAGGCAGATAAATCCCCCGGACCCGATTGCTTGCATCCTAGGGTCTTAAGAGAAGAAGCGGCAGGGATTGTGGATGCATTGGTTGTAATTTACCAAAATTCCCTGGATTCTGGGAAGGTCCCAGCAGATTGGAAAATTGCAAATGTTATGCTCCTATTTAAAAAAGGAGGCAGACAAAAAGCAGGAAACTATAGACCAGTTAGCCTAACATCTGTGGTTGGGAAAATATTGGGAGTCCATTATTAAACAAGCAGTAGTAGGACATTTGGATAAGCAAAATTTGGTCAGGCAGAGTCAGCATTGATTTATGAAGGGGAAATCATGTTTGATAAATTTGCTGGAGTTCTTTGAGGATGTAACAAACAGGATGGATAAAGGGGAACCAGTGGATGTGGTGTATTTGGACTTCCAGAAGGCATTTGACAAGGTGCCACATAAAAGGTTACTGCACAAGATAAAATTTCACGGGGTTGGGAGTAATATAATAGCACGGATAGAGGATTGGCTAACTAACAGAAAATAGAGAGTCGGGATAAATGGTTCATTCTCGGGTTGACAATCAGTAACTAGTGGGGTGCCACAGGGATCAGTGCTGGGACCCCAACTATTTACAATCTACATTAACGACTTGGAAGAAGGGACTGAGTGTAACTTAGCCAAGTTTGCTGACGATACAAAGATGGGAGGAAAAGCAATATGTGAGGACACAAAAAAATCTGCAAAAGGACATAAACAGGCTAAGCGAGTGGGCAAAAATTTGACAGATGGAGTATAATGTTGGCAAGTGTGAGGTCATGCACTTTGGCAGAAAAAAAAAAATCAAAGAGCAAGTTATTATTTAAATGGAGAAAGATTGCAAAATGCTGCAGTACAGCGGGACCTGGGGGTACTTGTGCATGAAACACAAAGGGCTAGTATGCAGGTACAGCAAGTGATCAGGAAGGCCAATGGTATCTTGACCTTTATTGCAAAGGGGATGGAGTATAAAAGCAGGGAAGTCTTGCTACAGCTATGTAAGGTATTGGTGAGGCCACATCTGGAATACTGCGTGCAGTTTTGGTTTCCATATTTACGAAAGGATATACTTGCTTTGAAGGCAGTTCAGAGAAAGTTCACTAGGTTGATTCCGGGGATGAGGGGGTTGACATGAGGAAAGGTTGAGTAGGTTGGGCCTCGACTCATGGGAATTCAGAAGAATATGGGAATTCGAAACATATAAGATTATGAGGGGGCTTGACAAGGTGGATGCAGAGAGGATGTTTCCACTGATATGGGGGACCAGAACTAGAGGGCACGATCTTAGAACAAGGGGCCGCCCATTTAAAACAGAGATGAGGAGAAATTTCTTCTCTCGGAGGGTTGTAAATCTGTGGAATTCACTGCCTCAGAGAGCTGTGGAAGCTGGGGGATTGAATAAATTTAAAACAGAAATAGACAGTTTCTTAAACGATAAGGGGATAAGGGTTTATGGAGAGTGGGTGGGGAAGTGGAGCCGAGTCCATGATCAGATCAGCCATGATCTTATTGAATGGCGGAGCAGGCTCGATGGCCTGTATGGCCTACTCCTGTTTCTATTTCTTATATTCTTATAAGCTGCTTTTAGCGAGTTTAAAAGGCTGCTTTTTCTGCCCTCATCAAAACTCCAATTTTAAATCAGGAATTATTTTGCCCCGATTAACATTTTGCGACTACACACAAGCAAACAATTAATGTTAATGAAGGTACTCTGATTTGTTTCCGTCTCTGATTTGTCACACTGCTTGTCCGACATCCAGCACTGGATGAGCAGAAATTTCCTCCAACGAAAATATTGGGTTGATTGCCCACCACAAACACCGTTCCTTTGCCATCCCATTCCATAGCAACTGTCTGAAGGCTGAACCAGACCATTCGTAATCTTGGTGTCATATTTGGCCCCGAGATGAGCTTCCGACCACATATCCGCTCCATCACCAAGATCGACGACTTCGACTTCCGTAACATCGCCCGACTTCATGCCTGCCTCAGCTCATCTGCTGGTGAAAACCTCATCCATGCCTTTGTTACCTCGAGACTTGACTATTCCAATGCTCTACAAGCCGGTCTCCCATTTTCCACCCTACATAAACTTGGGATCATCCAAAATCCCGCTGCCCGTATGTTAATCCCATCACCCCTGTGCTTGTGGACCTACTTTGGCTCCCAGTCCAGCAACGCCTTAATTTTAAAATTCTCATTCTTGTCTTCAAATACCTCGATGGTTTCGCCGCTCATTATCTCCAGCCCTTTAAGCCTTCAAGATCTCTGTACTCTTCCAGAGAGGCGGGAGTCGAGAGAGGCAGCGGCTTATAAAAGGCTCAGCAGTCCGGGGAGCGTCGAGAGAGGCGGGAGTCGAGAGAGGCAGCGGCTTATAAAAGGCTCAGCAGTCCGGGGAGCGTCGAGAGAGGCGGGAGTCGAGAGAGGCAGCGGCTTATAAAAGGCTCAGCAGTCCGGGGAGCGTCGAGAGAGGCAGCGGCTTATAAAAGGCTCAGCAGTCCGGGGAGCGTCGAGAGAGGCAGCGGCCTATAAAAGGCTCAGCAGTCCGGGGAGCGTCGAGAGAGGCGGGAGTCGAGAGAGGCAGCGGCCTATAAAAGGCTCAGCAGTCCGGGGAGCGTCGAGAGAGGCGGGAGTCGAGAGAGGCAGCGGCCTATAAAAGGCTCAGCAGTCCGGGGAGCGTCGAGAGAGGCGGGAGTCGAGAGAGGCAGCGGCCTATAAAAGGCTCAGCAGTCCGGGGAGCGTCGAGAGAGGCGGGAGTCGAGAGAGGCAGCGGCCTATAAAAGGCTCAGCAGTCCGGGGAGCGTCGAGAGAGGCGGGAGTCGAGAGAGGCAGCGGCCTATAAAAGGCTCAGCAGTCCGGGGAGCGTCGAGAGAGGCGGGAGTCGAGAGAGGCAGCGGCCTATAAAAGGCTCAGCAGTCCGGGGAGCGTCGAGAGAGGCGGGAGTCGAGAGAGGCAGCGGCCTATAAAAGGCTCAGCAGTCCGGGGAGCGTCGAGAGAGGCGGGAGTCGAGAGAGGCGTGACTTGTGCAGCTCCAGCTGGGAGAGAAGGCAAAAAAGGCAAAAAAGAAGTAGAAAGAAATCAAAAGGTGACGTCACAGCCAACGTGGTAAGTGATTGGCTGCTGATTGGTGAGTAGTTTTTCTTTTTCTTTATTAGTCAGTAACTTTTAACATTGTTGTCGGCAATTTAAGTGTATCTAAGGGTTAAGTCATGGCAGGACAGCTCGGTCACGTGATATGCTCCTCCTGTACCATGTGGGAACACGGGGACAACACCAGTGTCCCTGACGACTACATGTGCGGGAAGTGTGTCCACCTCCGGCTACTGACGGTCCGCGTTGCGGAGTTGGAGCTGAAGGTGGATTCACTCTGGAGCATCCACGATGCTGAGAATGACGTGAGTATCACGTGTAGCGAGTTGGTCTTACTGCAGGAGAAGGGTCCACAGCCAGCGAGGGAATGGAAGACCAGCAGGAAGAGTAGTGCAAGGAAGGTAGTGCAGGGGTCCCCTGTGGTCATCCCACTGCAAAACAGATACACTGCTTTGAGTACTGTTGAGGGGGATGACTCATCAGCGGAGGGCAGCAGCAGCCAAGTTCATGGCACCGTGGCTGGCTCTGTTGCACAGGAGGGCAGGAAAAAGAGTGGGCGAGCGATAGTGATAGGGGATTCAATTGTAAGGGGAATAGATAGGCGTTTCTGCGGCCGCAACCGAGACTCCAGGATGGTATGTTGCCTCCCTGGTGCAAGGGTCAAGGATGTCTCGGAGCGGGTGGAGGACATTCTAAAAAGGGAGGGAGAACAGCCAGTTGTCGTGGTGCACGTTGGTACCAATGACATAGGTAAAAAAAAGGGATGAGTTCCTACGAAATGAATTTAAGGAGCTAGGAGCTAAATTAAAAAGTAGGACCTCAAAAGTAGTAATCTCGGGATTGCTACCAGTGCCAATTGCTAGTCAGAGTAGGAATCGCAGGATAGCTCAGATGAATACGTGGCTTGAGCAATGGTGCAGCATGGAGGGATTCAAATTCCTGGGGCATTGGAACCGGTTCTGGGGGAGGTGGGACCAGTACAATCCGGACGGTCTGCACCTGGGCAGAATCGGAACCAATGTCCTCGGGGGAGTGTTTGCTAGTGCTGTTGGGGAGGAGTTAAACTAATATGGCAGGGGGATGGGAACCAATGCAGGGAGATAGAGGGAAACAAAAAGGAGGCAAAAACAAAAGACAGAAAGGAGATGAGGAAAAGTGGAGGGCAGAGAAACCCAAGGCAAAGAACAAAAAGGGCCATTGTACAGCAAAATTCTAAAAGGACAGAGGGTGTTAAAAAAACAAGCCTGAAGGCTTTGTGTCTTAATGCAAGGAGTATCCGCAATAAGGTGGATGAATTAACTGTGCAAATAGATGTTAACAAATATGATGTGATTGGGATTACGGAGACGTGGCTCCAGGATGAGCAGGGCTGGGAACTCAACATCCAGGGGTATTCAACATTCAGGAAGGATAGAATAAAAGGAAAAGGAGGTGGGGTAGCATTGCTGGTTAAGGAGGAGATTAAGGCAATAGTTAGGAAGGACATTAGCTTGGATGATGTGGAATCTATATGGGTAGAGCTGCAGAACACCAAAGGGCAAAAAACGTTAGTGGGAGTTGTGTACAGACCTCCAAACAGTAGTAGTGATGTTGGGGAGGGCATCAAACAGGAAATTAGGGGTGCGTGCAATAAAGGTGCAGCAGTTATAATGGGTGACTTTAATATGCACATAGATTGGGCTAACCAAACTGGAAGCAATACGGTGGAGGAGGATTTTCTGGAGTGCATAAGGGATGGTTTTTTAGACCAATATGTCGAGGAACCAACTAGGGGGGAGGCCATCTTAGACTGGGTGTTATGTAATGAGAAAGGATTAATTAGCAATCTCGTTGTGCGAGGCCCCTTGGGGAAGAGTGACCATAATATGGTGGAATTCTGCATTAGGATGGAGAATGAAACAGTTAATTCAGAGACCATGGTCCAGAACTTAAAGAAGGCTAACTTTGAAGGTATGAGGCGTGAATTGGCTGAGATGGATTGGCGAATGATACTTAAGGGGTTGACTGTGGATGGGCAATGGCAGACATTTAGAGACCGCATGGATGAACTACAACAATTGTACATTCCTGTCTGGCATAGAAATAAAAAAGGGAAGGTGGCTCAACCGTGGCTATCAAGGGAAATCAGGGATAGTATTAAAGCCAAGGAAGTGGCATACAAATTGGCCAGAAATAGCAGCGAACCTGGGGACTGGGAGAAATTTAGAACTCAGCAGAGGAGGACAAAGGGTTTGATTAGGGCAGGGAAAATGGAGTATGAGAAGAAGCTTGCAGGGAACATTAAGACGGATTGCAAAAGTTTCTATAGATATGTAAAGAGAAAAAGGTTAGTAAAGACAAATGTAGGTCCCCTGCAGTCAGAATCAGGGGAAGTCATAACGGGGAACAAAGAAATGGCGGACCAATTGAACAAGTACTTTGGTTCGGTATTCACGAAGGAGGACACGAACAACCTTCCGGTTATAAAAGGGGTCGGGGGGTCTAGTAAGGAGGAGGAACTGAGGGAAATCCTTATTAGCCGGGAAATTGTGTTGGGGAAATTGATGGGATTGAAGGCCGATAAATCCCCAGGGCCTGATGGACTGCATCCCAGAGTACTTAAGGAGGTGGCCTTGGAAATAGTGGATGCATTGACAGTCATTTTCCAACATTCCATTGACTCTGGATCAGTTCCTATGGAGTGGAGGGTAGCCAATGTAACCCCACTTTTTAAAAAAGGAGGGAGAGAGAAAACAGGGAATTATAGACCGGTCAGCCTGACATCGGTAGTGGGTAAAATGATGGAATCAATTATTAAGGATGTCATAGCAGTGCATTTGGAAAGAGGTGACATGATAGGTCCAAGTCAGCATGGATTTGTGAAAGGGAAATCATGCTTGACAAATCTTCTGGAATTTTTTGAGGATGTTTCCAGTAGAGTGGATAAGGGAGAACCAGTTGATGTGGTATATTTGGACTTTCAGAAGGCGTTCGACAAGGTCCCACACAAGAGATTGATGTGCAAAGTTAGAGCACATGGGATTGGGGGTAGTGTACTGACATGGATTGAGAACTGGTTGTCAGACAGGAAGCAAAGAGTAGGAGTAAATGGGTACTTTTCAGAATGGCAGGCAGTGACTAGTGGGGTACCGCAAGGTTCTGTGCTGGGGCCCCAGCTGTTTACACTGTACATTAATGATTTAGATGAGGGGATTAAATGTAGTATCTCCAAATTTGCGGATGACACTAAGTTGGGTGGCAGTGTGAGCTGCGAGGAGGATGCTGTGAGGCTGCAGAGCGACTTGGATAGGTTAGGTGAGTGGGCAAATGCATGGCAGATGAAGTATAATGTGGATAAATGTGAGGTTATCCACTTTGGTGGTAAAAACAGAGAGACAGACTATTATCTGAATGGTGACAGATTAGGAAAAGGGGAGGTGCAAAGAGACCTGGGTGTCATGGTACATCAGTCATTGAAGGTTGGCATGCAGGTGCAGCAGGCGGTTAAGAAAGCAAATGGCATGTTGGCCTTCATAGCAAGGGGATTTGAGTACAGGGGCAGGGAGGTGTTGCTACAGTTGTACAGGGCATTGGTGAGGCCACACCTGGAGTATTGTGTACAGTTTTGGTCTCCTAACCTGAGGAAGGACATTCTTGCTATTGAGGGAGTGCAGCGAAGGTTCACCAGACTGATTCCCGGGATGGCGGGACTGACCTATCAAGAAAGACTGGATCAACTGGGCTTGTATTCACTGGAGTTCAGAAGAATGAGAGGGGACCTCATAGAAACATATAAAATTCTGACGGGGTTAGACAGGTTAGATGCAGGAAGAATGTTCCCAATGTTGGGGAAGTCCAGAACCAGGGGTCACAGTCTAAGGATAAGGGGTAAGCCATTTAGGACCGAGATGCGGAGGAACTTCTTCACCCAGAGAGTGGTGAACCTGTGGAATTCTCTACCACAGAAAGTTGTTGAGGCCAATTCACTAAATATATTCAAAAAGGAGTTAGATGAGGTCCTTACTGCTAGGGGGATCAAGGGGTATGGCGAGAAAGCAGGAATGGGGTACTGAAGTTGAATGTTCAGCCATGAACTCATTGAATGGCGGTGCAGGCTAGAAGGGCCGAATGGCCTACTCCTGCACCTATTTTCTATGTTTCTATGTTTCTATAATTCTGCACTCTTGCTCATCTCCGATTTTAATCGCTTTACCAGTGGTGGTCGTGCCTTCAGCTGCCGAGACCCCAAGCTCTGGAATTCCCTCACTAAACTTCTTCACTCCTAAAAACCTACCTCTCTGACCCAGCTTTTGGTCATCTGCCCCAATATCTCATGTGGTTCAGTGCCACATGTTTGAAATTGACCGCAAGTTCAGGATTTCTGCATGCACTTGTGCTAAATCCAGAAATTGCGATCTGTCAAGTTCCAACTTAATAGTTATAGAATCATAGAATGGTTACAACACGGAAAAAGGCCATTAGGCCCGTCGAGCCCATGCCGACTCTCAGCGAGTCCCACTCCCCACCCTTTCCCCGTAGCCCTGCAATATTTTTTCCTTCCGATACTTATCCAACTCCCTTTTGAAAGATAAAATTGAGTCTGCCTCCACCACCCTTTCTGGCAGTGTATTCCAGAACTTAACCATGTCCAGCGTAAAAAAGTTTTTTCTTACATCGCCTTTGGTTCTTTTGCCAATCACCTTAAATCTATGTCCTCTGGTTCTCGACCCTTCTGCCAATGGGAACAGTTTCTCTATGTACTCTGTCCAGACCCTCATGATTTTGAACACCTCTATCAAATCTCCTCTCAATCTTCTCTGCTCCAAAGAGAACAACCCCAGCTTCTCCAGTCTATCAACGCAACTGAATTTCCTCATTCCTGGACTCATTCTCATAAATCTATTCTGCACCTTCACTAAGGCCTTCACAACAAAGTGTGGTGCCCAGAATTGGACACAGTACTCCATTTGGGGCCAAACAAGTGTTTTATACAGATTCATCATAAGCCTTTTTAACTGCTTTCTCAACCTGCCCTGCCACATTCAACAAATTATGTACACATAATTCCAGGTCTCTCTGTTCGTGCACCACCTTTAGGATTGTACAGTTTAGTTTATATTGCCTCGCCTCATTCTTTCTACCAAAATTGATCACTTCACACCTCTCTGCATTAAATTTCATGTGTCACATGTACATCCATTTCACCAGCCTGTCTATGTCTCCCTGAAGTCTATCACTATCCTCCTGACTGTTCACTAAACTTCCAAGTTTGTGTCATCTGCAAAGCTTGAAATTGTGCCCTGTACACCCATATCCAAGTCATTAATATATATTAAAAGCAGCGGTCCTAGAACCGACCCCTGGGGAACACCACTGGATACCTTCGTCCAGTCCAAAAAACATCTGTTCACCACTACTCTCTGTTTCCTGTCACATAGCCAATTTCGGATCTAGGCTGCCACTGTCCCTTTTATTCCATGGGCTTTAAGTTTGCTGGTAAGTCTATTATATGGCACTTTTGTCAAACAATATTTGGAAATCAATGTATACGACGTCAACTGCATTACCCTCATTAACTCTCTTTGTTACCTCATCAAAAGTTGGTTAAACACAATTTGCCTTTAGAAACATAGAAACATAGAGAATAGGTGCAGGAGTAGGCCATTCGGCTCTTCGAGCCTGCACCACCATTCAATAAGATCATGGCTGATCATTCACCTCAGTACCCCTTTCCTGCTTTCTCTCCATACCCCTTGAATCCTTTAGCCGTAAGGGCCATATCTAACTCCCTCTTGAATATATCCAACGAACTGGCATCAACAACTCTCTGCGGCAGGGAATTCCACAGGTTAACAACTCTGAGTGAAGAAGTTTCTCCTCATCTCGGTCCTAAATGGCCTACCCCTTATCCTTAGATTGTGTCCCCTGGCTCTGGACTTCCCCAATATCGGGAACATTCTTCCTGCATCTAACCTGTCCAGTCCCGTCAGAATTTTATATGTTTCTATGAGAACCCCTCTCATCCTTCTAAACTCCAGTGAATAAAGGTCCAGTCGATCCAGTCTCTCCTCATATGTCAGTCCAGCCATCCCGGGAATCAGTCTGGTGAACCTTCGCTGCACTCCCTCAATAACAAGAATGTCCTTCCTCAGATTAGGAGACCAAAACTGAACACATTATTCCAGGTGAGGCCTCACTAAGGCCCTATACAACTGCAGTAAGACCTCCCAGCTCCTATACTCAAATCCCCTAGCTATGAAGGCCAACATACCATTTGCCTTCTTCACCGCCTGCTGGACCTGCATGCCAACTTTCAATGACTGATGTACCATGACACCCAGGTCTCGTTGCACCTCCCGTTTTCCTAATCTGCCACCATTCAGATAATATTCTGTCTTCGTGTTTTTGCCACCAAAGTGGATAACCTCACATTTATCCACATTATACTGAATCTGACATGCATTTGTCCACTCACCTAACCTGTCCAAGTCACCCTACGGCCTTTTAGCGTCCTCCTCACAGCTCACACCGCCATCCAGTTGAGTGTCATCTGCAAACCTGGAGATATTACACTCAATTTCTTCATCCAAATCATTAATGCATATTGTAAAGAGCTGGGGTCCCAGCACTGAGCCCTGCGGCACTCCACTAGTCACTGCCTGCCATTCTGAAAAGGACCCATTTATCCCGACTCTGCTTCCTGTCTGCCAACCAGTTCTCTATCCATGTCAGTACATTACCGCCAATGCCACGTGCTTTAATTTTGCACAACAATCTCTTGTGTGGGACCTTGTCAAAAAGCCTTTTGAAAGTCCAAATACAACACATCCACTGGTTCTCCCTTGTCCACTCTACTAGTTACATCCTCAAAAAATTCCAGAAGATTTGTCAAGCATGATTTCCCTTTCATAAATCCATGTTGACTTGGACCGATCCTGTCACTGCTTTCCAAATGCGCTGTTATTTCATCTTTAATAATTGATTCCAACATTTTCCCCACTATTAATGTCAGGCTAACCAGTCTATAATTACACGTTTTCTCTCTCCCTCCTCTTTTAAAAAGTGGTGTTACATTAGCTACCCTCCAGTCCATAGGAACTGATCCAGAGTCGATAGACTGTTGGAAAATGATCACCAATGCAGCCATTATTTCTCGAGCCATTTCCTTAAGTACTCTGGGATGCAGACTATCAGGCCCTGGGGATTTATCGGCCGTCAATCCCATCAATTTCCCTCACACAATTTCCCAACTAATAAGGATATCCTTCAGTTCTTCCTTCTCACTAGACCCTCGGTCCCCTAGTACTTCCGGAAGGTTATTTGTGTCTTCCTTCATGAAGACAGAACCAAAGTATTTGTTCAACTGGTCTGCTATTTCTTTGTTCCCCATTATAAATTCACCTGAATCTGACTGCAAGGTTTGTCTTCACTAATCTTTTTCTCTTCACATATCTATAGAAGCTTTTGCAGTCAGTTTTTATGTTCCCGGCAAGCTTTATTTTCATACTTTATTTTCCCCCTCCTCCTAATTAAACCCTTTGTCCTCCTCTGCTGAATTCTAAATTTCTCCCAGTCCTCAGGTTTGCTGCTTTTTCTGGCCAATTTATATGCCTCTTCCTTGGATTTTAAACTATCCTTAATTTCCCTCGTTAGCCATGGTTGAGCCGCCTTCCCCATTTTATTTTTATTCCAGACAGGGACATACAATTGTTGAAGTTCACCAATGTGATCTTTAAATGTTTGCCATTGCCTATCCACCATCAACCCTTTAAGTATCCTTTGCCAGTCTATTCTAGCCAATTCACGTCCTATACCATCAAAGTTATCTTTCCTTAAGTTCAGGACCCAAGTCTCTGAATTAACTGTGTCACTCACCATCTTAATAAGTAATTCTACCATATTATGGTCACTCTTCCCCAAGGGGCCTCGCACAACAAGATTGCTAATTAGTCCTTTCTCATTACACATCACGCAGTCTAGGATGGACAGCCCTATAGATGGTTCCTCGACATATTGGTCCAGAAAACCATCCCGAATACACTCCAGGAAATCCTCCTCCATCGTATTGCTACCAGTTTGGTTAGCCCAATATATTTGTAGATTAAAGTCGCCCATGATAACTGCTGTACCTTTATTGCTCGCATCCCTAATTTCTTGTTTGATGCTGTCTCCAACCTCACTACTACTGTTTGGTGGTCTGTACACAACTCCCACTAGCGTTTTCTGTCCTTTGGTATTCCGCAGCTCCACCCATACAGATTTCACATCATCCAAGCTAATGTCCTTCCTTACTATTGCGTTAATTTCCTCTTTAATCAGCAACGCTACCCCGCAACCGAGACTCCAGGATGGTATGTTGCCTCCCTGGTGCAAGGGTCAAGGATGTCTCGGAGCGGGTGGAGGACATTCTAAAAAAGGAGGGAGAACAGCCAGTTGTCGTGGTGCACGTTGGTACCAATGACATAGGTAAAAAAAGGGATGAGTTCCTACGAAATGAATTTAAGAAGCTAGGAGCTAAATTAAAAAGTAGGACCTCAAAAGTAGTAATCTCGGGATTGCTACCAGTGCCACGTGCTAGTCAGAGTAGGAATCGCAGGATAGCTCAGATGAATACGTGGCTTGAGCAATGGTGCAGCAGGGAGGGATTCAAATTCCTGGGGCATTGGAACCGGTTCTGGGGGAGGTGGGACCAGTACAATCCGGACGGTCTGCACCTGGGCAGAATCGGAACCAATGTCCTCGGGGGAGTGTTTGCTAGTGCTGTTGGGGAGGAGTTAAACTAATATGGCAGGGGGATGGGAACCAATGCAGGGAGATAGAGGGAAACAAAAAGGAGGCAAAAACAAAAGACAGAAAGGAGATGAGGAAAAGTGGAGGGCAGAGAAACCCAAGGCAAAGAACAAAAAGGGCCATTGTACAGCAAAATTCTAAAAGGACAGAGGGTGTTAAAAAAACAAGCCTGAAGGCTTTGTGTCTTAATGCAAGGAGTATCCGCAATAAGGTGGATGAATTAACTGTGCAAATAGATGTTAACAAATATGATGTGATTGGGATTACGGAGACGTGGCTCCAGGATGAGCAGGGCTGGGAACTTAACATCCAGGGGTATTCAACATTCAGGAAGGATAGAATAAAAGGAAAAGGAGGTGGGGTAGCATTGCTGGTTAAGGAGGAGATTAAGGCAATAGTTAGGAAGGACATTAGCTTGGATGATGTGGAATCTATATGGGTAGAGCTGCAGAACACCAAAGGGCAAAAAACGTTAGTGGGAGTTGTGTACAGATCTCCAAACAGTAGTAGTGATGTTGGGGAGGGCATCAAACAGGAAATTAGGGGTGCGTGCAATAAAGGTGCAGCAGTTATAATGGGTGACTTTAATATGCACATAGATTGGGCTAACCAAACTGGAAGCAATACGGTGGAGGAGGATTTTCTGGAGTGCATAAGGGATGGTTTTTTAGACCAATATGTCGAGGAACCAACTAGGGGGGAGGCCATCTTAGACTGGGTGTTATGTAATGAGAAAGGATTAATTAGCAATCTCGTTGTGCGAGGCCCCTTGGGGAAGAGTGACCATAATATGGTGGAATTCTGCATTAGGATGGAGAATGAAACAGTTAATTCAGAGACCATGGTCCAGAACTTAAAGAAGGCTAACTTTGAAGGTATGAGGCGTGAATTGGCTGAGATGGATTGGCGAATGATACTTAAGGGGTTGACTGTGGATGGGCAATGGCAGACATTTAGAGACCGCATGGATGAACTACAACAATTGTACATTCCTGTCTGGCATAGAAATAAAAAAGGGAAGGTGGCTCAACCGTGGCTATCAAGGGAAATCAGGGATAGTATTAAAGCCAAGGAAGTGGCATACAAATTGGCCAGAAATAGCAGCGAACCTGGGGACTGGAAGAAATTTAGAACTCAGCAGAGGAGGACAAAGGGTTTGATTAGGGCAGGGAAAATGGAGTATGAGAAGAAGCTTGCAGGGAACATTAAGACGGATTGCAAAAGTTTCTATAGATATGTAAAGAGAAAAAGGTTAGTAAAGACAAATGTAGGTCCCCTGCAGTCAGAATCAGGGGAAGTCATAACGGGGAACAAAGAAATGGCGGACCAATTGAACAAGTACTTTGGTTCGGTATTCACGAAGGAGGACACGAACAACCTTCCGGTTATAAAAGGGGTCGGGGGGTCTAGTAAGGAGGAGGAACTGAGGGAAATCCTTATTAGCCGGGAAATTGTGTTGGGGAAATTGATGGGATTGAAGGCCGATAAATCCCCAGGGCCTGATGGACTGCATCCCAGAGTACTTAAGGAGGTGGCCTTGGAAATAGTGGATGCGTTGACAGTCATTTTCCAACATTCCATTGACTCTGGATCAGTTCCTATGGAGTGGAGGGTAGCCAATGTAACCCCACTTTTTAAAAAAGGAGGGAGAGAGAAAACAGGGAATTATAGACCGGTCAGCCTGACATCGGTAGTGGGTAAAATGATGGAATCAATTATTAAGGATGTCATAGCAGTGCATTTGGAAAGAGGTGACATGATAGGTCCAAGTCAGCATGGATTTGTGAAAGGGAAATCATGCTTGACAAATCTTCTGGAATTTTTTGAGGATGTTTCCAGTAGAGTGGATAAGGGAGAACCAGTTGATGTGGTATATTTGGACTTTCAGAAGGCGTTCGACAAGGTCCCACACAAGAGATTGATGTGCAAAGTTAGAGCACATGGGATTGGGGGTAGTGTACTGACATGGATTGAGAACTGGTTGTCAGACAGGAAGCAAAGAGTAGGAGTAAATGGGTACTTTTCAGAATGGCAGGCAGTGACTAGTGGGGTACCGCAAGGTTCTGTGCTGGGGCCCCAGCTGTTTACACTGTACATTAATGATTTAGATGAGGGGATTAAATGTAGTATCTCCAAATTTGCGGATGACACTAAGTTGGGTGGCAGTGTGAGCTGCGAGGAGGATGCTGTGAGGCTGCAGAGCGACTTGGATAGGTTAGGTGAGTGGGCAAATGCATGGCAGATGAAGTATAATGTGGATAAATGTGAGGTTATCCACTTTGGTGGTAAAAACAGAGAGACAGACTATTATCTGAATGGTGACAGATTAGGAAAAGGGGAGGTGCAAAGAGACCTGGGTGTCATGGTACATCAGTCATTGAAGGTTGGCATGCAGGTGCAGCAGGCGGTTAAGAAAGCAAATGGCATGTTGGCCTTCATAGCAAGGGGATTTGAGTACAGGGGCAGGGAGGTGTTGCTACAGTTGTACAGGGCATTGGTGAGGCCACACCTGGAGTATTGTGTACAGTTTTGGTCTCCTAACCTGAGGAAGGACATTCTTGCTATTGAGGGAGTGCAGCGAAGGTTCACCAGACTGATTCCCGGGATGGCGGGACTGACCTATCAAGAAAGACTGGATCAACTGGGCTTGTATTCACTGGAGTTCAGAAGAATGAGAGGGGACCTCATAGAAACGTTTAAAATTCTGACGGGGTTAGACAGGTTAGATGCAGGAAGAATGTTCCCAATGTTGGGGAAGTCCAGAACCAGGGGTCACAGTCTAAGGATAAGGGGTAAGCCATTTAGGACCGAAATGCGGAGGAACTTCTTCACCCAGAGAGTGGTGAACCTGTGGAATTCTCTACCACAGAAAGTTATTGAGGCCAATTCACTAAATATATTAAAAAAGGAGTTAGATGAGGTCCTTACTGCTAGGGGGATCAAGGGGTATGGCGAGAAAGCAGGAATGGGGTACTGAAGTTGAATGTTCAGCCATGAACTCATTGAATGGTGGTGCAGGCTAGAAGGGCCGAATGGCCTACTCCTGCACCTATTTTCTATGTTTCTATGTTTCTATGTTACCTCCTTTTCCTTTCTGTCTATCCTTCCTGAATGTTGAATACCCTTGGATGTTGAGTTCCAAGCCTTGGTCACCCTGGAGCCATGTCTCCGTGTTGTCAATTATATCATATTCATTAATTGCTGCCTGTGCAGTTAATTCGTCCACCTTATTATGAATACTCCTTGCATTGAGGCACAGAGCCTTCAGGCTTGTCTTTTTAACACACTTTGCCCTTTTAGAATTTTGCTGCAATGTGGCCCTTTTTGATTTTTGACTTGGGTTTCTCTGCCCTCCAAATTTGTGCTGGCTTTCCTTAATTAATCCACCCCTATCCAAGTGACTGTTAATTTTGTCCCTGATTATTGTTTCTAAAAGCTTCCCCACTACCGAGATTAAACTGACTGGCCTGTAGATGCTGGGTTTACCTTTACACCCTTTTTTGAACAATGGTGTAACATTTGCATTTCTCCAGTCCTCTGGCAACACCCCCGTATATATGGAGGATTGGAATTTTATGGCCAGTACCTCTGCGATTTCTGCCCTCAATTCCCTCTGCATCCGATCCAATTCTGGTGATTTATCTACTTTAAGTATAGCCAGCCTTTCTAGTACGTCTTCTTTATCAATTTTTATCCTATCAAGTGCCTCCACTACCTCCTCCTTCACTGTCTATGGCAGCATCCTCTTCCTTCGTGAAGACAGATGCAAAGTATTAATTTAGTACCTCAGCCATACCCTCTGCCTCCATGCATAGCTCTCCATTTTGATCGCTGATCAGCCCCACCCCTCCTGTGACTACACTTTTACTATTTACTATTAATGTTTCCGACATTACAACAATGACTACAAAGTACTTCATTGGCTGTAAAGTGCTTTGAGATGAAAGGCGCTATATAAATCCAAGTCTTTCTTTCTTTATATACCTGTCGAAGACTTTTTGATTTCCTTTTATGTTCACTGACATTTTATTCTCATACCCTCTCTTTGCCCCTCTTATTTTCTTTTTCATTACTCCTCTGGCCTTATAGCCTGATTCTCAGATGTATTTGCAAGCTGACATCTGTAACGAACAGAAAACAGAGAGTTGGGATAAATGGTTCATTCTCAGGTTGGCAATCAATAACCAGTGGGGTGCCGCAGGGATCAGTGCTGGGACCCCAACTATTTACAATCTATATTAATGACATGGAGGAAGGGACCGAGTGTAACGTAGCCTAGTTTGCTGATGATACAAAGATGGGAGGAAAAGCAAAGTGTGAGGAGAACACAAGAAATCTGCAAAAGGACAGACAGGCTAAGTGAGTGGGCAAAAATTTGGCAGATGGAGTATAATGTTGGAAAGTGTGAGGTCATGCACTTTGGCAGAAAAAAAAATCAAAGAGCAAGTTCTTATTTCAATGGAGAGAGATTGCAAAGTACTGTAGTACAGCAGGACCTGGGGGTATTTGTGCATGGAACACAAAAGGATAGTGTGCAGGTGCAGCAAATGATCAGGAAGGCCAATGGAATCTTGGCATTTATTGCAAAGGGGATGGAGTATAAAAGCAGGGAAGTCTTGCTACAGTTGTACAAGGTATTGGTGAGGCCACACCTGGAATACTGCGTGCAGTTTTGTTTCTATATTTACGAAAGGATATACTTACTTTGGAGGCAATTCAAAGAAGGTTCACAAGGTTGATTGCAGAGATGAGGGAGTTGGCTTATGAGGAAAGGTTGTGTAGGTTGGGCCTCTACTCATTGGAATTCAGAAGAATGAGAGGTGATCTTATTGAAATGTAAAAGATTGAGGGGACTTGATAAGGTGGATGCAGAGAGGATGTTTCCACTGATGGGGGAGACTAGAACTCGAGGGCATGATCTTAGAATAAGGGACTGCCCATTTAAAACTGAGATGAGGAGAAATTTCTTCTCTCAGAGGGTTGTGGATCTGTGGAATTCGCTGCCTCAGAGAACTGTGGAAGCTGGGACATTGAATAAATTTAAGAAAGAAATAGACAGTTTCTTAAACGAAAAGGGATTAAGGGTTTATGGAGAGCGGGCAGGGAAGTGGACCCGAGTCCATAAACGGATCAGCCATGATCGTATTAAATGGCGGAGCAGGCTCGATGGGCCACATGGCCTACTCCTGCTCCTATATATGTTCTTATATGCGCTCCTTTTCTGCTTCATCATATTTTCTTATCTGTTTCATCATCCAGAGAGCTCTGGCTTATCCTACGCTTCGCCCTCATGGGAATGCACCTCGACTGTATCCCGACTATTTCCTGTTTTGCCTGCCATCTTTGATTCCAGTTTATCTGGGTTCTCATTCCCTGGGCTAAAGTTTATCATTTTTGGCGGGTCCTCGGTGGTACAACTCTTTTTCCGCCCAGCTAACGTTTCCTCATTTTTTTTCAGTGATATCGTCCAAATCTGAAAATGCCCACCGGGACCAAACTGCCGACGTTCACTGCCGAGAAAATCGCCAGTTTGGCCTCAACGGAAGCCTGTCCAGATCGCCGAGGGAACCGCCCTGTAAAAGCTGTTTAAACAGGTGGTAGGTGAGTACTCTGCAAAGAAAGGTAAGTTAAAGGTTCTTTTTTTTTAATTTTAAAATGGCGATTTGGTGTAAAAGTGTCTTGGAAATGCTTTTTACCTTTATGTTTTTTGTGAAATTATTTTTTAAGTTTCCCCCCTCCCTAGGCCCAACCATAGCCTCAGATTAAATTTTTTTTTTTAAATGCCCATTTTCTTGCCAGGCGATTAGTTTTAATTAGTTTTAACTGGTGTAAATTTTCGCGAGCATTACTTACCAAACGTTAGCAGTTTTTTGGGGCAGGCTATTGGGCAACAAGGGGCTCTCAGGAAAGTCTGGCCCCATGAAATTAGCCTTCCCCCAGTTAAACATTTTTACTCATTCTCTGTTTTTATTTCAGATTCCAGCATCCGCAGTATTTTGCTTTTATATTTTTACTCTAGATTGCTCCCTGTCCTTTTCCTTAGCTAATCTAAATCTTATGATACTCTGATCACTGTTCCCTAAATGTTCACCTACGGACACTTGCTCCACTTGACCCACCTCAATCCCCAGAACAAGATCCAGCAATGCCTCCTCCCTCATCAGGCCAGAAACATACGGATCAAGAAAGTTATGCTGAACACACTTCAGGAATTCTTCCCCTTCTCTGCCCTTTACACTATTACAATCCCAGTCTATATTAGGATAGTTGAAGTCCCCCCTATAGCTCTTGAATCTCTCTCATTTCTCTGCAAATTTGCTCCTCCATATCTTTCCCACTATTAGTGCTCTATAGAATACACCTAGTTGTGTAATGGCACCTCTATTATTTCTTAACTCTAGCCATATAGATTATGTCCTTGACCGCCGCCCCCCCCCCCCCCCCCCCCCAAGACATCCTCCCCTCTCCTGCAGTGTAACATTCTCCTTAACCATTAGTGCCACACCACCTCCTATCTTTCCTTCCCCATCTTTCCTGAACACCTTATAACCAGGCATATTTAATACACAATCCTGTCCTTTGAGCCAGGCCTCTGTTACTGCCACATCATATTCCCATGTGGCAATTTGTGCCTGCAGCTCACTTACTTTACTACGCTTCATGTGTTCACATACATACACAGTAAAACCATCTTAGACCATCCCATATTCTCTTAGTTGGACCCCACCCAATACCTTATGTAAGAATAAAAGTGTTTAATTCATGATTAAAATTGATTCTGTGTATGTATAAATGTTAAAAGTGTAGATTAAACGGAAAGGCCTGTTTGTGTTGAAACAAAATGGAAGCCCATCAAGCTGCCGGATGGGTTTTGTGTATTCGAAAGGCATTTAATCTAATCAAGAGATGGCTAAGCCAGGCCAGACAGCTACATGTGTGAGAAGAGCCAATAAGGAACTGCCCTGGAACCAAGGTCCAATCCTGAGGCTTTCTGAGGGACAATGGCTTTTGAGAGGTATAAAGAACTCAGCCAAAGACTCTTCTCTCTCTCCTGAACCAGCCAGCCAAAGAGAAGTAACATATATCACTCTTTATTATAACCTCATTGTATCTGTTGTAACTAAGGTGGATGTGCATGTGTGTGTGTTTTTTTAATAAACTGTTCCAATTGTTTTAGAAATATTGTCTCACTGTCAAATTTGATGCCAGAGATTTAGAAATCTTACACCAACTTTCGTGCTCCCTGCCTCACTCAATCCCTTGAGCACTTTATTTCCTCTTTCTAATGTTACATCCTGGTACCTATCCTCCTGCGAAATTAATTTAAAATTATTTCATCCGCGGTGACTCTGCTAGCGCAGAGTTGGGCTAATTGCCTACCAACTGCCCAGCAAATAAGCATGAAAATTTTACAGCTGCTGCAAACAGGGATAGGAATCTGTTTGCACACCGTAGGGGGTGGTGGTGGGTCATTGTCCACAGCTTTGTATCAGTACCATACAAACACTGCCATTACTTTGTATTGTTCTCGCTCTGATTATGAATTATTCTCAGCCATCCGACTTTTTGCACAACAAAGTAACTGGATATTGTTGAAACAAGATTTGCTGCCTAATATTTCTTTGCCATACCTCACTTTGAATAATTGTTGTTTTTATTCATTTCACCCTATGTAAATAAAACTGGACAGATCCTCGAAAAAGGGATCTGTATTTATTTTACGAAAAATACTCCTTGCCACTTTAGCTTGAGTATTTATAATGATTATCATTATTATTTATAGTGGAAGCGATAAGTCATCAATTCAAATGAATATTCACACTGCTTAATTTAAAATTTGATTGATGTCGGGCATCAATTGCTCAATGCCTGGTCTTAATAGTTCTAATTATAATCTCAGGTTATTTGAGATGCTTGATATGTTGATTGAACTGTCGTACCAATACTCTAGAGTTGGCATGATTGGTAGATGTTCGGAAATGAGAGGTCGAAAGAGAGCTTTCTCCTCGCGTGGCGGGGAACATGTTAGAAATTAGTGATATCTAAAAAATAATACTTTGTTTAAATGATTGTTTGTATCTGCTCGAGACAAGTAAAGGGTTAATGTGTCATATATTTTACCCACGACTGCTTAAGTTTCGCTTTCCAAGGAAGACTTGTATCGAAACAGTGCTTTTAATGAGTTAGTTTAGAGAATACATTACATTTTGAGTTAGTCTTTAATTTGGTCAACAAAGGCCAACCTATGTTTCATTATAACCAATTATAATGCTAAGGTAGAATTTGGAGTTGAACAGAACTTCTTGCGAAGATAATTAAAAGTTAATTAGTATAAAAGACATAGAATAGAAGGGTATCCATGATGACCGGTTGGAGTGGGTCAGCTCTAACACAGGGCCTCTTATTTAATGGCTCAAGGAGACAAGGCAGGATGAGATAAGAGACTATAGCTGCGGGTGAAGATGACCAGATGAGATACGAGGGTCCAGGTGGATGGATTGGCCTTCAAAACTATACACAAGAAAAGATGTGCAATGGTTGTGAGGACCCCTCCTTCAGGGTGGGTACTCATCAAGTTTAGACTGAGAACTCGAAGCTCCATTGGGTTTTGAATTTTTAGGAGAACTTCTGAAGGCCAAAGGTATTGTCAATATCCCACTTCAGGCCACCCCTAAATACACAATAAAAGTAACACATATTGATTGGGCTAACCAAACTGGTAGCAATGCGGTGGAGGAGGATTTCCTGGAGTGTATTAGGGATGGTTTTCTGGACCAATATGTCGAGGAGCCAACTAGAGGGCTGGCCATCCTAGACTGGGTGATGTGTAATGAGAAAGGACTAATTAGCAATCTTGTTGTGCGAGGCCCCTTGAGGAAGAGTGACCATAATATGGTAGAATTCTTTATTAAGATGGAGAGTGACATAGTTAATTCAGAGACTAGGGTCCTGAACTGAAGGAAAGGTAACTTCAATGGTATGAGACGTGAATTGGCTAGAATAGACTGGCGAATGATACTTAAAGGGTTGACGGTGGATAGGCAATGGCAACATTTAAAGATCACATGGATGAACTTCAACAATTGTACATCCCTGTCTGGAGTAAAAATAAAATGGGGAAGGTGGCTCAACTGTGGCTAACAAGGGAAATTAAGGATATTGTTAAATCCAAGGAAGAGGCATATAAATTGGCCTGAAAAAGCAGCAAACCTGAGGACTGGGGGAATTTTATAATGCAGCAGAGGAGGACAAAAGGTTTAATTAGAGGGGGAAAATAGAGTACGAGAGGAACTGCTGGGAACATAAAAATTGACTGCAAAAGCTTCTATAGATATGTGAAGAGAAAAAGATTAGTGAAGACAAACGTAGGTCCCTTGCAGTCAGATTCAGGTGAATTTATAATGGGGAACAAAGAAATGATGGACCAGTTAAACAACTACTTTGGTTCAGTCTTCACGAAGGAAGACACAAATAACCTTCCGGAAATATTAACGGACCAAGGGTCAAGTGAGAAGGAGGAACTGAAGGAAATCCTTAGGGAAATTGATGGGATTGAAGGCCGATAAATCCCCGGGGCCTGATAGTCTGCATCCCAGAATACTTAAGGAAGTGGCCCTAGAAATAGTGGATGCATTGGTGATCATTTTCCAACAGTCTATAATCTCTGGATCAGTTCCTATGGATTGGAGGGTAGCTAATGTAACGCCACTTTTTAAGAAAGGAGGGAGAGAGAAGGCGGGTAATTATAGATCAGTTAGGCTGACATCAGTACTGGGGAAAATGTTGGAATCAATTATTAAAGATGAAATAGCAGCACATTTGGAAAGCAGTGACGGGATCAGTCCAAGTCAGCATGGATTTATGAAATGGAAATCCTGCTCGACAAATCTTCTGGAATATTTTGAGGATGTAACTGGTAGACGGTGGATGTGGTGCATTTGGACTTTCAAAAGGCTTTTGACAAGGTCCCACACAAGAGATTGGTGTGCAAAATTAAAGCACATGGTATTGGGAGTAATGTAATGACGTGGATAGAGAATTGGTTGGCAGACAGGAAGCAGAGAGTCGGGATAAACGGGTCCTTTTCAGAATGTCAGGCAGTGACTAGTGGGGTGCCGCAGGGCTCAGTGCTGGGACCCCAGCTATTTACAATATACATTAATAATTTGGATGAGGGAATTGAGTGTAATATCTCCAAGTTTGCAGATGACACTAAGCTGGGTGGTGGTGTGAGCTGTGAGGAGGACGTTAAAAGGCTGCAGGGTGACTTGGACAGGTTAGATGAGTGGGCAAACGAGTGGCAAATGCAGTATAATGTGGATAAATGTGAGGTTATCCACTTTGGTGGCAAAAACATGAAGGCAGATTAGGAAAAGGGGAGGTGCAACGAGACCTGGGCTTCATGGTACATCAGTCATTGAAAGTTGGCATGCAGGTACAGCAGGCGGTGAAGGTGGCAAATGGTATGTTGGCCTTCATAGCTAGGGGATTTGAGTATAGGAGCAGGGGGGTCTTACTGCAGTTGTACAGGACCTTAGTGAGGCCTCACTTCGAATATTGTGTTCAGTTTTGGTCTCCTAATTTGAGGAAGTACGTTCTTGCTATTGAGGGAGTGCAGCAAAAGTTCACCAGACTGATTCCCGGGATGGCAGGACTGACATATGAGGAGAGACTGGATCGACTGGGCCTGTATTCACTGGAGTTTAGAAGGATGAGAGGGGATCTCATCGAAACAAATAAAATTCTGATGGGACTGGACAGGTTAGATGCAGGAAGAATGTTCCCGATGTTGGGGAAGTCCATAACCAGGGGACATAAGGGGTAAGCCATTTAGGACTGAGATGAGGAGACACTTCTTCACTCAGAGTTGTTAACCTGTGGAATCCCTACTGCAGAGAGTTGTTGATGTCAGTTCATTGGATATATTCAAGAGGGGGTTAGATATGGCCATTATGGCTAAAGGGATCAAGGGGTATTGAGATAAAGCAGGAAAGGGGTACTGAGGTGAATGATCAGCCATGATCTTATTGAATGGTGCAGGCTCGAAGGGCCGAATGGCCTACTCCTGCACCTATTCTCTATGTTTCATTTGGGCCCAAGTTTCGGGCCGCGCCTAGAACGGCGCAGCACCGACCTAGACGCCCATTTCTCGCGGCAGAAAGTGCGCCTAAAAAATACCTGCAGATTCTCCGGCTCCCTGCAGGTCGTTTGGAGCTCGGCGCAGCGCAGCACAAGCTGTGGGGGGCGGTGCCAGGTCCCTGCGCCGAAATCAGTGCCGGGACCTCTGCACAGGCGCGTTACAGTGGGCGCGCATGTGCAGTAGCTCCAGGCGCCCAAAACTGTGTGGGAGGGGCCCGAAGCACGCAGCCCATAGCCCTGGCCGAATGGCATCACTGGGAGTGCGAGGATCAGGCTGCACCTCCCTCGTCCAACTTCTGCTCTGGCTCCAGCTGGCTATCTCAATCACCCCCCACCCCAGCTTCCGCTCCGCTCCCACCCCCCTCCCTCTCTCTCCTCTCCCCCACCCCTCTCTCTCTCCTCCTGCCCCCCTCTCTCTCTCTCTCCTCCTCCCTCCTCCCTCCTCCCCCCTCTCTCTCTCTCTCTCTCTCTCTCCTCCTCCCCCCTCTCTCTCTCTCTCCTCCTCCCCCCTCTCTCTCTCTCTCCTCCTCCCCCCCTCTCTCTCTCTCTCCTCCTCCCCCCTCTCTCTCTCCTCCTCCTCCTCCTCCCCCCTCTCTCTCTCCTCCTCCTCCCCCCTCTCTCTCTCTCTCTCTCTCTCTCCTCCTCCCCCCTCTCTCTCTCTCTCTCTCTCTCTCTCCTCCTCCCCCCTCTCTCTCTCTCTCCTCCTCCCCCCTCTCTCTCTCTCTCTCCTCCTGCCCCCTCTCTCTCTCTCTCTCCTCCTCCCCCTCCTCTCTCTCTCTCTCCTCCTCCCCCCCCCTCTCTCTCTCCTCCTCCCCCCTCTCTCTCTCACCTCCTCCCCCCTCTCTCTCTCTCCTCCTCCCCCCTCTCTCTCTCTCTCCTCCTCCCCCCTCTCTCTCTCTCTCCTCCTCCCCCCCCCTCTCTCTCTCTCTCCTCCTCCCCCTCTCTCTCTCTCTCCTCCTCCCCCTCTCTCTCTCTCTCTCTCTCTCTCTCCTCCTCCCCCCCTCTCTCTCTCTCTCTCTCTCTCTCCTCCTCCCCCCTCTCTCTCTCTCCTCCTCCCCCCCTCTCTCTCTCTCTCTCTCTCTCTCTTCCTCCCCCCTCTCTCTCTCTCTCTCTCTTCCTCCCCCTCTCTCTCTCTCTCTCTCTCTTCTCCTCCTCCTCCTCCTCCCCCCTCTCTCTCTCTCTCTCTCTCTCCTCCTCCCCTCTCTCTCTCTCTCTCTCCTCCTCCCCCTCTCTCTCTCTCCTCCTCCCCCCCCCCTCTCTCTCTCTCTCTCTCTCCCTCCTCTCCCCTCTCTCTCTCTCCTCCTCCCCCCTCTCTCTCTCCTCCTCCCCCCTCTCTCTCTCTCCTCCTCCCCCCCTCTCTCTCTCCCCCTCCCCCTCTCTCTCTCGCTCTCTCTCTCTCCTCCTCCTCTCCTCTCTCTCTCTCTCCTCCTCCTCTCTCTTCTCCTCCTCCTCCTCCTCCTCTCTCTCTCTCTCTCTCCTCCTCCCCCCTCTCTCTCTCTCTCTCTCCTCCTCCTCCTCCCCCCTCTCTCTCTCTCTCTCTCTCTCTCCTCCTCCTCCCCCTCTCTCTTTCTCTCCTCCCTCTCTCTCTCTCTCTCTCTCCTCCTCCTCCTCCCCCCTCTCTCTCCTCCTCCTCCCCCCCCTCTCTCTCTCTCCTCCTCCTCCTCCCCCCTCTCTCTCTCTCTCTCTCTCTCTCCTCCTCCTCCCCCCTCTCTCTCTC